>NC_084588.1:54691428-55041428 GCF_033807715.1 Cololabis saira
ATTCTGTCCCGGGCCCGGCAGGACTGTCAGCTGACCTGCCCACTCATGTGACTTACCTGCTGCCAATCAGCCGTATTCACTGTAAATACCTCTGTGTTTACTGTAAAACCCCCTCTTTTGAGCTGCCATCAAATTCAGAACAGACAAATGTTTTCTGTGAAATGGCAAAACGGCTGAAGAGATTTGCATATCATTGCATTCTGTTTTTATTTACATTTCACATCCCAACATCATTGGAAACGTGGTTGTACATAAAAATGTCCTAAACTGCGTCTGAATTTTGCTTTTCAGCACATTTTCTGACTCTGGACAGATGTCTGCCCCCTGTTACCTTCGGTTAAATCCCACGTGTTTCTGAACATCTCAGAATAAGTAAAGTTGACTGTAATTGGTGTCTTCATAAGTCTTCATTCCAGCGCTGCCAAAACTGACACAAACACATTTTTGTTGCTCCAAACCACAATCTCCCCAAAAAACTCCAGATGTTTCCAGAATGAAGCAAAGTCTCTAATCTGATCTTTTCTTTTTATTGATTCGAGGCTTCGTTTACAGACACAAATGCAAAATAAGTAATTAAGTCACAATAAAAAAACAATGAAAGTTAGGTTTTGATGACTAATACGCTCTAAAAAAGTCAAGAGATGTATATTTACAGGTGCGTACTTTTTTTTTCCCGTTTGGAGAACTATGAACAGCATATGTTGGAATCTCCTCAAAAGAATCAGCACATTTTTGCAGGATTTAAGATTCTGTTGTTCGCATTGGTGTGCGTATTTTCAGTTTGACACCGATCCAGACACTAATGTTTCCGTCTCTGAGGCCTGAGTTGTGCAGGATGAGGTTTGAAAGCGTCCAGCTGAAAGAGCTCGGGCCCAGAGAACGCTGCGATGCTCGGGGTTGACGGAGGACTCCCCGCTTGCATGAGGCCGTTTCTTGTTACATTTCTGGATGCAGAGGTGGAGGACTGTGTTGGGAGACAACGGCGTTCCAGGATCCTCCTGAGCCCATGTGGCGGTATTGATCGGTGTGAAACGATGGTTTCTCCATCCATCAACAGCTCCCACACCACTCTTAAACTCCCAAACCTCCCTGAATGTTTCACAATGTTATTCACTGCAGATGATAAAAGACCTCAGCTCTTTGAAATTTTGCTTTGAGGTTGGTTTTTATTTTAAACGGCCGACTGGCACGAGCTGGTGAGCCGTGACGCTTCCTGCCTCATAAAGACGGAGCCTCCGCCGGCTGCGTCTCTCACACCTGATCCTGACGGCAACTAGTGAATCTGCTGCTGGTCTGTGGAGCTAGAACACTCCTCATCGGGATTCCTGGCAAGAGCCTTCAAAAGCTCCAGCTTATTCAAAACAGCGCTGCCAGGATCCTGATGAGGGTGCGAAAACATGAACACATCACACCTATCCTCCGTTCCCTCCACTGGCTTCCCATCCATCACCGAATTGAATATAAAATCTCCCTGCTCACCTACCACTGTGTTCATGGAAATGCACCCGCCTACCTGAAGGACCTCATCTCACCCCAAATCTCCCAAAGAACCCTCCGCTCAGCTGACAAACACTACCTCCACCCCCCCAGAACAAAGCTCAAAAAAATGGGAGATCGGTCATTCAGGCAGTTGCCCCAAGGCTTTGGAACGCCCTGCCTGACCACCTGAGGGCCCCCCAGACCACAGACTGTTTTAAAAGAAACTTAAAAACGTTATTCTTTAAGAAAGCCTATCCCTGATGTCCTGGTCTTTTAGAATGTCCTTGTGCTTTTTTGCTAATTTAGCTTTTTTATTTTATTTTATTTTTTTATTTTTATTTCTCTTTTATTTTTATTTTCTATTTTTTCTTTTTTTCTAATCTTTATTGTAAGCGCTTTGAGACTTGTTCTTCAGGTGAAAATGCGCTCTATAAATACAATTTATTATTATTATTATTTAGAACAGTCTCATAATTCACAAATGCACACGCCGATCCACAAATGCACAGGACAAGATTCACAAATGCACAGGACAAGATTCACAAATGCACAGGATAAGATTCACAAATGCACAGGACAAGATTCACAAATGCACAGGACAAGATTCACAAATGCACAGGACAAGATTCACAAATGCACAGGACAAGATTCACAAATGCACAGGACAAGATTCACAAATGCACAGGACAAGATTCACAAATGCACAGGACAAGATTCACAAATGCACAGGACAAGATTCACAAATGCACAGACCGATCCACAACAAATTGAAAATGCCCCTCGGGGATAAATAAAGTTTTTCTGAATCTGAATCTGAATCAAATGCACAGGACAAAATTCACAAATGCACAGAACAATTCACACGTGCGTACCAGCCCCCCGGTCTCGTCCAGGCCCCCGAATCTCTCACTCAGCAGCGCCGGTTTCCCCCAGTGTCCAGCCGCGGTACTGCATCTAAAAATCCCATGGGGCCCAGAAAGCTTTTTTCCCATAGACCGCAATAGTAAAAGAGAAGCCTCTAAAACTGTTCACAGGAACCTCCAGCTGTAATCACCGGCAATTACTAATCTTTGTATTCTAAATTTTTAAGTCATGGACTTTATATCCGTCAAAAATGTTTTATAACGGCCAGAAAAGTCAAAGAAAAGTCTCTTTCTGGGCGTGACGTCACGGCTGACGTCACAGCCATGTCTGTGCATTCCACGGATGTTTATATTAATATATATTATGTAATTATATTATATTAATACATTAATAATATATGTAATACTATACATGTAATAATATGTTGAAACAAAGGAGGAAATCTGAAAGTCACACACAAATCCAGCGCAGCTCACAGACAAAAAAACGTTTGTAAATCAGGTTATATTTGTGTGTGCGTCAAAAACACATTTGTATATCTTGTCCTACGCACGTGTGAATGCAGAGCCGCCTGGGAGATTTGCGAGGCCCTGTGCGAAATGGCCGGGGGGGCCCTCGCGCGCTCGCTACGCTCAACCGCGCGAAGTTTTTGGGATTTTTCGGGTCGGATCGGGTGTCTATATGCGCAATTTTAACTCTTCAATTAGCAAAATACTGGATACCTTCCCCTGCCTCATCATCTCTTGCCTCGACGCGGGGCCCCACGGCTGCTTGAGACCCGGTCGGATCGGTGATTTTTGTAACAAATGTATCAAACGAGCCTTTCAGAGAGGCATTAAACTCTTCCATTTTCTTTAGTTTTTTTCTTTTTTCATCCCCTGATGGAAATGTCCTGAATCTGTCTCGTTCTCTCGACATTGTGTGACAGTTTGTTCCAACTCCACCATCTGGATCAGAGCAGCTTGTGTCTGCGCTTGGTCTGACGCAGTTGATTTGAACAACAGACCATCATTGCACATATTTATTGATATGCACAGACTAGTACACATTTAGGTCTGTAATGGAACGTGACTGTTGATATTTATAAGGGAAAAAACGAGAGAAAAAAAAAAAAAAAAAAACGGCCCATAGCGCGAGGCCCCGTGCGGTTGCACGGTTCGCACACCCCTTGCGGCGGCCCTGCGTGAATGGCTCTGTGCATTTGTGGATCGGCGTGTGCATTTGTGAATTATGAGACCGTTCTTGCCCCGTACTGGTCCAATGTCCCAGAACGGCTTTACTTTAGTGCTTATTTCTTTATTTTATTTTATTCTTAAAAAAAGAAAGGATAAAAAAAACGTCTCAGTCTGCATTTCTCACAACTTTGTTGAGGATGCTGACGCCAAATTTCAGATTTATTGTAACGTTGTTAAATCATTGGACTTGTTCAGTAAACCAATAAAAACAATTTCCTTTGTTTCTGTCGCTCTTAAATGATTCAATTTCAGAAAACTTCCTAACTTTTGCCTTTTCTCAGGCATGTTTCCGCTCATGGAGAGCACGCTGAAATCGATTGCGTACCTGCAGTTAATGTCTTGTGCAATCATTTCTGATCAAATAATCAAATGTTTGATCAATCAGAAGAGTCTTAATCACAAGACCATCATATATTATTGCTGGTGCAGACTCTTCCCACCGGCCTGTAGTACTGTACCGGTTCATATCAGAAACAGGTTTGTTGACATTTATATGTAGGGCTGGGTTAAAAAAATCAATTTTCCTTTGAATGATCTGATATCGATTCATAAAATCGCAGAATTGATCATTTAATGTCTTTTCTACTGTGTGTTATTGTTAGGTTCAAACACTTAACATTCGTATCAAACTTTCTGGAGACAAAAGAGACACACACACAATTAAGTGACTTGCGCAAGGAGAGCAGTGGAGACGTGTAAAATCTCAAACCTACTCTGAGGCCCCGTTTCCACGGAGCAAAAACGGTGGTGTTTTCATGCGTTTTGGCCGTTCGTTTACACGAAAACGGAGCTCAAAGTCTCCATAAACGATAATTTCTGAAAACTCCGGCCAAAGTGGAGATTTTTCCGTTTTCACGTTTGCGTCTAAACAGAGGAAAACAGACATTTAGGCTTCAGAACGTCATATTATGCAACAGAAACGTCACCAGCGTCATGTGTGTGACCTGTGGTTACAATTAGTTTGTAACCGTCAATATTTTCTTGTATTTTACCTGTTTTATATTCTAACGTCACACTTAAAAGTAACTCCACTTCTCTGTCACTCCAAACCAAAGACTCTCGTTCATCTTGGAAGTAACTGCAGTCCAGGCTGATTTATGGTTCCGCGTTACACCAACGCAGAGCTACGGCGTAGGCTACGCGGCGACGCGCCCCGTACAGTAGGCTACGGCGTTGATTTAACGTGGAACCATATTATTCAGGCTTCACACGTGTCATTTGTTGAAGTTTTTTTCCAGGATTCTGATTGGCTAGCATGACTTTATCTTACACTGCCCCCTGCAGGTTTGGATGCTCATAGCACCTTAACAGATATTTATGCAGGTTCGTGTAAACGAGGATATTTTGAAAACAATGTCGTGTAAACGTTGGAATTTTTCAAAACGTAGAGGGGGAAATATCCGGCTATGTGGAAACGGGGCCTAACTCGTCTCTGCTGCTTCCTTTGCTTTTATTCACTCAGGGTGTGCCCTAGTTTACAGAGCTGACTGCCCCTAAAGGGAGGGGGAAAGGGAGTGGTTGCAGTCAGTGGACAGGTAGAGATTGTTCTTGTTTAGCAACAAGAAGTTTCCTCTTCTCTGCAGATTTCTGCTTTATGCTGATAATCAGGAAACTTCTTGTGCAGCATTTTTTAATCACTTAACACAGTATTGTTTTATCAGTGCGTCACAGGCGTAAGCAAATTATCATACGTTCTGTTAATAGCGAGCATGATAACTTACTACTTATTTACAATAATTCCAACAGTTATGCAGCCTGCGGTTTAAAACCCGAGATCTCGTGACTGTGTAAAGAGCGTTGGCATCATGGCCGGAGAACTGAACCCTCCAACAAAGCTGAAAGCATATGTTTGGTCAGCAACGACCTGGACAACCCTAACCCCAACTGCTAGGGATGTTCCATACCACCGATTTCCTTTCCGATCCGATATTGAGTAAAATTCAGGCTGGTATCGGCGATACCGATTCAACACCGATACATTGTGCAAATAAACCCAATCTGCCGGTAAATCTAAAAAAATGTTGTCTATTTTTGATAGCTTGAAGATAAAAGACACCAGAGAGATTCTTAGTAAAATAGTAAAACCATTAAGATAAATAAGAGAATAATAAACAAAAATTGAAGCTGCAAGCAGCGATGAACGGGCCCTCGCACTCACGGCCACCGCCCCCATAAGCATATCAGAAATGACACCACTTACGACTTCCTATGTCAAACCATTCAAAAGTTATAGCAGAAAAAAGGGACAACCAATCAGAAGAAGGGGCGGGGCTAATTTTCACCAATTATGGTCAAGGACTCAATACCGAGTCCCATGACACCACCCACAACTCTTTATGTCAAACCATTCAAAAGTTATGGCAGAGAAAAGTTTTCTAGGGGGCGCTGTTGAGCCGTTAGGCCACGCCCATTAATGCAAACCATGAAATATCAAATTTATCGCCAGGCCTGGCTTGGTGATAAATTTGGTGACTTTTGGGGAACTATCAAATATGGATCAATCAGATGAAGGAGGGGGCGCGCTTTTTGGCGTCTAGCATCGCCACGGTAACGCTTTTGAAAGAGAAAAGTAATGCGTGTTGTCGCAGGATGGAGACGCACATATTGATGTATAACACACCTGGGTGCACGTTACGGTTCGGGCCTTATTAACTGCCGATGAAATGGCATAAATTTCGCCAAAATGACACGATTAATTCAAAATGGCCGACTTCCTGTTCGGTTTCTCGACATGACGCCAAGCTACTTTTCTTTAAGTTGCGACATGATACAGGTGTGTAGCGATTTTCGTGCATGTACGTCAAACCGTATTGTGGGGCTTGAGGCACAAAGTTTTCTAGGGGGCGCTGTTGAGCCGTTAGGCCACGCCCATGAATGCAAACCATTAAATATAACATTTATCACCAGGCCTGGCTTGTGTGCAAAATTTGGTGACTTTTTGGGCACGTTTAGGGGAAAAAAGGCTTTCCTTTTGTCAGAAGAATAATAAAGATTCCTGCAAATACAATAGGGCCTTCGCACTGCAAGAGCTCGGGCCCTAATAAGAACTACTACAAAAATGAAAAAAGAAAAAAAGCCGTTCCTACCAGCAGCGTCTAATTTAGACAGAATCTGAATAGTTTAGTTACTTTCCACCGTATTCCTATTATTGATAAACATAACCACAAATGACTGAAGTATCAAAAGTATCGATATTTTAGTTTGAGAATTGATTTTAGAGCAAACAGATTGGTATCGATATTTCAGTATTGATCCACACATCACTACTAACTGCTTTGGACTCGATTGTTAATGAAAACATTAATATTTTTGATAAAGTACCAAGTTGGAGTTATTTTCTACAATTTACAGCGTTAGTTCCATGAGAATCTCTTCCATATTCAAGTACAATTGGTGCTAATATCATTACCCGAATCCAAAATCGAATCAAATCGAATATGATGGAATTGGGCCCTTGTGGTTAAGAAGGAAACTTGAGCTCAGTGCTCAGTGCCGGGGTCGGCAGGGAGAGCAAGGTCCAGGACGGATTTAGGTAGGAGCGCTGGGCGATAAAAATGGGGAAAAAATCGAGATATAAATATTTTTAAAAAAAGAAAAAAGAATTGGGCCCTTGTGAATCGAATAGAATTGATTTTGGAAATCTGAATCGATACCCAGCTCTACCTGTACACTATACAGAATATAACGAGGGTGTGCATTGATACGATGTATAGGAAGTAGGGATGGGCGGTATGGACTAGATAAATTATCACGATCATTTCTGGCATTTATCCTGATAACGATAAAAATTACGATAAAAACCTCATCAACGGGAATTTATGCTTCTTTCTTTCTTTCTTTCTTTCTTTCTTTCTTTCTTTCTTTCTTTCTTTCTTTCTTTCTTTCTTTCTTTCTTTCTTTCTTTCTTTCTTTCTTTCTTTCTTTCTTTCTTTCTTTCTTTCTTCCTTCCATCCTTCCTTCCTTCCTCTTTTCTCCCTTCCTTCCTTCCTTCCTTCCTTCCTTCCTTCCTTCCTTCCTTCCTTCCTTCCTTCCTTCCTTCCTTCCTTCCTTCCTTCCTCTTTTCTCCCTTCCTTCCTTGTTTCCTTCCTTCCTTCCTTCCTTCCTTCCTTCCTTCCTTCCTTCCTTCTTCCCTTCCTCTTTTCTCCCTTCCTTCCTTCCTTCCTTCCTTCCTTCCTTCCTTCCTTCCTTCCTTCCTTCCTTCCTTCCTTCCTTCCTTCCTTCCTTCCTTCCTTCTTCCCTTCCTCTTTTCTCCCTTCCTTCCTTCCTTCCTTCCTTCCTTCCTTCCTTCCTTCCTTCCTTCCTTCTTCCCTTCCTCTTTTCTCCCTTCCTTCCTTCCTTCCTTCCTTCCTTCCTTCCTTCCTTCCTTCCTTCCTTCCTTCTTCCCTTCCTCTTTTCTCCCTTCCTTCCTTCCTTCCTTCCTTCCTTCCTTCCTTCCTTCCTTCTTGCCTTCCTCTTTTCTCCCTTCCTTCCTTCCTTCCTTCCTTCCTTCCTTCCTTCCTTCCTTCCTTCCTTCCTTCCTTCCTTCTTGCCTTCCTCTTTTCTCCCTTCCTTCCTTCCTTCCTTCTTCCCTTCCTCTTTTCTCCCTTCCTTCCTTCCTTCCTTCCTTCCTTCCTTCCTTCCTTCCTTCCTTCCTTCCTTCCTTCTTCCCTTCCTCTTTTCTCCCTTCCTTCCTTCCTTCCTTCCTTCCTTCCTTCCTTCCTTCCTTCCTTCCTTCCTTCCTTCCTTCCTTCCTTCCTTCCTTCTTCCCTTCCTCTTTTCTCCCTTCCTTCCTTGTTTCCTTCCTTCCTTCCTTCCTTCCTTCCTTCCTTCCTTCCTTCCTTCTTGCCTTCCTCTTTTCTCCCTTCCTTCCTTCCTTCCTTCCTTCTTCCCTTCCTCTTTTCTCCCTTCCTTCCTTCCTTCCTTCCTTCCTTCCTTCCTTCCTTCCTTCCTTCCTTCCTTCTTGCCTTCCTCTTTTCTCCCTTCCTTCCTTCCTTCCTTCTTCCCTTCCTCTTTTCTCCCTTCCTTCCTTCCTTCCTTCCTTCCTTCCTTCCTTCCTTCCTTCCTTCCTTCTTCCCTTCCTCTTTTCTCCCTTCCTTCCTTCCTTCCTTCCTTCCTTCCTTCCTTCCTTCCTTCCTTCCTTCCTTCCTTCCTTCCTTCCTTCCTTCCTTCCTTCCTTCTTCCCTTCCTCTTTTCTCCCTTCCTTCCTTGTTTCCTTCCTTCCTTCCTTCCTTCCTTCCTTCCTTCCTTCCTTCCTTCCTTCTTGCCTTCCTCTTTTCTCCCTTCCTTCCTTCCTTCCTTCCTTCTTCCCTTCCTCTTTTCTCCCTTCCTTCCTTCCTTCCTTCCTTCCTTCCTTCCTTCCTTCCTTCCTTCCTTCCTTCCTTCTTGCCTTCCTCTTTTCTCCCTTCCTTCCTTCCTTCCTTCCTTCCTTCCTTCCTTCCTTCCTTCCTTCCCTTCCTCTTTTCTCCCTTCCTTCCTTCCTTCCTTCCTTCCTTCCTTCCTTCCTTCCTTCCTTCCTTCCTTCCTTCCTTCCTTCCTTCCTTCCTTCCTTCCTTCCTTCCTTCTTCCCTTCCTCTTTTCTCCCTTCCTTCCTTCCTTCCTTCCTTCCTTCCTTCCTTCCTTCCTTCCTTCCTTCCTTCCTTCCTTCCTTCCTTCCTTCCTTCCTTCCTTCTTCCCTTCCTCTTTTCTCCCTTCCTTCCTTCCTTCCTTCCTTCCTTCCTTCCTTCCTTCCTTCCTTCCTTCCTTCCTTCCTTCCTTCCTTCCTTCCTTCCTTCCTTCCTTCCTTCCTTCCTTCCATAAATCAGTTTTACACAAAAACATCATCAACAGGAATTTATCATTTTTACCTTGAGATATAAATTCTTACCGTGGGGGATGTTTTTGACGGTTTATCGTGAACGGTAAAATATCAAACATTCCTAATAGGAAGGTATGACAGCAACGCGTTGGGACGGTCACAGCCCGACCTTGTGAAAAGCTGCATGAGTAACTTTGCTCAAATCCACACGGGGCTGTTATTCACCGCTAACAACGTTGAAATGTTCACTGCTCACTGCGGTCGACCAATGCTGACGGTTAAGCTGTGAGTCCGCTGCTTCTCAGCATTCTTAATTGAGACACTTCACATCAAATTTTTGGGGTTAAAAACCAAGAAGACCATAAAGTTAATTTCATTGTAATGAAAACTGCACTCTGGGAAGGTAACGAGCGAGCGAACATGCCTTACCCTCTTCATTTACTGTTGGTTTGTTCACTTTGGGAGTTTAGAGTCAGTAGCACGCCATCCTCGTCTAACAAGAGGGTTCTTTGTGTCAAGAGGACAGATAAAAGCCACTCGGAGGATCTGGGATATCGTTCTCACATGTGTGGAGTGGGTGACGTAAACGGGGCCGTTTCAGAAAGCTTCAAACATCTTGTGAGGGAGTTTGGAACTGTGTGATCATACATGTGTGTTTAAATAATCTCACCTGTGTGGTCCCAACCTGTCCGGAGTCTGATGTCCTGCATCTTCCTGTGTGATGTTATTGCAACATAGACGGAGTAGGTGCCAGATTATCTAAAGTAATAAATAAACAGATGTCATTTTCATCCGACACTATCCACTTCTCGCGATGGAAGCAGCCAAAGCCTAACGAGCTGCAGTTTTGATTTAATTAAACGACATCCATGGCCAGTAGGCGGATGAAGCAACGGCTTCCAGACTGTTTGAAGTTATCGCATCATATCCAGAGCTTTGCCTCATCAAATCAATAGAGAGGACTTTGTAAACGCTGCGCTTACCTCCAGGCACATCACATGTTGAGTCTGAACCGTTTCCAGCAACATCATTGTCACATAATCATCTGACTTCCATTATTGGTTTACTCCTATTTATATATTTATATATTTATGTTCGCTGGCAGGCGAACAGAGGCGAGGTGACGGGGAGTCGACCGAGTGTGCTGGCTGGGAGTGGCGCGTCAGAACACGCAGCAGGCCGTTACTCTTTCAACGGCAAAGGAATTACAACATGTCTCATGCTGAATCCAGAAAGCACAGACGCAGTGCATGTGCATGCGCAGGAGGAAACCATCCAGCGTTTCATTTCAACCTCTATCCAGCCTCGTTTTTCATCCTGTAGCTGAAAAGTCACATTTCTGACAGCTGATTGGCCCGAACGAGGAGCAGGAGAGAAGTAAATGGGTCCCCACTGTTTGTTTTTAAGCAATGTTGCATAATTGTCCTAAATTGTCCTGTTAAGTTGAACTTTTTCTTGCACTCCTGAGGTAAGAACAACAAATGTGAAGGTCTGTCGTGGTTTCTTTCACTCATCATGTGTCAAATGATGAAATCTGCAGTCCTTGCAGGGATATCCGGGGGATATACATGTATATATATATTTTTTATCCGGTGTTGATGTGAAGTGTTTCAGGTTTTTTGCTCTTCTACTTCCACTGGAGCAGTTTCCAAAGCGAGGCCTTGGCACTTAGGTTGTATTCTTCACATGATCTGAATTCTCCGCGGTTGAAACACCACTAATAGCACCATTTCACAGTGTTTTCAAAGCGTCTCAGCATTCTGTGGAGTTTCAAAAAAATGTGTTTCACGCAGATGTGCTTGTCAGCCAACGCAATAACAGAGACAATTTGACCAGAAACAAATCTCATGTGTTTTTGCTTAAATGTTGCCTGCATGGTCCATTGTTGACATGGAGGGGCGGAGGGGGGGAACTGGGGGGGAACTGAGTCCAGCTGCTCCGGTATTTCTGCAGCTGCACTCGTATTTCTGCAGCTGCACTCGTATTTCTGCAGCTGCACTCGTATTTCTGCAGCTGCACTCGTATTTCTGCAGCTGCACTCGTATTTCTGCAGCTGCACTCGTATTTCTGCAGCTGCACTCGTATTTCTGCAGCTGCTCTGGTATTTCTGCAGCTGCACTCGTATTTCTGCAGCTGCACTCGTATTTCTGCAGCTGCACTCGTGCACCACCACTACGGAGGATTTTTTGTGCCAAAATTAAATAAATAAATACATCATTAATTAATTAAAATGGGAATTAAATATATCATTAATTAATTAAATGTGTCATTAATTAATTAAAATTAGAATTAAATATGTCATTAATTAATTAAAATACAATTCATTTTAAGTAAAAATATATATTTATTATTTCAGCATTTAATTAATTAATGACACATTTAATTAATGATTTCGTGTTGCTGAATCATGAAATGTAAATGTAAAACTGTCAGTTTCACTCGTCAAACTTAGTGGGCGAAGCTAACGCAAATCTAGTGGAATTTAATTTAATTTACACTTTTAATTTACAATTTTGACACATTTAATTAATTAATGACATATTTAATTCCCATTTTAATTAATTAATGATGTATTTATTTATTTAATTTTGGCACAAAAAATCCTCCATAGTCCCCGGCCCGTCGGGCACAGCAGGGGCAGCTTGTGATGCTTTTCCAATCATTTCTTTATTTCTTTATATTACTGAGTAACTTTTTTTTTTGGTCTTTAATACTTGTACAATAATACAATGTGTTATTTTATTTCAAGATACGTTAAAATGATACAGTAAGGGAAAATGTACTGTTTTATGACACAAAATAAAACCTCCACTAACATTTAATTCCTCACGTATATCATCTGAATTAGAATTTTATTTCGAACATGTATATAAAATGAAAGTAAAAATAATAATAAAAAGATAAACATTTACATCTTCATATGTTCGAAAAAAAGGAGTAGGAAGAAGTTTACACTTTTTCCTAGTTCCTCCAACTTTATAACTCTATATAACTCGATTTACATTATTGCTATTATTATATCTACACAATATCCATATACATATAATCTATATAAATACTCTGTAAACATGTCTATTATTACATAATTATCCATATAAGTACATAGACAATATAAATATTACATAAATATTATATCAATATATAGAAAATACAACTATTATATACATTTATATAAATATACACTATATAAACTACATAAATATCCCTATAAATATATAACATACATTACATCATTTCAACTATCCCTCTCAACAGATAATATATACTACATAAATATCTAAACCTATCTTAAGCAAGAATAATATACCATGTTTCCCACCTTGTTTGTTTCTCACACTCCTTCCCCTCCACTTCTCAATCTGACATATATTTTAAATTACTGATGGATAAGGAAAATGTCCAGAATCAATAACGGCATCTTATTTTATCAAACTTCTACTGATGCTTTTAACTGAGGCCTAAACTCCCCCGTGTGTTGGAGCGTCAGCGTGTCTTCACGTCTGACTCCCTGACCGGCCCGTCTGTTCTGATCCCGCCCGTATTTGATCCCGGGACTCGGACCGGAGACCTCTGACCGCGCTGTGGTTTCAGGGTTCACGGGAACCCGAGCCAGAGCCGAGCCTCGACGAACGGGCGTGAAAACCCGTCTAATCACGTCAGCGTGTTCATTAATCACAGTCACAGAAACCTCTGATAGAGAGAAAAAAGAGGCAGATCTGATCTCACTCTGGTTCTCTGATCCTCGTCCAGGTCTGCAGATCTCCAGATGTGGTGGAGTCGATACGCACGCACGCACGCACGCACGCACGCACGCACGCACGCACGCACGCACGCACGCACGCACGCACGCACGCACGCACGCACGCACGCACGCACGCACGCACGCACATTGTTCATGCACTTCATTCATACTAAATTATTAGGGCCCGAGCACTGACAGTGCGAAGGTCCTGTTGTATCTGTAGGAATTTGTTATTTTTCTTTCTTTTTCTTTCTTTCTATTTTTCCGACAAAATGAGGGTCTTTTTTCCCCCTAAACGTGCCCCAAAAGTCACCAAATTTTGCACCAAGCCAGGCCTGGTGATAAATGTGATACTTAATGGCATTAATGGGCGTGGCCTAACGGCTCAACAGCGCCCCCTAGAAAACTTTGTGCCTCAAGCCCCACAATACGGTTTGACGTACATGCACGAAAATCGGTACACACCTGTATCATGTCACAACTAAATGAAAAGTCTCTTGGAGCCATGGCCGAAACCGAACAGGAAGTCGGCCATTTTGAATTAATCATGTAATTTTGGAGCAATTTATGCCATTCCTTCGGCCGAACCGTAACGTGCACCCAGGTGTGTTATACATCAAAATGTGCGTCTCCATCCTGCGACGATGAGCATTACTTTTCTCAGTCAAAAGCGTTACCGTGGCGACGCTAGACGCCAAAAAGCGCACCCCCTTCATCTGATTGGTCAATATTCATAGTCCATATTTTCTACTATAACTTTTGAATGTTTTGACATAAAGACTCGTGGGTGGCGTCATCAGACTCAGTTTTGAGTCCTTGAACATAATTGGTCCAAATTAGCCCCGCCCCTTCTTCTGATTGGTCGATATGTGATAGTTCCTACTTTCTGCCATAACTTTTGAATGGTTTGATATACAGAGTCGTGGGTGGTTTCATCCACTAAATGTCCAGGCCTGAAGAATCTACATTAGTCATACAAGCTTCCACTGCAGCCTGAACGTGCACAAGGGTGGAGGCCGTTCATCGCTGCTTGCAGCTTTAATTATTATTATTATTACTGCCTTTATTTAACCAGGTCGGTCCCGTTGAGACAGAATGACCTCTTTTCCAAGGGAAGCCGGGCCGAGACAGCAGCATAAAAAGTTGCCACAATTAGAAAAACACAGCAACAAAGATAAAATAATTTACAGAATAAAAGCAACAGGACTACAGCTCTGGACGCACATTAATACAAGAACCAGTGCGGTAGGAAGCTGCTACAATTACAAGGTTGACGAGCTCCTTTAACTTAACCAAATTCAGAATTAACTCTGGGCATGTTGGATAAATAAAACTTGTTGGATCACAAGCGGTAATTGCTTTGTGATCTGGAGAAATAATTACATCAATAATCAGAGGTGACAAGTAAGGAAGTACAAATACTTTGTTACCTTACTTAAGTAGAAATTTTGGTTATCTATACTTCACTGGAGTAATTATTTTTCAGACGACTTTTTACTTTTACTCCTTACATTTTCACACAATTATCTGTACTTTTTACTCCTTACATTTTAAAAACAGCCTCGTTACTCTATTTCATTTGGGCCTTTAATAAAAACTATCCAGTTAAATTGCTCCATCCGGATAGAGTGAATTTGGTTGTGGTTGTTTCAGATGTTCTTGTCCAGTTTTGTTCTTACATCCGTTCCCTCAGATTCCTGCAACTAAACTTGGATGTACATTCCAATAAAGGTTAGGATAAATGATAACATGAACATGAACGTTTGACTTTTTGCACCATTACAATACTTATAGACAACTAGTCATCATATCTGCTGCTCTCTGAAACACACGTTAATGCTCAATAGTACACATATATGCTTCTTTAATATATTTATATTAACACATGTTAATGCTCAATAGTACACATATATGCTTCTTTAATATATTTATATTAACACATGTTAATGCTCAATAGTACACATATATGCTTCTTTAATATATTTATATTAACACATGTTAATGCTCAATAGTACACATATATGCTTCTTTAATATATTTATATTAGCACATGTTAATGCTCAATAGTACACATATATGCTTCTTTAATATATTTATATTAGCACATGTTAATGCTCAATAGTACACATATATGCTTCTTTAATATATTTATATTAACACATGTTAATGCTCAATAGTACACATATATGCTTCTTTAATATATTTATATTATACTAAGATGCATTCATTTTCAATGGCTTTTTTCCCCCTTACATTACTTTTACTTTTATACTTTAAGTAGTTTTGAAACCAGTACTTTATACTTTTACTTGAGTAAAAAACTTGAGTTGATACTTCAACTTCTACAGGAGTATTTTTAAACTCTAGTATCTATACTTCTACCTGAGTAATGAATGTGAATACTTTTAACACCTCTTTCAATAATGGGGGAGCAGACCCAAGATAGCTCTATAAATAAAAATATGCCCATGTATAAGGCGGCGTGATGCCAGACGGCCACTCCACTCCAGCGTATGAAATGCAATGGTAAGTGGGGGTTTTACAACCACTGACCAACCTTACGCCGCCATGACACAGTGTTCAGAGAGTGCTGAGAGTTTGCAGGGACATACAGGTCGCCATTGTCAAGTACAAGGAGGAAAATAGCAGCAACCAACTTTTTCCTGGTAGAAAAAGAAAAGCAAAAAGAATCCCAGTTTCAATATTAGTTTTTTTTTACCAGGTTTTCTACATCTGGTTTTAAAAAAAGCCAATCATCGATTAAAATGCAGAGATACTTGTAACAGGTCAGAGGTTCAATATCACACCCTTGTAATGACTGAATCCTGGGAGGAGACTTCCCTGCAATTGGAAAATGTCATCAATCATGCTTCATACCAGTTCACCAGGTTTACAGCCAGCAGATGTTCTTACCTCACAAATCCACTTGATGGCAACAATCAGACGGTGTTCGCTCCAACTCTTAAAACTCCCACAGTCTGGGACAGCAATGTTTTAAATTATAATATATATTAGCATCAAAACACCTGCCTCTTTTCTGGTATTTTTAACCAGTGTTTCCAGCTCTGCACATATTTGGCCTTGTTGATGAGATTATTATCTTTAGACCGTTAGACTTCCAGAAGGTCTGATGGTTGGGAGGCCGGTGACATTTATGTGACCCTTCTCATTTATAAACTTTCATGATGTTTTTAATAAATGTGGATTCATGTAAAGTAAATGTGACTATTATAAATACTTATTTGACCTTCTTTCAGGCAAACCTTTAATGCGCTTTAGACATGAAAGATCAGTGTTGGGTGTAACGCGGTACAAAGTAACGTGTTACTGTAACAAGATTACATTCGCCAGTAATGTAACGCGTTACAGTTGTAATTTGGGTAATCCAGTTATAGTTACTCTAAGACAAAAAACATTACGTTACTTTAGTTACTTTAAGCTTTTCAGCTACATGTAGAACGGGAGAACAGAAAAGAAAATCAAACTTGCCTTTCATGCGTCTTCACGCGTTGCGCAACACTTGTCTGACTGAAGCCTGATTTATGGTTCTGCGTTAAATCGACGCAGAACCTACGGCGTAGGGTACGGGGCGACGCGCGCCGTACGGTTCAGTCGCAGCGTAACTTACGCCATAAGCTCTGCGTAAGTGTAACGCAGAACCATAAATCAGGCTTTAACGGGATTTTACGGGATTTTACGAGACTTTACATTTGTGCTGATCTGGGCACTGCAGTAATAAGGTTCCAACTACAGGACTGTCTCAGAAAATTAGAATATTGTGATAAAGTTCTTTATTTTCTGTAATGCAATTACAAAAACAAAAATGTCATACATTCTGGATTCATTACAAATCAACTGAAATATTGCAAGCCTTTTATTATTTTAATATTCCCAGAATATTCTAATTTTTTGAGATAGGATATTTGAGTTTTCTTAAACTGTAAGCCATGATCAGCAATATTAAAATAATAAAAGGCTTGCAATATTTCAGTTGATTTGTAATGAATCCAGAATGTATGACATTTTTGTTTTTGTAATTGCATTACAGAAAATCACAATATTCTAATTTTCTGAGGCAGCTCAGGTGATATTGTGGAGTAATCCAAAAGTAATGTAACTAGTAATGTAACTAGTTACTTTCAGCAACAAGTAACTAAGTAGTGTAAAGGGCTGAGTATAGTTCTGCGTCACACACACGCAGAGCACACGGCGCACCCGTGACGCCGTCACGAATCCTTCGGACTTCTCCGTCTCTCCATTTGGTCGCGGTGCAGTACCCCCCGCGACCACTAGTTAGCGATCTTTTTCTGAATGGTTTATCCGACTTTTTCCGGTCACAGTAAATCAAAGAGATAAGGACAACTATTGTGCAAAAAACCAAAACAAAAAAAATCACATATAAACGAAGAAAAGAGCCCTGGAAGTTCACTACTGCTTCAAACCGGAAACTGGAAATGCTTCGCTTTCAAACGAACCAATCACAGCCCTCTCGGTCTGCGTGTGGTCTGCGTCTCCTCGACGCGTAGTTACAATTTTCAGGAGGTGACGTCAGTGACGGCGCAGGTGACGGCGTGTCCTCTGCGTGTACAAAAACCACACGCCGTAGACACGGCGTCGTTTTGACGCAGAACCATAATTCAGCCTTAAGGGATTACTTTAAAAAAAGTAACTAGTAAAATGTAATGGATTACTTTTTTTGAGTAACTACCCCAACACTGTGAAAGATAGATGGTAGGTACAAAAGGGGAATTTAAAAAATTAAGCAATATTCAAAACTTAAGATAGAAAGGTAATGGATATTACATGTAGTAATAATAGTAAAATACCCAGTGAAAAAGTCCAGGAATAAACAGAATATGGTGCATGGTTTGCAGTGCGTAGTTCAGCACAGAACAGGGAGGAATGTTTTCTTCAGCGTGTTTGTGGAGCAGGATGGAGACAACAGTCACTGAAGCTGCTTCTCTGTCATAAGGGAAATGATCTTTTCAGATAGCAGATGGCAGTGAAAAAGTTTCAGTTTTCCACTTTGTTCTTTTGTTGCGCCCTGTCCATTGATGTTTGTTTTCAACACAGGCTTTACGTTTACTGCTCGTCTGCTGTCGTCGTCCTGCTGGGAATTATTTTGACAGTGTAGGAGCCTAAATGTAATTTCAGTTAATGTTTGGATTGTAGTTTAAGTTCATACGTTAATTGGTAATTTATGTTTATTTTGAGAAAAAGGTTATTTACAATATTTACAGATTGAAATGTTGAATATTTGTGTTTACAATAGGAAAATAATAGTTTGATTTACTGCACTTAAAGCAGCACAACGTAACTTTCAGCTTTTCTGAGTTTGGCGGCATCTTTTGGACAAAAGCGGTATTGTTTTACCAGAAAGAACACTACGTTTCCCATGAGCACCAGCGCGTACTGCCGGAATACTCCTGTCCCGTCGCTGCATTTGTTTTGAGAGAAGACGGGACGCTTTTCTGTTTCACCAAGTGAACAGACGGAACGCAAAAAAAAAGATGTTAAACTGCTGGAAAGGAACTGGAATTTACCGGGATACCTTAAACAAGGAAGCCAGGGAGCGGTATATGGAGAAAATAATGATTATTAACGGTCTGGATCCATATGAAATCCCTACTAAAGAATGGAACTCCTCGTCGGAGTGCCACTCTTTATAAAGGATTTACTGCCGCAGTTCTGCAGAACCACGGTCTTACTACCTTGTTTAGGAGTGTTTGGCAGCTGCTTTGGTAAATGTTTGACTCGCCATGTGTTTCAATAAATTAGTATAATAGTACAACATACAGTACATGTTTTGTATTACTCTTACTTTTCTTTTCTTTTTTTTTGACTGCTTTGAAGAGGCTCCGAGGCGTCAGCAATATTTTTTTTTCCTCGTGAGATTATTTTTTTCCTCTGCAGCTACAAATCAAATGGTTAATATTTTTTCCTCAACAAAATTAATCGCACCGCAGAGAGCTGGCCAACAACTGCGTTTAGCTGGAGAAGTGGGGAATAAAACCCGTTTGAATGATCCGACTCCCGTCTGTGTGCGTGTTTGTTTGTTTACTGAAGAACATTATGTTTGGTCGGACTCGTTACAGCTGCGATCCAACCGAGCCGACGACTCTTTCACTCAGTACGTGCACATGCAGCGATTCAACCTGGTTGGAGATCATTTGCACACATCGTACTGACTTTTAAACTGCATGTGAACACCTTAAGTCAGTCCAGTCAATCTGATCAGACCGGATTCGTCAACCTACTTGCAGCACCTAGATAAGCCAGTCCCAAGCCAGTCGCAACCGCCTTGTTAATGCCATGTGAACGGGGACATAGATATTACAGTCTGCGCATGCTCGAGATTTTCCCCCGGGTGGGGTTTTCCCCCGGGGGAGGGGATTCACCTGGAAGTGAAAGGAGACGACGACGCTGCTCAGTAGTAGCACCTGGGGTGTCGTGTGACTGCTTCAGGGGTGTCGTCAAAATATTTCCTATTCTGACATTTCATATATAAATACTGTATTTTCGCGACCATACGGGCGCCGTGTGGAAAGGCCTCAGTCTTGTGTCATTTCTGTATTTGAAACACACACGGCGCACCGACCGAAAAGGCACACACACAAGAACACACACACACACGCACACAAGGTGCTATTTAAAAATACAGCGGGAGCAAAACTTTGTTTGATTGTAGGCTACTTTATTTCAGTTTTTACATTAATCAAACCCATTAAGTCTCAGCCTCTGTTTCTGCATTAAAGAGCTCCGCTAAATCAGCTGTGCCAGTCCGAACTCCTCGCTGTCAGAGTCTCGTTCCGTGCCGTGCGGCGCCTCGGAAATGCACGCTTTTGCAAAAGCTCGCAAAATAGTCCCAGCAAACACGTTAGCCCACGGATCAACAATCCATCTGCAAACTGTGGCATAACTGGCCCGGCGTTGCTTCCACTCCTGGAGAAACTATTCTCCCTCTTAGTCATCCGTTGCTCACACGCCGCCTGCAGCCTTAAGGCTGATTTATGGTTCTGCGTTAACCAACGCAGACCTTATGGCGTAGGGTACGCGGCGCACTCACCGAACGTTGCGCGTCGCCGCGTACCATACGCCGTCGATTTTACGCGGAACCATAAATCTGCCTTTATTCACCCGCCCGAGACTCTCCTTTTATTCTCCCCACCAACCGCCCTGCGCTCCCTTTGCCAGCTCTCTGGTGATCTCCCTCCAGCAGCTGCCACTTTATTGAGGTTTTTGTAGTGAAATGAGGAGGAATCATAGAGATAACTTCTCATTTCAACTAACTGGATCAGCCGTTCCTCATCCATGATTGTTTCCTACAGCGCTTTTAACGCAGGCGGCAGGAAGAAAATATAAGCAGGTCTACCGTCCGACCAAAGTGGGGGAAAAAACAACAAAATAACGGCGTGAGGTGACGCAATGAAACAGCGAACAGCTGGAGTGAGCGGCGTGTTCGTGGTGTTAAATGCAGCAAACATGTCACATCATTACTGGGATGTGGGGAAAAGCAGAGGACACGAGAAATGATCAAATAGGTACCAGATCTTGTTGGATCCGGCACAAATTAAGCTCAAATAAGATTAAGATAAGATTCTTGTTAGGCTATATCTTATTATTTTATCAGAACCTTCCAGCCTGGCGATCTCCCTCCAGCAGCTGCCACTTTATTGAGGTTCTTGTATTGAAATGACTGTTTCCTACAGCGCTTTCACCTTTTTTTTCCAACTTTCAACCGGCTTTCAACGCGACCGACAGGAAGAAAATAGAAGCAGGGCGTGCGACAAAAGTCCAGCTCAAAACGGCGCCGCGTCGCTCGCAACCAGTATAGACAGTGCAAATAAAACATAAAGCAATGGAACTGTTTTTGACGCTGACGCTCGCTCGCGTCGCATGCAGTGTGGACACGGTGTAAGATTCGCATTTACAGTCAGAGCGATGCAGTGCGGTTTTTAATTATATTTTACTCTGGGGTGTCGTGAGATTTTATTCACTTTTGAAAGGTGTCATGACTGAAAAAAGGTTGAGAAAGGCTGTTTTAGACAGATTATTAATAGGAAAGCAGTGAGAATGCACTTTTTCCTTCCTTGTTGTTGTTAAGCAGAGGTCAACCGGAAGTGGCTCTTTGTTGAAATGGTTACCATGGTTACCTCGGGTACAGCGCCACCTAGCGTCACGGAGTCAGCCATGCTCTGGTTACAGTGGCTTATTCAATCTGATTCAGTCTGATCTCAGAACAGCATGTGTAATCAGACAAGTTGATCCAATCTTCTGCATGTCATTATCTGATCAGATCTGCAACCAGCTTGAATCGCTGCATGTGCACGTACTGACTCTTTTACTTTGTTATATCAGATACTTGGACTCCGTGGTTCTGCCTCCGAGCAGGAAAGCGGTGAAAAGTTAAACCATTATTGATCTTTTCCCCACGTCTGTTGTGTGGAGCTGCTGCAGCTACAACACAGCAACGGGTTACCATGGTTACAGAATAACCACAACGCAGCAACGGGTTACCATGGTTACAGAATAACCACAACGCAGCAACGGGTTACCATGGTTACCATGGTTACCATGGTTACCATGGTTACAGAATAACCACAACGCAGCAACGGGTTACCAGCTTCTCCTGAGCTCTGCGCTCCACACCCCGCCCATTTTCGTCTCGACTACGAATCGGGAAGGAGGGGGAAGTGACGTATGCTTTAAAGCAGTCAAAGTTACGTAGTGACGCTTTAAAATAACATGTGTGGGGATACGTTAATTAAGGATCTGTGAGGGTGGGGCTACCTGAGGAGGCATTCAGTCAGGACAAGTGTAACGTTCTCACTCGGGTGTAGATGACCCAAAGCTAAACGTTCAGCTAAACCGTTGTCCAATTTCAATAAGAAATGATGACAGAGGCGTGGAGTGGCGTTTCATCAATTATATTGAAGCTTGAACGTGTGAATATGTGGTAAAAACTGCAACAGAAACATACAGAATCAAATTAGAAGATGAACCAATGCTAATGGCTAGCTAACAGATCGTTTTTATGCTAATAAAGTTTCCATCAAAACAATACACAAAGAAACAATATTAGCAAGAAAATGGTCGGCAAGATACAAAAATAATTATCTAATATATCAAACTTAACTTACAGCATTGCTTGTACACAACTGAAATGGTGAGAAGAAGATGGAGCAGGAAAATAACGGCTGGTCTGACCGGAACCAAACCGGAAGTGAGGTCGCGCCGAAACCGGAAGTAACATCGCGGTTCTTAAAGGGATTGTGACATGAAAAACACATTTTTCTTGATTTTTTGTGTTTTGTTGGGTGTCTTGACATCAATTACACCCAAAAAACAACGAACTTTTAACATTCAGTGTATTGTGTGCTTTCTGGGATTTTCCGCATAACTATGCAAAAACGGCGCACCTGGTTTGCTGGCGGGCCGTTACGTAACGGCCCGCTAAATCACCGCCCCCTCCACCCAGCTCCCTGCCTCCTCTCCTCTCCAGCGCACCATAAAGGCTGATTTATGGTTCCGCGTTACACCGACGCAGAGCCTACGGCGTAGGGTTACGCGGCGACGCGCACCGTACGCTGAACCCTACGGCGTAGGCTCTGCGTCGATTTAACGCGGAACCATAAATCAGGCTTAACACGGAGCAGTTTAGAGCCTCTTCTGTTCTAATCAGCGGAGGAAAACTGCTAAGAAGACCCGCGGCCACTGACTGGACTTAAGATAAGGGGACACTTTATTTACATGCCTTTATTTTTATGATTGTTTGCTGTGGTTCGCCCTCCTGCTTTTCCGTGCATGCTTCGCCTGTCGCTCTCGGCTTACTCCGACGCCGCTGTGAGCGTATGGCTGGAGGAGGAGGAGGTTTGGAGGAGGAGCGGAGCAATGATTGACAGGAAAGGGGGAAAGGAAGCATTTTTCACGGCGCAAAAAAACACTGTAATAAAAAGCCAGGAAAAGAGAACTAGAGTGAAGTTTTTCTTGTTACACTCTTTTAGACACATTTGAGGGATGTTGGCCAAGACTTTTAATAGTGTTAAAAGCATGTTAAAAATGATGTCACAATACCTTTAAATCATCTCAAAACAACTAAATATTTAATTATACTGTACATACTTTGTTTCTTAACTTAGTATTTACACGTTTACCATATATATCTATACAAAATGTCATTTAACATATTAAAATAATTGAAAAGTTAATATGATACAAGAACACACAGGGCAACACAACAAGCATGGAGTGGAGCCACATAGTTTTTTGACCTCTCACTCTCACTTTCACCCTGTTTAACTCTCCTTTTTATTTTTCTTGTATTGGATTATTTTTGTACCGTTGTATTTTTGAAGTAAACACTTGAACTTATGCCGCGTTCCATTTGTCCTCGGAGGTGGGGATTTCCCAGTTCCCAGTCGGAATTTTCAACTGGAACGCCCCTCGAAGTGGGATTTCCCACTGGTAAAGTGGGAGAGTCTTCACCACCCCCGAGTTCACATTCCAAGATGGCTGCCCCGGTTGTAAACAGTAGAAGAGAGCTGTGTAAAAAATCGTAGCACTTCATTCTAGTTTTGGTCACACTAAATCAGTCGTATACAAGTATTGCTCGGCATATATATGCGGCTATAGTGTAATTTACATTTTTCATGTGGTATATGCGAACTACAAACTTGTTTACCTACTTTGTAACTGGAACGCTGATAGCTCGGCTGTGACGTCATTCCCAGTTCCGAGTTCCGACTTCCGAGGTAAATGGAACGCAGCATAAAATCATCTCAAAACAACTAAATATTTAATTATACTGTACATACTTTGTTTCTTAACTTAGTATTTACCCATTTACCATATATATCTATACAAAATGTCATTTAACATATTAAAATAATTGAAAAGTTAATATAATACAAGAACACACAGGGCAACACAACAAGCATGGAGTGGAGCCACATAGTTTTTTGACCTCTCACTCTCACTTTCACCCTGTTTAACTCTCCTTTTTATTTTTCTTGTATTGGATTATTTTTGTACCGTTGTATTTTTGAAGTAAATACTTGAACTTAATCAAGAGGATCCTGTGGAGGTTTTTGTCGTGCATGAGAATGAGTACAGACAGTTTAATCTCAACTAAATCCACACGTAAATGTCTTTCTTTCTTTGGAAGTAACCATTAGTATTAATCTGCATGTCAATGGTGAATGTACATGTGAAAACATCTTTTTTTTATTTAGTTATGTGTGTTTATGACCTTAGTTAAACAGTTTTTATATGCCTCTTCATGATAACCACTTTCCATCAGAGTGCAGGTTGTGCAGTGAACTGGCCACTCCTCCAGTTGTCATGAAATGTACATAATGCATGTACACAATCTACAGAGAGAAATCATGAAAACTTATAAAAATGTATAGGTCAGACCATGTTCTTCATGCATAAGGCTCCACAAAAACACATTGATAAGCTGTTGAAATGTCTAGAAAAATGTTATTGACAGAATTCATGCTAATGATGACAACATTTATTTCATGAATTGATGTTACAGCCAAGTCTGTTGGATGATGTTGTAACATTCCCAGAGCCAGCTAAAGGCAGCCCAGAGGGATGGAGACTGTAACAGTTGGGCACATTGGTTTCAGGAGGAGGCAGAGTCTCTCCGGGGGTGACGAGGGGGGGGAACATAATCAGCCATGTTGGGGAGTCCAAACACAACGCAGCAGCTCAGGGCGCTCCGGAAGACATCCATATCCCAGACCTCGCGCCACTCATCTGTTTCTCTGTTGTAGTTCTCCACATCACAGATGGTGCTGGAGCCGTCGAAACCCCCCACAACGAAGAGCAGGTCTTCCATGACTGCCATGCCAAAGTTGCTGCGGGTGGTTATCATGGACGCAACGTTGTTCCACGTGTTGGTTCCTGGGTTGTAGCACTCAGCAGAGCGGAGACGGCTGTCACCATCAAACCCTCCAACCTGTTGGAGTAAATTGGAGTATTATGGTTAAAATCTGTCTCTCTGCATCTTTTATAAGAGATTAATTACCAATGGATAAAAAACTCCTTTGGTAATGTCTGCTGGTTTTCAACTTACTGCATAGACTTTATCTCCGTACGTAACCACCCCGACTCCACTGCGCCGACTAGTCATTGGTGAGATCAATGTCCACTGCATAGTCTGTGGATCGTAGTATTCAGCTGTTTCCAGGCACTCTCGCCCGTTGAATCCACCACAAATATAGATCTGAAGACAAAATAAGAAGTATTAAGCGATTTTACCCTTTATGAGTTTTGTATTCCTGTGTAATCTTTGTTTTAATGTTTTAACGGTTTAATAAAATTATCTTTTTTCCATTGGTCAGATGTAACTAACTTTGTAAGACATAATATTAATAGTTTAGGATTTTTAACATTCAGTATGTGCCTTCGAAGCACCCGTACATGAAGAACTATGTAATTCCATTTTTTTTTTATTAACCCCTTGAGTTTTGTGTTTCCAGTGGTTGGGGACTCCGTTCCATTCACTTCTACTCCAGTGACTCCAGAGCCGGATTAAATAAATGGACTACACTAGGCAGACTTCCCTCCATCCATGTTATTTATGAATTGAAATCTTAAACTTACCAAAGTTACTAATAAAAGTTAATTCACATTTTACATAGCATAGTCATAGTCAAGTTGGTTCTTTGTATTCCAAAATAAGTCATGTGTTGTATATTAAACAGTCTATCAGACTATTTTTTTGATTTTTATTATTTATACGTTATTACACCGCTCTATTAAATGCTATTAAATCTTTATCTTATCGATTATGCGAGTATCATTGTTACGGTATTAGTACCAGTTAATCACCAATAGGTGTCAGCATTGCTATGTAAACAGAGTAAAATAAGATAAATGTTTTAAGCTATTGCATTTTGCAGAAAATCTTAATTAAATGTGTCAAATCTACAAAGACCAATAAAATTTGCAGTAAGACAAAGTGTGCTGTAGTATGTATGTCTGTATGCATATATGTATGTATGTGTATGCGTATGTGTGCGTATATATATGTATGCATACTAAATATAGTAATAATGCACATATATATATGCCTTAGGTTTTTACCGGCATGGTATCAACCATTGTGTGCAGACAAAACATTTTTTTTTTTTTTTTTTTGTCCCTCTGTCTGGGCCCCTGCCCTGTCAATCGGGCCCTAGGCACATGCTAGTTTGCCTTTGCGTTAATCCGGCTCTGAGTGACTCCCTGTGTCTGTGTCAGTTCCCCCACCTTGTTGTGTAACGTTGTGCAGCTGGCGTCACTCCTCTGCTCGTGCATCGCTGCAATACGAGTCCACTGGTTGGTCTGGGGTTCGTAGTACTCTGCAGTGCTGAGCCGAGTGTGCCCGTCGTAGCCTCCAATAGCGTATATGCACCCGTTTAGTACCGTCACACTTACGTAGCAGCGGCGATAGTACATCGGTGCCACTTCCTGCCACGTGTGTGTTGTTGGGTCCCACCTGCACACACTGTTGAAATAGCTCCGTCTGTCAAAACCCCCAATAAAGTACACGTGCCCGTTGAGGAACGCAGTGCCGTGATAGGCACGAGGACGGCCAGCATCGTTCGGCACATGTGTCCATTGGTCAGTACGGATATCATAGGCCTCGATGCTGTTGGTTGGATCTCCAAAGCTCCATCCCCCCATGGCCAGCAGAACGGACCTGGGCATGCGAGGCCGGAAAATCTCTGGAAAATCCAGGATCCTGGAGTAGCACCCAGGGTTCCTCTTCACCAGCTCACTGGTGAGCACTTTCATCTGAAAATACTCCATATCCAACAGAAGCAGTCGCACCTAAACACACATGGAAGGATAGAATCCATCAGAGCTGGTAGAGTACTGTACTCAAGTAAAAGTACTGTTACTTCAGAATAATAGGACTCAAGTACAAGTAAAAAGTATCATCCAAATAATTACTTGAGTAAAAGTAAAAAAGTACTTGGTGAAAAAGCTACTCAAGTACTGAGTAACTGTTGAGTCTGATTTATTTTTTTAACACAACCATTCAAACAGACAAAAGTACAAAATAATCATCTTCAGGCAAATTAAAGCAATAAAATAATAAAATAAAGTAAAATTAATAAAAAATAAAAAATATCTTAAATTAAATAATCTTAAAGTAAATTCAAGTACTTTAATAAATAATAAAATAAATTAAATAACAGAATAAAAAAATTAATTAAGCACAAGTAGCACTAAATTTCCAGCCTTTGTACTTTTCTTTTTTAACCAGCAGAACTAGAACAAACATGAACTCATAGAAACTCTGTGTGTGTTTGAGTCTGTGTAAATGTGACAAAACATGCAAAAACAAACATTTTTCCCAAAGAATCACCCAGTGATGTCATGAGATTGACGCGTACGTGGATAAAAGGGATAAAAGAAAAGTAACAGCTCAACGTAGCCTAATGTAGCGGAGTAAGAGGAACAGTTTCTTCTTCACAAATCTACTCAAGTAAAAGTAAAAAGTATAGTGATTCAAAACTACTCTTAAAAGTACAACATTTCCCAAAACTTACTCAAGTAAATGTAACGGAGTAAATGTAACTCGTTACTACCAACTCTGGAATCCATTAATATAAAACTGCATGGATTGTAACACTTATGTCAAATAATATCCAGTTTAACTGATTTAACACAATTTTTTGAAATACTTCCAGGTCCATATGTCCTTGCCCTATATATGGCACAGTTCTAATTCAGTAGTGACTCAAAGATGCTATTTATGTGTACAGGATCATAATCATTCCCCTGAAAGCACCAATACTCTTTGTGTCTGCATTATAGTGAAGTTCATGCTACATAGCAGTGTCACCAAATTCAGACGTAAATAAATGTGTTCATGGACCCAACCATTGGCCCAGCCCATGCTTCATACCTGGGGAATACAATAAACTGGAATGTGTGATTATTTGAAAAAAGCTGCCCAGAAAGAGCTCCAGTCTTTTTTATTTTTGGAAATGAGCAGGGCCAACTTAGCTTTTATTTTTACAGTAATGTGAAATCAGATTCACAAGACACTTAATTGTACATGACTGTCTCAGAAAACTAGAATATTGGGATAAAGTTCTTTATTTTCTGTAATGCAATTACAAAAACAAAAATGTCATACATTCTGGATTCATTACAAATCAACTGAAATATTGCAAGCCTTTTATTATTTTAATATTGCTGATTATGGTTTACAGTTTAAGATTAAGATTCCCAGAATATTCTAATTTTTTGAGATAGGATATTTGAGTTTTCTTAAACTGTAAACCTGATCAGCAATATTAAAATAATAAAAGGCTTGCAATATTTCAGTTGATTTGTAATGAATCCAGAATGGATGACATGTTTGCATTACAGAAAATAAAGGACTTTAGCACAATAGTCTAATTTTCTGAGGCAGTCCTTTAGTTATTATGTCTTTTTTTTGTAAAGTTGAGCTTTTGACCAAAGGTGACTGCTTTATAACGTTATATGTAAATGATCAAAAGGTTTCAAGGAAAAAAGATTGATGAAAGACGAGGCAGCTAGTCATAGCCAATGGACTAGCTAGAAAGACTCACAACGCAGCCGAGACGCCTGTTATGTTTCTGTAACAGTTTTTCATGTTTCTGATGGAGGATCAGCTGCTGTCGCTGTGACACTAGACAAGATTGAAGCTTCATCAGACTCAGTGGCGTCAGTTCAGTCTTACTAAGGTACGGCAAGGTTACGAGTCACAGAACTGATCTAGAGTATCAATCAACACGTCCAGCAAATACTCATCACAGAAGTTTATGTATCTGATCTGTGTGGTCAAGAAAACTGGAACTTTTTACAATGCAGTCTCGCTCACTGCAAAAACTCAAAATCTTACCAGGAATATTTGTCTTATTTCTAGTTAAAATGTCTCATTTTTAGTCAAAAAATCTCATTACACTTAAAACAAGAGTCATCAACAGAAAATAACTTGTTATTTGACAATTTTCACCTGTTTCAAGTAAATTTTCACTTGAAATAAGTAGAAAAATCTGCCAGTGGGACAAGATTTATCTTCTCATTACAAGCAGAAAAATCTTGTTCCACTGGCAGATTTTTCTACTTATTTTAAGTGAAAATTTACTTGAAACAAGTGAAAATGTTTGTTTTTGAGTCTTGTCTTAAATGTAATGAGATTTTTTTTGACTAAAAATTAGACATTTTAACTAGAAATAAGACAAATATTCTTGTTAAGATTTTGATTTTTGAGTTTTTGCAGTGTAAAATAACTAGGGAAATCGATCATGTTGTTCTGATTTGCATTTGTAGTTATTCTATATGTATTAAGTAATAGAATAATCAATACAAATAGACACAGAGTAATTACATACATGTATTTAAAAAACAAACATTTACATTCTCCCCTGAAGCCGAGGTGTGACGGCTGCCGGACCTTCATACCCGACTGACGCCCCTGATATTTTAGTTTTCTTAAGCTGTAAACCATGATCAGCAATATTAAAATAATAAAAGGCTTGCAATATTTCACTTGATTTGTAATGAATCCAGAATGGATGACATTTTAGTTTTTGTAATTGCTGCCGGACCTTCATACCCTGATCAGACTCCATGGATTAAACCTTAGATTGTGTTCCGTTCAATAAATATGACTTTGCAGTGTTAATTATACAGCTGTCAGCACAACACCGTCAATTGAAGCCTGATAATATTTCATTTCATTTAAGTTCATTTCATTTTTATTTATTCCGTATCATGGAAATAGTTCACATACATGTTCCATTCCATGATGGAAAAGGGGAAGAAGAAGAAATCCTTAACAAGCCCCTTTCTAAAAAAAAATAAAACAATTCGTATGAAGATGTTTGTCCGTCTGTTCAACAATCACTACTTATATAATACCAAAAAAAAAGAAATAATGAAAAAACAAAACATAAAAATAAGAAAACATACACACTAACTCACCAACAATATAAAAACAAAAAAACAACTAAAGATATTTTACCCGTTAAATTCATATTGTCTGATTGTGTTGTCTTTATACAATTTCTTGAACTGGTGAATATTTTTACAATCCTTTAAATCAGTTGTTAAGGAGTTCCATAATTTTACACCACATACTGAAATACACATTTGTTTTAAAGTAGTTTGTGCAAACGGGTGTTTAAAATCAAATTTCCTCCTATGGTCCTTATTTTCTGAACTAAACACAAAAAAAATGTATATTTTCAGGCAATATTCTGCCTTTGGCCTTGAACATAAGTAATAAAGTCTGTAACTCAACAATATCTTTAAGTTTAATTAATCCTGCACTGATAAAGAGTCATTGGTGTGTTCTCTTGCCTCCTTTTTATGTCTGATCCGTATATAAAAATAATATGAAAATGAAACTAAACATATTCATACAGCTACTGTACCTTCGGTAAGAGAGCAACAATGAGTTTCTCCCGTTCATTGGGTGAATGGTTAATCCACCTAACGACGGCCTCAAACACACAACTCTCCTGTTGTACATTCACTTGGTCTTTTTCAATGATGTCCGTGAGCTCCTCCACGGGGATCTGCAGGAACTCTTCACAGCGTGCAACCTCCTCAAAGTGCTCAGTGATGTAGTGGAACGCCTTGGAGCGCAGTTCGGGGTAGAAGTAGGTGTGGGTTAAATGCCAAATGCCAATACAGTTTTCAGGGCACATTTGCTCCTCCAGGAAACTGCAGCAAAGACGTATGACGTCGTCTACGTTGAACTGATCGGCAGCGATCAGAAGGTCCAGCACGTTGTCCTCTGTGACGGAGACGGAGCCGGTGTAAGCGTGCTCGAGGAGGAGCTGCATCGTGTCAGGAGACACGTTGGGAATGTTAAAGATCTTCTTGTCCGGGTTAGACCAGCGAGAAGAGAAGAGAGCCCTGAGATGAAAGCACAGTAGAGAGATGTATTTCTGCAACAGGCATCATGCAACATCACGCTTAAATCACTCTATCAATGTCACATTTTTTCAGCTGAAAACTTGACACTAGGGCTGGGCGATATGGACCAAAATCATATCTCCATATTTTCTAGCTGAATGTTGATACTCCATATATATCCATATTTTTTCTGTGCCATAATTGGGGTTTCCCCCAAAGCATTATAGCATAGCAGCTCTGTTAGCATCTCTGTTAGCATCTCTTTTAGCATCTCTGTTAGCATCTCTGTTAGCATCTCTGTTAGCTTCATTTTTTCTGATCAAACCCTTAAAAAAACAGTCAGTTTTAATACAAAGCCTCGTGCCAAATGTCACACAGGTTCCTTTATTAACAGAGGTCTGCACAATATCAACATGTATAAAACAAATGAAATAAAAATAAACTGCCTGCATATATAGAATAAAAATGCTTCTTGAATAAAATAAAACAAATATCCCTTTCCTGCATAACAATTAAATTAAAATACACTGTAATTAATACAATGTAGACAGTAACAGGCAGACTTTTCCACTGAGGTTGACAGTTGTGCAAATAACAAAACATTTGTGCAAATCTCAAATAAAACATTCAAGTCAATTTGTCACAAAATAAGCTATATCAAAATCATAAAAAAAAATATATATATATATATATATTATTTTTTTAAATCGATATAAACGATATTGTCTCGTACCATATCACGTTTGAAAAATATCGATATATATTAAAATCTGGATATATCGCCCAGCCCTACTTGACACCATGAGTTTAAATGTTAAATAGAAGCTACAGTAGGTGTTGCCGTATCTCAACTATGTATCATAATCATGAGAATATTAACTACTCCAATGGTTTCCTATGTGTTTTTCTTTCAGAAGCCACCCTGCAGGTATTTACAAAGCAAAACATCATTAACAATCAGAGGTTCTTCAGTATTCACATTCATTCCTCAGGTAGAAGTATAGATACTAGAGTTTAAAAATACTCCTGTACAAGTTGAAGTATCAACTCAAGTTTTTTACTCAAGTAAAAGTATAAAAGTACTGGTTTCAAAACTACTTAAAGTATAAAACTAAAAGTAATGTAAAGGGGAAAAAAGCCATTAAGGACAAAAGCCATTGAAAATGAAGCATCTTAGTATAATGTAAATATATTAAAGAAGCATATATGTGTACTATTGAGCATTAACATGTGTTAATATAAATATATTAAAGAAGCATATATGTGCACTATTGAGCATTAACATGTGTTAATATAAATATATTAAAGAAGCATATATGTGTACTATTGAGCATTAACGTGTGTTTCAGAGAGCAGCAGATATGATGACTAGTTGTCTATAAGTATTGTAATGGTGCAAAAAGTCAAACGTTCATGTTCATGTTATCATTTATCCTAACCTTTATTGGAATGTACATCCAAGTTTAGTTGCAGGAATCTGAGGGAACGGATGTAAGAACAAAACTGGACAAGAACATCTGAAACAACCACAACCAAATTCACTCTATCCGGATGGAGCAATTTAACTGGATAGTTTTTATTAAAGGCCCAAATGAAATAGAGTAACGAGGCTGTTTTTAAAATGTAAGGAGTAAAAAGTACAGATAATTGTGTGAAAATGTAAGGAGTAAAAGTAAAAAGTCGTCTGAAAAATAATTACTCCAGTAAAGTATAGATAACCAAAATCTCTACTTAAGTAAGGTAATGAAGTATTTGTACTTCGTTACTTGACACCTCTGTTAACAATACAGTACTCATCCTGATATCTGATAAGAATGTTTCCACTGGGACTTCATTTACTCCTAACTATACCAATTTTTACTTTTTAACTATTTATTTGTCCATAACGTGATTTTTTTCAGGCTTTTTTGGCATTCCCCCAAGGGAGGCGTGTACAGAATGAGGTTGTGAAGGTTTTGATATTGAGACTGACCAGTGTGTTCTGCATCAGGAGCAGTGCTTGTAATAACTACTTGGTGTCGCTGACAGAAATATTGATTTCTATATGATTTCCATGGAAGAAAAATGAACAATTGTTTGAAAAGTGTTCAGTTAAATGTTTTTTTATCTAAACTGCTGTCTGGAACATGTAACTGTGAGAAAAAACAGACCTGTTGGTTTTTAATCGTCTGCCATATCTTTGAAATATAAACCTTCATGTACAAGGTTGTTAATATCACATTTGACATACCTGCTTTAGTAAAAATATGTATTTGTATTTTCAATTTTACTTTCTGAGAAGTTAATTCTTTGATTCAGATCTTTAAATCAATTAAAGCTATAATGATATTATCCACTCACCTAAAATATGGGGAACAGTTACACAGGACGACTTTATGGACCTGAAATTCAACGTCCTGGACCTTGACGACGGCGTCACAAAGTTCCCCCGTCAGACGGAGCTCATTGTACACACACTTGTGTGAAGGTTTCTCTTCTTTACTCATCTTAAACTTTGAGAAACTTTGTCAGATGTTTATGGTTCGTATCAGCTTGTTAAAATGAAGGCAGAACTGAGAACGTGCTGCTATTTATCAGCTCAGTATTCCGGAATGGACCTTTATTTCATCACAGTGAGGGACAACTGTGCACTTAAACATGATCGTGGCTGTACTTTTAGATTACTTTTATACTTTATACTTATACTTTATACTTTTATATGACTTACTTATATTACTTACCTTTCTGTTCAGTTTATTTTCTTTAATTAAACATGGTAAATGACATTAATGCAGGGGTGGCTTCTGTGTGATTCATTAGTTGGAATGTGAGGGGTTTAAACGGGCCTGGTAAAAGAGCCAGGGGATTCAATCACCTGAAGTATTTAAAGTGTGATATTTCTCCAGGAAACCCATCTACAGATAAAGCATCAGGTCAGACTTAAAAAGGGATGGGTGGGGAATATATTCCATTCCAACCTTAATTGTAAAACTTGTGGGACAGCATTGATGCATAAAAAAAATCAGTTTAATGCAACCACTGTTCTCTCGGATCCACGGGGGCGATTTGTGACGGTATCAGGACTTTAGTTAGTATAGTTAATATTTATGCCCCGAACTGGGACGATGATAAATTCATGAGTAAAATCATGTCATTAATTCCAGATTTGAACCTACAACAACTGATTTGAGATGAAAGCAGAGTAGAGAGATGTATTTCTGCAACAGGCATCATGCAACATCACGCTTTAATCCAGGGGTGTCAAACTCATTTTGCTTGGCGGGCCGGATTTGACCAATGTTTTTCTCACACGCTCAAAATAACAAAAACAGTGCGAAAAAAAAATCTTTTTCTAATTCTAATTTCTAATCCAATATCAGTTTAGTTAATTTTAAAGGAAATATGCACTTTGTTTACACTCTAATTATGTAAAATATATTTCTTCAGGATCTTTTCTTGAAATTTCTCGTTTTTTTTCAAATTATGTAAAATACTTTTAATATCATTTTACAAAGATAAACAGAAACAAGTGCTTTTTTATATTTCGCTTTTTTGCAGGAAATTTAATTAAAAGCAAAATCTTTCTTATTACATCCGAGAGTGTTTCTTTGTGATTTAGAGATGTTTCCAGTACAATTAAGTGTATTTATTTTTAATAATTGGCGCGGATATTTACGCCAGTGTGCAGAAAAAGTCAGCACTTCTTTTAACTGTTTTACTTTGTCACTATCCTCGTATTCAAAACTGAAATTCTCTGAATAAATATCTTCTATCATCTTTTTTAGCAGTGATATTTTTCCTGCGAAAATATATAATAGTAGTCAGTTAATAAAAATAAACGACCGTCTACAAAGAAATAAAATCAGCAAATGCATTCTAGAAAACTAAAAAAATAAAACTGCTCTATTTGTGGAATAACGATGGATTTGTAGAAGAAATATATTATGGGATATGCTGCGATTCATGGCAATTATTTATGCCTTCCTTTTTAGTGAATTAACATTTCGTTTTTTTGCGTTGGAAACTTCTCTCGGGCACATTTGACCCCCCTGATCTAATCACTCTATCAATGTCACATTTTTTCAGCTGAACTTGACACCATAAGTTAAAATGTTAAATAGAAGCTACAGTAGGTGTTGCCGTATCTCAACTCTGTATCGTAATCATGAGAATATTAACTACTCCAATGGTTTCCTATGTGTTTTTCTTTCAGAAGCCACCCTGCATGTATTTACAAAGTAAAACATCATTAACAATACAGTACTCATCCTGATATCTGATGAGAATGTTTCCACTGGGACTTCATTTACTCCTAAATATACAGGACTGTCTCAGAAAATTAGAATATTGTGATAAAGTCCTTTATTTTCTGTAATGCAAAAATGTCATCCATTCTGGATTCATTACAAATCAACTGAAATATTGCAAGCCTTTTATTATTTTAATATTACTGATCATGGTTTACAGCTTAAGAAAACTCAAATATCCTATCTCAAAAAATTAGAATATTCTGGGAATCTTAATCTTAAACTGTAAACCATGATCAGCAATATTAAAATAATAAAAGGCTTGTAATATTTCAGTTGATTTGTAATGAATCCAGAATGGATGACATTTTTGTTTTTTTAATTGCATTACAGAAAATAAAGAACTTTATCACAATATTCTAATTTTCTGAGACAGTCCTGTACCAATTTGTTACTTTTTAACAATTTATTTGTCCATAATGTGATTTTTTTCAGGCTTTTTTGGCATTCCCCCAAGGGAGGCGTGTACAGAATGAGGTTGTGAAGGTTTTGATATTGAGACTGACCAGTGTGTTCTGCATCAGGAGCAGTGCTTGTAATAACTACTTGGTGTCGCTGACACAAATATTGATTTCTATATGATTACCATGGAAGAAAAATGAACAATTGTTTGAAAAGTGTTCAGTTAAATGTTTTTTTTTAACTAAACTACTGTCTGGAACATGTAACTGTGAGAAAAAACAGACCTGTTGGTTTTTAATCGTCTGCCATATCTTTGAAATATAAAACTTCATGTACAAGGTTGTCAATATCACATTTGACATACCTGCTTTAGTAAAAATATGAATTTGTATTTTCAATTTTACTTTCTGAGAAGTTAATTCTTATATTCAGATCTTTAAATCAATTAAAGCTATAATGATATTATCCACTCACCTAAAATATGGGGAACAGTTACACAGGACGACTTTATGGACCTGAAATTCAACGTCCTGGACCTTGACGACGGCGTCACAAAGTTCCCCCGTCAGACGGAGCTCATTGTACACACACTTGTGTGAAGGTTTCTCTTCTTTACTCATCTTAAACTTTGAGAAACTTTGTCAGATGTTTATGGTTCGTATCAGCTTGTTAAAATGAAGGCAGAACTGAGAACGTGCTGCTATTTATCAGCTCAGTATTCCGGAATGGACCTTTATTTCATCACAGTGAGGGACAACTGTGCACTTAAACATGATCTGGCTGTACTTTTATATTACTTTTATACTTTATACTTATACTTTATACTTTTATATGACTTACTTATATTACTTACCTTTCTGCCCAGTTTATTTTCTTTAATTAAACATGGTAAATGACATTAATGCAGGGGTGGCTGCTATGTGATTCATTAGTTGGAATGTGAGGGGTTTAAACGGGCCTGGTAAAAGAGCCAGGGGATTCAATCACCTGAAGTATTTAAAGTGTGATATTTCTCCAGGAAACCCATCTACAGATAAAGCATCAGGTCAGACTTAAAAAGGGATGGGTGGGGAATATATTCCATTCCAACCTTAATTGTAAAGCTTGTGGGACAGCCATATTGATGCATAAAAAAATTCAGTTTAATGCAACCACTGTTCTCTCGGATCCACGGGAGCGATTTGTGACGGTATCAGGACTTTAGTTAGTATAGTTAATATTTATGCCCCGAACTGGGACGGTGATAAATTCATGAGTAAAATCATGTCATTAATTCCAGATTTGAACCCACAACAACTGATTTGAGATGAAAGCAGAGTAGAGAGATGTTTTTCTGCAACAGGCATCATGCAACATCACGCTTTAATCCAGGGGGGTCAAACTCATTTTGCTTGGCGGGCCAGATTTGACCAATGTTTTTCTCACACGCTCAAAATAACAAAAACGGTGCGAAAAAAAAATCTTTTTCTAATTCTAATTTCTAATCCAATATCAGTTTAGTTAATTTTAAAGGAAATATGCACTTTGTTTACACTCTAATTATGTAAAATATATTTCTTCAGGATCTTTTCTTGAAATTTCTCCTTTTTTTTCAAATTATGTAAGATACTTTTAATATCATTTTACAAAGATAAACAGAAACAAGTGTTTTTTTATATTTCGCTTTTTTGTAGGAAATTTAATTAAAAGCTAAATCTTTCTTATTACATCCGAGAGTGTTTCTTTGTGATTTAGAGATGTTTCCAGTACAATTAAGTGTATTTATTTTTAAAAATTGGCGCGGATATTTACGTCAGTGTGCAGAAAAAGTCAGCACTTCTTTTAACTGTTTTACTTTGTCACTATCCTCGTATTCAAAACTGAAATTCTCTGAACAAATATCTTCTATCATCTTTTTTAGCAGTGATATTTTTCCTGCGAAAATATATAATAGTAGTCAGTTAATAAAAATAAACGACCGTCTACAGAGAAATAAAATCGGTAAATGCATTCTAGAAAACTAAAAAAATAAAACTGCTCTCTTTGTGGAATAACGATGGATTTGTAGAAGAAATATATTATGGGATATGCTGCGATTCATGGCAATTATTTATGCCTTCCTTTTTAGTAAATTAACATTTCGTTTTTTTGCGTTGGAAACTTCTCGTGGGCACATTTGACACCCCTGCTTTAATCACTCTATCAATTTCACATGTTTTCAGCTGAACTTGACACCATAAGTTAAAATGTTAAATAGTTTTCTGTAATGCAAAAATGTCATCCATTCTGGATTCATTACAAATCAACTGAAATATTGCAAGCCTTTTATTATTTTAATATTTCTGATCATGGTTTACAGCTTAAGAAAACTCAAATCTCCTATCTCAAAAAATTTAAATATTCTGGGAATCTTAATCTTAAACTGTAAATCATAATCATCAATATTAAAATAATAAAAGGCTTGCAATATTTCAGTTGATTTGTAATGAATCCAGAATGTATGACATTTTAGTTTTTTTTAATTGCATTACAGAAAATAAAGAACTTTATCACAATATTCTAATTTTCTGAGACAGTCCTGTACCAATTTGTTACTTTTTAACAATTTATTTGTCCATAACGTGATTTTTTTCAGGCTTTTTTGGCATTCCCCCAAGGGAGGCGTGTACAGAATGAGGTTGTGAAGGTTTTGATATTGAGACTGACCAGTGTGTTCTGCATCAGGAGCAGTGCTTGTAATAACTACTTGGTGTCGCTGACACAAATATTGATTTCTATATGATTACCATGGAAGAAAAATGAACAATTGTTTGAAAAGTGTTCAGTTAAATGTTTTTTTTAATCTAAACTGCTGTCTGGAACATGTAACTGTGAGAAAAAACAGACCTGTTGGTTTTTAATCGTCTGCCATATCTTTGAAATATAAAACTTCATGTACAAGGTTGTTAATATCACATTTGACATACCTGCTTTAGTAAAAATATGTATTTGTATTTTCAATTTTACTTTCTGAGAAGTTAATTCTTTGATTCAGATCTTTAAATTAAAGCTATAATGATATTATCCACTCACCTAAAATATGGGGAACAGTTACACAGGACGACTTTATGGACCTGAAATTCAACGTCCTGGACCTTGATGACGGCGTCACAAAGTTCCCCCGTCAGACGGAGCTCATTGTACACACACTTGTGTGAAGGTTTCTCTTCTTTACTCATCTTAAACTTTGAGAAACTTTGTCAGATGTTTATGGTTCGTATCAGCTTGTTAAAATGAAGGCAGAACTGAGAACGTGCTGCTATTTATCAGCTCAGTATTCCGGAATGGACCTTTATTTCATCACAGTGAGGGACAACTGTGCACTTAAACATGATCTGGCTGTACTTTTAGATTACTTTTATACTTTATACTTATACTTTATACTTTTATATGACTTACTTATATTACTTACCTTTCTGCTCAGTTTATTTTCTTTAATTAAACATGGTAAATGACATTAATGCAGGGGTGGCTGCTATGTGATTCATTAGTTGGAATGTGAGGGGTTTAAACGGGCCTGGTAAAAGAGCCAGGGGATTCAATCACCTGAAGTATTTAAAGTGTGATATTTCTCCAGGAAACCCATCTACAGATAAAGCATCAGGTCAGACTTAAAAAGGGATGGGTGGGGAATATATTCCATTCCAACCTTAATTGTAAAGCTTGTGGGACAGCATTGATGCATAAAAAAATTCAGTTTAATGCAACCACTGTTCTCTCGGATCCACGGGGGCGATTTGTGACGTATCAGGACTTTAGTTAGTATAGTTAATATTTATGCCCCGAACTGGGACGATGATAAATTCATGAGTAAAATCATGTCATTCATTCCAGATTTGAACTCTCGACAACTGATTTTTGGTGGAGATGTAAATTGTGTGATAAACCCAGCGCTTGATCGCTGCAATTCTACCTCTACGAATATTTCTAAAAAAGCCAAGCTATTAATGGCGTTTATGGACCAAATAGGAAGTGTTGACATTAAGTTTACATTTACAATGGAAAAGTTACCTTTTGCTTCATTTGGTTTTCACTGTAGTGTTATCAAATCAGTCGTTTTACAAACAGTTCAGTTCAGTAACAAAACATCTTTATATAAATTACAGGACAAACACAAGTCTAGGTACCTTGACTGAAGTTATAATATATATTATCATGAAAACACCTGCCTCTTTTCTGGTATTTTTAACCCAGTGTTTCCAGCTCTGCACATATTTGGCCTTGTTGATGAGATTATTATCTTTAGACCGTTAGACTTCCAGAAGGTCTGATGGTTGGGAGGCCAGTGACATTTATGTGACCCTTCTCATTTATAAACTTTCATGATGTTTTTAATAAATGTGGATTCATGTAAAGTAAATGTGACTTTTATAAATACTTATTTGACCTTCTTTCAGCCAAACCTTTAATGCTCAGTTTTGCTGAAATATTCTAAGCAACAATAACATTATTGCTTTAGACATGAAAGATAGATGGTAGTAGGTACAAAAGGGGAATTTAAAAATTCAAGCAATATTCAAAACTTAAGATAGAAAGGCATGTAATGGATATGAGCAGTCCTGGAGTTGAGGAATAAAAACGGTCCAAATCATCCCCCCTAAAATAAAAACGGTCCAAATCATCCCCCCCTGGAATAAAAACGGTCCAAATCATCCCCCCTAAAATAAAAACGGTCCAAATCATCCCCCCTGAAATAAAAACGGTCCAAATCATCCCCCCTGAAATAAAAATGGTCCAAATCATCCCCCCTGAAATAAAAACGGTCCAAATCATCCCCCCTGAAATAAAAACGGTCCAAATCATCCCCCCCTGAAATAAAAACGGTCCAAATCATCCCCCCCTGAAATAAAAACGGTCCAAATCATCCCCCCCTGAAATAAAAACGGTCCAAATCATCCCCCCCTGAAATAAAAACGGTCCAAATCATCCCCCCCTGAAATAAAAACGGTCCAAATCATCCCCCCTGAAATAAAAACGGTCCAAATCATCCCCCCCTGAAATAAAAACGGTCCAAATCATCCCCCCCCCTGAAATAAAAACGGTCCAAATCATCCCCCCTGAAATAAAAACGGTCCAAATCATCCCCCCCTGAAATAAAAACGGTCCAAATCATCCCCCCCTGAAATAAAAACGGTCCAAATCATCCCCCCTGAAATAAAAACGGTCCAAATCATCCCCCCCTGAAATAAAAACGGTCCAAATCATCCCCCCTGAAATAAAAACGGTCCAAATCATCCCCCCCTGAAATAAAAACGGTCCAAATCATCCCCCCTGAAATAAAAACGGTCCAAATCATCCCCTGAAATAAAAACGGTCCAAATCATCCCCCCTGAAATAAAAACGGTCCAAATCATCCCCCCTGTAAAACTGCCATCCCCCCTTTCCATCCCTTATGTCATTTCATCAATGAATGTGGTTTTACTGCTATTTCAACATTTAGAGTCATCACCAATTGGGGATTATTATTGATAATACATTAACATGGGACAAACACATACAGAGAATAGTAACAAAAATTGGAAATATTTTATCAATGATCAGGAGATGCAAAAAATATCTTACGCCACAAACCACTAATCAAGTAATTCAAGCCTTGGTTTTGTCACATCTGAATTATTGTACTGTTGTCTGGTCAAACACATCATTGGGAAATATAAAAAAGCTGCAACTGGCTCAGAATAAAGCAGCATGTGTTGCTCTTTCATGTGGAAGAAGGACAAAATGCATGACAGTCTCTGTTGGCTAGATGTAAGAAATAGATTTATGTACTTGTTGATGGTTTTTATAAGAAATGTTATTATTTCAAAAATGCCAAGACTTTTGTATGGAAAATTAACCTTCAGTTCAGAAACTCATAACTATTCGACAAGACATGCTGCTAGAGGTTTCTTTACCTTACTAAAATCTAACACATCTGCTGGCACAGTGATAAACAGAGCAATGAGGGAGTGGAATTTACTTCCTGATTATATAACACAACAGAAAAATGTGCTAAGTTTTAAAATGAAATTAAAAGATTATTATTCAACACAAAATTTTAAGAATTAATATTTAATAACTAATTAATTAAATAATTAAATATTTAACTCATATTGTTGGGTCATGGCATCTTTGTAATGTAACAAAAGTATTTGTGATGATTCAGTAGGAGCTTGTCTTGTATGTTTTCTTGTTTATATGTTTTTGTTATGTGTGAATTTTTGTGTTTTTGTATATATTTGTGAATTAGTATTTCTTCTGTTTGGTTTGTATTGTGTGTAACTGTATTGTCACTTATGAGTGTATGACGACCCCAGGAAGAATAGCTGCTGCTTTTTGCAAAAGCTAATGGGGATCGTAATAAAACAAACAAAAACCAGAAAAATGTGACAATTTTCACCTGTTTCAAGTACATTTTCACTTGAAATAAGTAGAAAAATCTGCCAGTGGGACAAGATTTATCTTCTTATTACAAGCAAAAAAATCTTGTTCCACTGGCAGATTTTTCTACTTATTTCAAGTGAAAATCTACTTGAAACAGGTGAAAATTGTTGTTTTTTCCAGTGATGAGTCTTGTTTTAAGTGGAATGAGATTTTTTTACTAAAATGAGACATTTTAACTAGAAATAAGACAAATATTCTTGCTAAGATTTAGAGTTTTTGCAGTGATCCATGTTACTTATCCTGTGAAGGACAGAGTCATATTGATAAGTTCAGAAAAGTGTTTTTTTATTGTTGTGTTTTGATGTATTTGATGTAAGCCCAGTGGATATTTAAAGCTTACAGAAGGCTGCATTTAACTGCTGCTATGTCATTCCTGCAGTATTTCTGCAGGTGTTTTGGTCACTGCTATTATTTGTAATATTGTGGCAGGATGAGGCTCGACTCCAGAGGTTGGTAAAACACGTCTTTATTCCGTGACAGCGGAATCCAACTGACAAAATACTGACAGTTGACAACTAACTGCAAACAAACACTCGTTGCTAAGCAACCAATAAACACTTGTGACCACGCCCCCTTCCCTCTAGTCCTGATGGGTGCGAGGTCCATAATTGTGTCCGCCACAAAATATTATATTATTTGTAATCAGCACAAATTATCTGTCCCCATATGATAAAATCCACCATCCCCCCTGATTTCTTTTTACAACTCGAGTACTGGATATTAGTAATGCAGTAAAAAAGTCCAGGAATAAACTAAATATGGTGCATGGTTTGCAGTGCGTAGTTCAGCACAGAACAGGGAGGAATGTTTTCTTCAGGGTGTTTGTGGAGCAGGATGGAGACAACAGTCACTGAAGCTGCTTCTCTGTCAGGAGACGGTGTGTGCTGGTGGAGGACGATTGTCCTGGATGAGGGGATTGTCCATGATGCCTTTGTGGATTATGATTTGATACTCATTGGGTTGTTATTAAAATGGGAATATTGTGTGGATTCCAACTTTAAACATACACATGGTCCATGTACCACAGTCCAGTCCACTGTCTCTTTGGTAAACTCTTGATCTCTAGCACGAATAGCACTAAAATAGCAAAAAAGAATTGAACTAAACAGAACTAAATGATATTTAAAGAGCCCGAATACATGACTGCAACAGTTTTAATAGATTGCACTCTTTGGAAAAAGTATTTGTGTTCTTTAACACTGGGTCTAACGAATCGTGCAAGCTAAAGTCGCTAAACACCCCCTGGCCAGACCCCGGTCCGATGTGGAAGAAAAAAAAAAGCCTTAAAGGAGCTTGCGGCTGCTTTTAAGAAATGAGACTCTCTAGCGCCACCCTTCACCACGACGGCCGTCGGGGGTACTGCAGCCAACAGTGAAGCCGGCACGGGAGAACGGGGAGAACGTGCATGCAGCGTCATGTGACGTCACATCCACAGGACAGCGCGGGAAAATCGGGACCGAATTGCAGCACATTTTGCAAAAAAAAAAACAGCCTCAAGCTCCTTTAAAAAACAAGAAACAACTGTTTGTGCAGGTGATATATTAGTATCCAAGATCAGTTTCCCTTTTTTTCATACCATACACTTTTTGGTCTGTAAATGCGGCTAGAACCGTAAATTCCTATGGGGCTGTTACCGTGGCGACGCAAAACCTATTCATTCCAATGGGGAGCATAAAAATGAATGCAATACAACCAGAACCGCCCAGAACCAGAACCACCCAGAACCGACCAGAACCGACCAGAACCAGAACCAGAACCAGAACCAGAACCAGAACCAGAACCAGAACCAGAACCAGAACCAGAACCAGAACCAGAACCAGAACCGATATTGCCTCGGCACCTATGACTGCAAGTTGATTTCAGAATGTTAATTCAACTGCAGTATCAAAATAGAATATATAAAATATCATCAATATCATAATAATAATAATGATACATTTTATTTGTAAAGCACTTTTCATAAAATAATCTCAAAGTGCAACATAAACAAAGGGAATAAAGTCAAGACACATAAAAGACCAGGAGTAAAAAGCATAAAAACAATAAAAACATCTCTAAAAATATCAAATATTAAACCAGTGTTTCCAGGGCTTTTCGTTTTTTTGGCCTGTAGTTCAAAGTTCAACAGCTCGTACATTTACCTACTATACATGTTTTTATTTATCCTTTATTTATCCAGGAAAGTCCAATTGAGATACAATTTCTCTTCTGCCAGGGAGTCCTGGTCAAGATGGAGCAGAAAAATAAATTCAGTTTCATATAAAAGAAAATACATACAAGGACAAGTAACTTTACAAAAAATAAAAACGTATTAAAACAAGAAACAAACGAACATAAAACATACAAGGATCAGAAAGCTAAAAAGAATTCATGACAAATAATGACACTTGATTAAAAACAATGACATTGTTCTGTGAAAACTGATTTTAACATATGTTTGAACATGTTGAGAGGGTAAATATTTCAAGTTGAGTTTGTGTTGTAGCTCTTTCCAAGCTTGCAGTGCATAAAAGGAAAAGGCAGATTAACAACTCTGTTCCAGTGTTGGGACCATGAGGAGAATTTTCTCTGATGATCTGGTGTTATAGCTGCTAGAGTAATATTTTAATAAATTGGATATGTACAGCGGTAGTTTACCCAGTAATGCTTTTGCAATAAATATTAACATATGTGATTATCTCCTTAGACTCAGTGAAGTCCATTCAACCATTTGATACAAATTACAATGATGTGTACTTGAACCAGTTACAAACCGCAAGGCAGCATGATAGACGACATCCAGTTTTTTCAAAAGAAATGAAGTACCAATCTTTTTCTAGCACTTTGCACGAAAATAAAAACCTAACTTTGGTCTGAGCTTTTTTAGGAGGCTATTACAGTAATATGAACATCAAAGGTCAACTTATCATCCAGCCAGATCCCAAGGTATTTATATGAGTTATGTTCACAAGCTATTAACACTTTAGTAATAATATGTGCTCCTTTCTCCATTTAGTGTCTCAATTATATTTCAGTGAGAGCATCTCTTAACTTCAGAGTATTTTCACATTTTTACTCTTGTTTTCTTTCATAAAAGATGGGACTTATTCATTCGAGACGCTGAACATCTTGATTTCTGAAATAATTTCACCAAAAAACAATCAAACAATCCAAAAAAGCACCATATTAGGAGTATTAGGGGGCTTATTTTGTTGCTGTGTGTTTTTAAGGAGGAAATAACGATTGTAAAGCTCCCATGGCTAAGATTACTAGAATTGTGTAGTAGCAAATAGTAGCAAATACTGTTTAATCTCTTCAACTTTTTCAGCAAGATTTTCTTCAGGTTTGGGATTGCTGTTCTGCTGCTGGATGATGGATGAGAATATTGCTGTATCTTTTTTAGCATTGAGGATGCCCCATTGCTGAGTACTTGAGATGTGGTGATCAGCAATACAATACACAGCGCTTGTCATCACACTACCATTGAATTGTTAGGCCTCATATCCACATCAGATGTGGTTTTTGCCCACAACTCGCGTATAAAGACCACATCCGAGCTCACTTATGGCGCTTTTCCACTAGTACTTACTCGGCCCGACTCGGCTCGTCACGCCTCTACCCGTTTTGTCCCCGTTTGTTTTTCCACAGCCAGGTGAGAAGTGGGCAGGTTGGGGTGAAGCTGCTGTGACGTACTCGATTGCGCAACCGCTTTGTTCATGTCGGCGCTGATAAAACAGCCCGTCTACATCCCTTTTTTAATTCTCTCATCAGCCACCAGGTTTATGAACATCTGCACCTCAGAGTTGGATCACCAAACAGACGTTTTGCGCTGGATAATAAAATCGCTGTGAGCCGCGAGTTGCCTCGCGCTGACTCCCGCTTCCTGATTCAAACGTCTGACGGCCCCGCCCCCCGACCAATCAGTGGCGCGGAGGGTGGTGATGTCAGAAATAGTCCCGGCTCAGCCCGGTTAGAACCTCGGCAGAATGGTTACAGAAAAAATATCTGCTTGGCACGGCCCGCCTTGGCCCGTAGTGGAAAAGCGCAAGACGGGGGCGTGGCGGGTAGAAGCGAGCTGAGTAGATACTAGTGGAAAAGGGTATTAGGTACACCAAAATCTCACCGGTTTCTCAAGGAAGGAAGTATAATACGTCTTTCATGTGCCGGATTGTCCTTGGCTGACCGGGGCCTCTGTGGTCATTACCACCTGTTTCTTTGTGAATCTTCAAAAGAGCTTACAGTTTTTCACAATTGTTTAAACACATTTCCTGATAGACTACCTCACTTTCTCAAAACTCTAAACACAAATTACAAAACTCACACACAAAATGCAAAATCCTACACTTCTCTTGCAAAAGCACACTCTACCCTCAAAACAGTGTTAACTCTTCACTAAATGGTATTTCCTTCTCAAATGCAAAAACCCTCGCAGTGGGGACATGGAATGTCACCTCGCTGGGGGGGAAGGAGCCGGAGCTTGTGCGTGAGGTTGAGAGATACCGGCTAGAGATAGTCGGGCTCACCTCCACACATAGCTTGGGCTCTGGAACCCAGCTCCTTGGAGGGGGCTGGACCCTCCACTACTCTGGAGTTGCCCAGGGTGAGAGGCGGCGGGCTGGTGTGGGCTTGGTTATGGTTATAGCCCCCCAGCTCAGCCGCCATGTGTTGGAGCTCACCCTGGTGAACGAGAGGGTCGCTTCCCTGCGCCTTCGGGTCGGGGATAGGTCTCTCACTGTTGTTTGTGCCTACGGGCCGAACAGCAGTGGGGAGTACCCGGCCTTCTTGGGGTCCCTGGGAGGAGTACTTGATAGTGCTCCAACTGGGGACTCCATTGTTCTACTGGGGGACTTCCACGCTCACGTGGGTAATGACAGTGATACCTGGAGAGGCGTGATTGGGAGGAACGGCCTCCCCGATCTGAACCCGAGCGGTGTTTTGTTGTTGGACTTCTGTGCTAGTCACAGTTTGTCCATCACGAACACCATGTTCAAGCATAAGGGTGTCCATCAGTGCACGTGGCACCAGGACACCCTAGGCCGGAGGTCAATGATCGACTTTGTTGTCGTTTCATCTGACCTTCGGCCGCATGTCTTGGACACTCGGGTGAAGAGAGGGGCTGAGCTGTCAACTGATCACCACCTGGTGGTGAGTTGGATGCGCTGGCGGAGGAGGAAGCTGGTCAGACCGGGCAGACCCAAACGGATTGTGAGGGTCTGTTGGGAACGTCTGGCTGAGCCCTCTGTCAGGGACATCTTCAACTCCCACCTCCGGGAGAGCTTCTCTCAGATCCCGGGGGAGGCGGGGGACATGCGCACCTACCCTCACCTATGGTCATGAACTTTCGGTAGTGACCGAAAGGACAAGATCGCGGATACAAGCGGATACAAGCGGCCAAGATGAGTTTCCTCCGCAGGGTGGCTGGATGCTCCCTTAGAGATAGGGTGAGGAGTTCGGTCACCCGGGAGGAGCTCGGAGTCGAGCCGCTGCTCCTCCACATTGAGAGGAGTCAGCTGAGGTGGCTTGGGCATCTGTACCGGATCCTCCTGGACGCCTCCCTAGGGAGGTGTTCCAGGCATGTCCCTCCTCCCTAGGGAGGTATTCCAGGCATGTCCCACCGGGAGGAGACCCCGGGGAAGACCCAGGACACGCTGGAGAGACTATGTCTCTCGGCTGGCCTGGGAACGCCTCGGACTCCCCCCGGAAGAGCTGGAGGAAGTGTCTGGGGTGAAGGAAGTCTGGGCATCGCTGCTGAGGCTGCTGCCCCCGCGACCCGGTAACGGATAAGCGGTGGACGATGGATGGATGGATGTATATATATATATATATATACAGTCAGGTAAAACTTGCTCTTAAAGACAGTCATGACAAGCCCGTTAACATGTTGTTGTTTCTCTGTTGTAAAACAATTATGAGTCCAACTGATAACACTTGTATGGTACTTCCTGTTATTTCTTTTTACCTTTAGTGTACTTGTTAAAAAGATCTTTGTCACAACTAAAGCTGGAAGGTTACGTGAACAAACGTCTGAAAGCTCAGCCGAATTCAACAGTGAATGCAGAATAGACTTTTGGCACGAATTAAACCTCAGACCTCATTATTCATTTACTTCTCCACTGTAATCAAGTCAAACGTGGTAAAGTCTCTCAACAAGTCTGTCTTGGTGGGAGTGTCGAGAGAAAACGAAAGTTCAGTCAGAAGCTTCACTTTAGTTAAGCTGTTTCTGGGAGTCCTCAACAAACTGGGCTGAAATGTTTCTGTTTTTAGTGCATTTGAGGTTGTAAATATTTAAAATCAGAGCTTGGAGCGTCCAACTGCAGCAGGACCATGAGGAACATGAACAGGATCACTGCGATGGTTTATGGCTTGCTTTTGTGCGCGTCGGTTGTCTGCGGTGGTGAGTGCTGCTATATTAGTTTTTAAAACCAACACATAAACCCCCTTATGTCTAACTTTTAATAGTGTCCCTTCACTGAGACCATTAATATTCTTGTAGTTTGACCAAGTATCTACATTTAAAAAAACAACCAAACGTTGTATTGCATTGTTATAATGATAATTTTGGTTAGATCCCGAGAACGCGCCTCCACGGGAGCGCGCACAGCTAAAACTACAGCTTTCAAAGTCGTAAAACTGATTAGATAGTATTTGCACTTTGCAACATGGGCGTCGGCATGTATGATCATGTCCGTTATCCGTTGGTAGGACAACCATAGATATCTATAAAGGTTAGATGACTCACCCGCGCTGCTGCCAATGCAGAGCAACGTCGTCACACGGCGGCCATCTTGCCACAGGTAGCTCGCTCACTCATAACATTGTGTTTAATGGTGCATGTGCTGCGTAAAGGTGACCTATTATGGCATCTAATCCCTATTTTAAACAGGCCTTGAATGTCTTAAAAACAAGTTTTTGATTGTTTTTGCTAAATAAATTAGAAATTCAGCCTCTGAGCCATGTCTTTATCTTCCCATTTTCTAACCTCATTCTTTATGTGGGATTCTGAGTGGGCGGGGCTATGATAATGAGGCTCTGTGCTGATTGGCTGCCTGAATGATGCCATACACCGCTACGGACAGATGGACAGAGAGCGTCCAATGTCACGCAGTGCGATGCGATAGTCAGACGCTCGCATGCAGTTACACGGTTTTATAGTTGTGGGCGTGGTTTGCATTTTGGTTACGTAACGAAAATGCACCGAATCTGAACGGCTCGTAGATCCACATCACACTGGACGGCTCATCCAGGCGGCTGTACAGACACTGAAGAATCTGGTTGCTTTCCTCCTTCTCTGTGTTGGCAGGCTGAGGGGAGACCACTTTATATCTGTTAAAGCAAGAAGAAAACAGTTTTTCATAATAGGTCCCCTTTAAACAACCTTAACTTGCTCAATTTTCAACAGATTTTCAAACAGGTTGGTTTGTTATGAACGTCAGAGATGTAGTTATGACACTGCATACTTGTGAATAATTATAAACATTGACAAACATACTTTTATATGAAAATAACAAGAAACAGATAGCTATGACATGGTATTTATATTAAATAAATATTTCTATAGTATTCTTAGTAATATTTATATTTACATTATAACATATATACATATATATTATTACCTTATAACATATATATATATATATATATATATATATATATATATATATATATATTTATATTTATATTATTACATTATAACAAGTATATACGGACGTGATTTGTCCCGTATTTTCATTAAGCCCCCATACACACTACACACGTCTGTCACACACACATCAACACTAAATTTAACAATAATGAACAAAATAAAACACAGGAAACATTAAGGCCAGCAAAATCTTTGTGGCGGGACAACGGGACCTGCTGCGTCTGTGCCAGATCTTTCTATGTGCCAGACAGCGGGGAGGACTCGGGACATATATTATGCCAGGCCCGGTTCTACGATGGTGCATAAGCAAGCATTGCACCCTAAGTTTGTGTTTGCGTGCTCAGTTGAAAAGACGAAAAGAAAACTGACAAATTTGCCCGTGTTAAGCCTGATTTAAGGTTCTGCGTTAAATCGACGGCGTAGGGTACGCAGCGACGCGCACCGTACGTTCGCGTCCCCGCTTATTATACGCCGTAAACTCTGCGTTGATGCAACGCGGAACCATAAATCAGCCAGTGTCCGTCACTCATCTCCGTGCAGCAGTTTCCTGCACCAGCAAGACGCTGCTCTCTGATTATGGCTCACAGTTTATGAAAACCCCAAATAAAAAATAAATTAGAGAATATTTTATGAAATCAATAATTAAAAAATTCCATCATCAAAATTATAACAAATAAAGGTTCAGCATATCCTGCTTTGCATGTAATAAGACTAGGTAATACATTAGTTTCACCGTTTAAGTTGAATTATTGAAATAAATTAACCTTTACACCATATTCTAGTAGAATTATTGAAATTAATAAATTAATAATAATAATAAATATTCTTAAGTTAATCATTTATATTGTCTTTTTTCTTTTTTTGCTCTTTTAATCGGTGTTGTGTGCACTGTAAAGGACCTTGAAATGAGGTGTTGGGTATTTTAAACCTGCGTGCTCGTTGATATGAGAAAGAAGACACTTGGTTAGAAATATAGACAAACAACTTTTCTCAGTTAAAGTTTTTCTTGTAGGAAATTCAAAGTAAACTTACACACAGACCTTTTCTGTTCGGCAGACAACCACCCAGAAAAGACCAGATGAAGAATGTGCCTCATAGTTTTCTACTGACATGATTACAATATAGTTGGCTAAACTCATGGCGAGGAACTGGTTTAGAACTGGAGTGTGAGCCAGGCCACGAGTCACAAATTATGTTTGGGCCTTTTTAATCTTTCTCCCAGTTCTCTGAAACTCCTGGAAATTGTAAAATACATTGTTCCTGATAGTTTTATAATGGAAATAAAACTGGATGATGTCATCCAATCATGTTTGTTTAAAGGAGCCGTCTGTAAGAAATGTCCAAAACTGGTACTGCAGTCACTTTCAAAATATTGTTGAGCGGCGTGTACCCTCCCCCTCCTCCCCCCGACCAGAGGTTGCCAGGTAGGCTGCAGAATGCAGCAGGAACGTAGGCTGCCATGGCTGCCATAATTAGAGCCGAGCTGGCAACCCGGATGCAGAAACAATACTGACTTGGTGATTGGGAGATAGGTGGAGGGTGGAGCTTCAGAAACAATACTGACTTGGTGATTGGGAGATAGGTGGAGGGTGGAGCTTCAGAAACAATACTGACTTGGTGATTGGGAGATAGGTGGAGGGTGGAGCTTCAGAAACAATACTGACTTGGTGATTGGGAGATAGGTGGAGGGTGGAGCTTCAGAACAATACTGACTTGGTGATTGGGAGATAGGTGGAGGGTGGAGCTTCAGAAACAATACTGACTTGGTGATTGGGAGATAGTTGGAGAGTGGAGCTTCAGAAACAATACTGACTTGGTGATTGGGAGATAGGTGGAGGGTGGAGCTTCAGAAACAATACTGACTTGGTGATTGGGAGATAGGTGGAGGGTGGAGCTTCAGAAACAATACTGACTTGGTGATTGGGAGATAGGTGGAGGGTGGAGCTTCAGAAACAATACTGACTTGGTGATTGGGAGATAGGTGGAGGGTGGAGCTTCAGAAACAATACTGACTTGGTGATTGGGAGATAGGTGGAGGGTGGAGCTTCAGAAACAATACTGACTTGGTGATTGGGAGATAGGTGGAGGGTGGAGCTTCAGAAACAATACTGACTTGGTGATTGGGAGATAGGTGGAGGGTGGAGCTTCAGAAACAATACTGACTTGGTGATTGGGAGATAGGTGGAGGGTGGAGCTTCAGAAACAATACTGACTTGGTGATTGGGAGTTAGGTGGAGGGTGGAGCTTCAGAAACAATACTGACTTGGTGATTGGGAGATAGGTGGAGGGTGGAGCTTCAGAAACAATACTGACTTGGTGATTGGGAGATAGGTGGAGGGTGGAGCTTCAGAAACAATACTGACTTGGTGATTGGGAGATAGGTGGAGGGTGGAGCTTCAGAAACAATACTGACTTGGTGATTGGGAGATAGGTGGAGGGTGGAGCTTCAGAAACAATACTGACTTGGTGATTGGGAGATAGGTGGAGGGTGGAGCTTCAGAAACAATACTGACTTGGTGATTGGGAGATAGGTGGAGGGTGGAGCTTCAGAAACAATACTGACTTGGTGATTGGGAGATAGGTGGAGGGTGGAGCTTCAGAAACAATACTGACTTGGTGATTGGGAGATAGGTGGAGGGTGGAGCTTCAACATAAACATCAGTTGAGGGCTGCAACTCCTCTTTTTAAACTGGAATATCCTGGCTTGAGTGCTGTTGTCAGTGACATAAGTATTTGAAATGAACATGATTTTTAAATTTCTGTTGACATATCGGGGTCATTTTATGATTCGTTTTATTATTGCTCTTACATACAGCTCCTTTAATTTAACAAGAACATGCGGTGGCTTAGTGATTAGTACCGTTGCCTCACAGCAAGAAGGTTCCTGCTTCTCTCCAGATAATTGATCCTCCTCCCACTGTCCAAAAATATGTAATTTAATTGGATTAATTATTGATTCCAAATGGATCATAGGTTTGTACGTGTGTGTGTTTCTACAGATACCGAAGTCTCCTGTCAGTTCAAGAAGACGTGTATCCTGCCCTGCAGTTTCACAGCTCACAATGACGTTGTCGTCCACTGGATTCAAAAGACGCAACCAGAGACCCGGGTTCACTCCTATTATCACAATAAGGACCAAGCGGGAGAGCAGGACCAGAGGTTCAGAGGAAGAACATCTCTGTTTGAAGACCAGATCTCAGGAGGAAACGCTTCCCTGCTGCTGAGAAGAGTGACGGTCCAGGACCGGGGCAGATATCTGTGTGACACCAGCACCGTCGCTGGAGAGGAGGACAGCTTCATCAACCTGAATGTGGACAGTACGTGGAGAGGGGGGGTTGCAATACAGAGAAAGAACAGAGATTTACTGTCACTGTTGCAGGAGTTGTCTCAGACAGAAAATAGCTGAGACAAACTTTCAGTTGTGCTTTCTTGACATGTCAGACTCACATTCACTTTCTCTGTTTGTGAAACGAGGATCCTCTCGAGTGAACTAGAAGCAGAATCAACTGTATTTGCCAGGTTTGTGCATTGAGCGGTCATTAGTGTAGAGCAGGGGTATTCAACTAGATTCGCCCGGGAGCCACATCTGCAAAAGGACTTTATGGAGAGGGCCGCACAATTTGAAAATGTGGGGGTTTTCAAAATGTATTTTGCACTCAAAGACGAAGACTTATGTAAATATAATACATTTGTATTATACATTTGAATATATCTAGTTTACATATGAATTATGTATTAATTGTCTCCAGATTTAGTAATTGTGAATGTTAAATATAATATTCAGATAAAGAAATATTATTTTGAATGCAAGTTCATTTTGAAACCATGCATTGTGCAAACTTAATGAAATTGATATTGACCTACTTTTAATAAAACACGCCATAATGACAAAGCACCACTTTCCACCAATATTTCCTTATTTGAATATTATATTAAGCATTGAGCACAACCAGTTTAGTCCATAGTAGCGAGTTATAAAAATATTATTAAAAAAAAAAAAAAAAAAAGAAATTTTTTTTTTTTTCAACAAACACCCCCTTTTTTGAAATATGACCAGGGGCCACATAAAAGCTCCTGGCGGGCCGCATGTGGCCCGCGGGCCGCCAATTGAATATCCCTGGTGTAGAGGGACAAGAGCAGTGGGGAGAGGACACTTCCCTGGGGGGTGTCAGTGCTGACGGTCCAGCTGCTGGATGTGACGCTGCCCAACATCACCTGCTGCCTAACCTGCTGACCCTTCGACAGGTGGAGGCAGGTGGAGGCAGCAGGTGAGGTTTGGGGGCTTCTGATGGAGGATTTCGGGGATAACGGTGCTGAAATAAAACAAAAGAATCCTCACAATCGTCCCTGGAGAGCTGCACGGTGTTTTGTAGGCCCACGTTGACTGTTGGCCTGCAGGGAAGCTGCTTCCTGCTTCCTTACAGCGCAGACGCTTCTCTGTTTGCTCTCTGCTTGCTTTGTTATTTCCATTTTTTTCCATTTTTTCCATGTGAGCCAACCTGCGGTAGCTTCTGGACAATAAATCACTGGGACCAGGGCCGCCGCAAGGGGTGTGCGAACCGTGCGACCGCACGGGGACTCGCGGCCCAAGGGGCCTCGTGCTATGGGCCCCCTTTTTTTTAAATTTCATTTTTTCCGTTTTTTGTTTTTTTTTCCGTTTTTTTTTATTTTGTTTTTTCACTTATAAATATCAACAGTCACGTTCCATTACAGACCTAAATGTGTACTAGTCTGTGCATATATATATATATATATATATATATATATATATATATATATATATATATATATATATATATATATATATATATAATAAATATATGTGCAATGATGTGCTTGCTGATTGATGTCGCTGCGCGTGTCTGTTGTTCAACACAACTGCGTCAGACCAAGCGCAGACACAAGGTGCTATGATCCAGACGGGTGGAGTGTGTAACAAACTGTCACACAATGTCGAGAGAACGAGACAGATTCAGGAAATTTCCATCAGGGAATGAAAAAAGAAAAAAACTAAAGAAAATGGCAGCAAGCACAATCACTTGTCAAAGACTTAAGACATTTATTTTCTTCAATGTTGAGATTTTCGTTTTTGTGTTTTAAAGGGAAGTCTCGCAGGAGAGAAATGCATCCTTTATGACTGTGTAGCAGTGGACCAGAGTGTCTGTGCCCCTGCTGGGACATTTTATATGCTGCCTGCACCTACCTGATCCATTCCTCTTAGAGTCAAGAAGAAAAAGTCTTCACAAAAGGGAAAGATTGAATTAAAACAAGGCTAAAGTAAAGGAAAAAATATTCCATTAATTAATGAAATGCAGTTATTTCTTGTAGCCCGTATCATCCTCTTAAATAAAACATTAACAAATAGAGAAATAAAATGAAAAGGCAGCTGTACTAAGCTCAGGTTATCATTAACACAGTTCACATAAAAGGATCCTTTTTCACTTCATCTTCCCGGTACCAAGAAAAGAAACCCCCTCAACAAAGAACGGAAATCATCCGAGGACAAATGCAGCCCCCCCAAATGTCCCAGCAGTCCAAAATATTAGTCAAACAAGCGCTAGTCCTCCAATCATGTGTCGTAATCTTAATCAAAAAAAAAAATCCTCAAAATACAACAAAAGAATGTTCCCTCCATGCAGGCCTCATACCGGCGTAGGGTCGGGAAACCGGCAGGTAAAATTTCTGCAGACCATTCTCTCTGTTTGCACACACAGTTTTGCCTTTTTCTCACTTCTTTCTTTACCAAACCAGAACTAAGTCCACCCTACTACTGTTGGGTCCAAATCAACATTACATAAATTCATAACGAGAAAAGACACAGAGGCTACCTTGGAATGGGTTTTTAGCACACTGCTGCAGGAGGGGGAAGAGCAACAGGAGTGCAGGGCAACGTAGCCCTCATTGAGAACTCCTGAGCTTTCCCCAAGATCTTCCCTCTAGAAGATGCTTTTATTAAGAAACTTTGACAGGAAAATGCATAGTAAACAGTAGACAGTAGACAATGGGTAGTGGACAATGGGTGGAAGTGATAACGTATGATTGAGTCCTGACATTACAGTGGTCACCTGTCACCACGACAGTCCAAAACCTGAGTAGATCAGGAAGTGGCTAATGTGGCTTCTGTTAGCCAAGCATGTGACAGTTTCACAATGACAAAACAAGTTCAACGGTTGATTTACCTGACACTACCTCAGTAGAGAAGTGATGGCTGCAGACGCCGGTTTCAGCCTTGAGAGTCGACGACTGTTGTCCAAAGTGAACTCATAATTATGTTTATAAAGATTTAAAGAGTCATGCATGCTTTTATAATTACAATTCTGCATGAGTGTAATTCCTGTGTGCTGGTTTAGATCAGTTAATCCTTCATTCGTGCAGGACGCTGCAGCTCGGCTCTAAACTGGACCAGGAAATGTGAGCATAGTGATCCAGTTCTGACATCGGTCCACTGACTTCCTGTCCCTTTTAGAAGAGATGTAAGATCTTGTTGGTAGTTTTGTGTTTTTACTCCATTTGTTTAACATTATTTACAGTATATTGTTTTGTTTTACCTGTAAAGCACCTTGGTGAAGCTTGGTTGTTTTTAATATAAATGAATTTGACCTGGACTCGACCAGTGAGACACGTTCAGTGACATTAACAACATTTATAACCGCATATTTGTCTTACAGCTCCAGTCCAGAGGGTCAACATTAAAAAGACACAAAATAAGATAATCTGCAGCTCAAAGGGGATCTATCCTGAACCTGGACTCACCTGGACCACCAGTCCTCCATCCAGCAGGAACCTGCAGAATCCACCAACAGTCCAGCAGACTAAACAGCAGCTTTACAGCATCAGCAGCTCTCTGGTCCTTTCAGATAATGATATGGACCTGGACTACATCTGCACCGTCAGCACTGCAGCAAACAACAGGAGAACCACGTTGCTTAAACCAGGTAACAGAAAGGCTCAGGTTATGATGTGCTGTTTGAGATGTTTTGGAGTTTCATGATTCTGTTTCATGTTTACTGTAATTCCAGCTGCTCTAAATGCAGACACTGAAACTCTCATCCCCTGCTCAACTGCCAATTATTCAATCATATATCTCACCTGGAGATTCAACCACAGTCAGATCATCCTGACACAGAGCGGCGCTGAAGACGCCTACAAACCTTCAGAGAGGTGGAAGCAGCACGTGGTGTCCGTGTCAGAGACAGGAAGTCTCAGGCTCAAGGGTTTATCTTCAGACCAGACAGGAACTTACACGTGTGAACTCACGGATGAAGAGGACACTTACGTGAAATACACCTTTCTTCATGTACCGGTACCTAAAGGTAAGGCAGTAAAAGTGCGTCTTCACACAGTGTTTGAACCATAATGAAAATAAAATATCAAGAAGTTAATTTTGGTCATGTGTAATTCTTAATCAGATTAACATCTGCATGACATCACTGCTGAAGTTGTGTCGGTGACGTAGATCATCGGAGTGTGACATCACAGAACGGCATTCTTCTCTGTTACAGATGGAAACCTCTAATTTTGTTATATTATTCTTGTTATATTAATCATTTTGTTTTAGTAAATAGCTGACACTTTCAAAGAACTCATTGGCTTTAGGTCAACTAATGACTACAAACAGTAAAATATTCAGTTGTGAAGGTTCATGTGATCTGTTGAGACACGTTTCATATCACTGTCATCAAAATAGAAAAACTGTCATTTTAATTCTTGTTCTGTTTTTCTGTTGTAGACTGGACTGGAGTTATTTTAGGAGCGGTGGGGGGTGTGCTGGTGGGTGTGCTGGTGGGTGTGCTGGTGAAGTATGTGGTGTTAAAGGATGTGATGGTGGAGGAGATGGTGGGGGGACTGAGGGCTCTGGTGTTGGCCGTGGCGGTGGCTGTGGTGGGGGCAGTGGTGGGGGCAGTGGTGGGGGGTCTGCTGATGGCTGTGTTGTTGGCAGAGGTGGGGCTTATGGTGGGGCATTGGTATACTGTAAGTGTGGGTGTGTTAGTGGGTCCGTCAGTGGGTGGGTCATTGGGTGTGTCAGTGCGTGTCTGCTGGTCTGATCTGGTGAGGGTGTTGGTGGGTGGGGGGTTGCAAGGATTGATTATTGTGATGGTGAAGGCTGTGGTGGGGGCTGTGGCGGGGGCTGTGGTGGGGGCTGTGGTGGCAGTAGTGGTGGGGGCGGCGACGGGGGCTTTGGTGATATTCGTGGGGGTTGTGTCGGGGGCTAATGTTACTGTGTTGGTGTCGATGTTTGGTGTGATGTTTGGTGTGTTGACATGCACGATCGTGTATTGGATTTTGAGTCTAGTGCAAGCTTCGATGTGGGAAACTGCAATCGCGAAAGTTGTCAACCAGAGCGTTTTGGTTGGTGCTGTGGTGGGGGGTATGGTGGGGGGTGCGGTAGGGGGGGTGGTGGTGGCTGCGGTGGGGGCTGAGGTGAGTGTGCTGGTGGCTGTGCTGGTGGGTGTGGTGGTGGGTTTGGTAGCGGGTGTGCTGTTGGTGATTTTAGTTGATAAAATCAAAGACAGAAGGAGAAGGATGGAGGAACGGACACGAGAAAGAGATGAAGGTAAAGATGTATTTTATATTTTGTTTCTGATGTTTTTACATAATTCAAACAGAATCTTTCAAGTAAAAATGAAACACCTAAAAGACATTGAATCACTAGTTAAAGACAGTTTAATGACTTTCTGAAGTAACTTGAAGCAGCTGAGAGCTTCACAGCCACCTCTAATTTTTTCAAAAGGTAAATGTGTCATTTATTTGAATATAAATGTTTATAAGCTATAAGAGTAAAAACTGTGACTGTTTAAATTACTTACTTAAAGGTATTGTGACATCATTTTTTAACATGCTTTTAACACTAATAAAAGTCTTGGCCAACATCCCTCAAATGTGTCTTAAAGAGTGTAACAAGAAAAACTTCACTCTAGTTCTCTTTTCCTGGCTTTTTATTACAGTGTTTTTTTGCGCCGTGAAAAACGCTTCCTTTTCCCCCTTTCCTGTCAATCATTGCTCCGCTCCTCCTCCAAACCTCCTCCTCCTCCAGCCATACGCTCACAGCGGCTTTTCCGAAGCATGCACGGAAAAGCAGCACGGCGAACCACAGCAAACAATCATAAAAATAAAGGCATGCAAGCAGCAGTGTCCCCTTATCTTAAGTCCAGTCAGTGGCCGCGGGTCTTCTTAGCAGTTTTCCTCCGGTGACGAGAACAAAAGACGCTCTAAACAGCTGCGTGTTAAGCCTCATTTATGGTTCCGCGTTAAATCGACGCAGAGCCTACGCCGTAGGGTTCAGCGTATGGTGCGCGTCGCCGCGTAACTCTACGCCGTAGGCTCTGCGTCGGTGTAACGCGGAACCATAAATCAGCCTTTATGGTGCGCTGGAGAGGAGAGGAGACAGGGAGCTGGGTGGAGGGGGAGGTGATTTAGCGGATCGTTACGTAACGATCCTCCACCAAACCAGATGCGCCGTTTTTGCATAGTTATGCGGAAAATCCCAGAAAGCACACAATACACTGAATGTTAAAAGTTTGTTGTTTTTTGGGTGTAATTGATGTCAAGACACCCAACAAAACACAAAAATGTCACAATACCTTTAAGTCAGTCAAAAATGTCCAGTTTAAATTTGACTTTAAATCAGCTCAAACAAATATGAAGTTTGAGTCTTATTTCTTCAGAATTACAACGTTCTTTGGTAAATCCTGATTGCTTCAAGTTTACAGGAATTAAATTTATTTCATTTATTTTTCAGAAAGGCGGGTACTGTAGACCCCGTGAGAAGGAATGCAACAGGATTTCCTTATTGACTTCAAGCGCGATCCTGTAATCTTCAGCAATAAACATCTATTGGGTTTCCAGTGTATTGAGCCCTAATTTCAGATCTGCTCTAAAAATCATGAACGGAACACAAACAGTTTAGCAGAGTAATTCCACTATTTTAACTCCAAAATTCATTATTTTGACTTGTTTTCTAAAACAATTAAGTATTAAATATAAATGGCTTCCATGCTAATATTTGAATTTAGCTTACTTGGGCTTTAAATGATTGGTGAGCGTTAAATTACTTAAATAACAACCTATTTTTTCTGTATCGTACTGTTCACAACTGTTATGTGACGACTTCTTTTTCTAAACGTTTGTATAAAGATGTAGATTAATTGAATAAAATACTTTTTTTTATTATAAGTAGTACATTTAGAGCCATTAGTGGCATTTAATGATGAAATTTAGATTCCACTTTTGTGCTGGATGAAAAATGTAAATGTAAAATGAGTTCAGCTGTGTCATTAAAGTTGCAGCGGGGAGTTTCCCAAAAATCCAGAAACTGGCTGGAAAATGTGAACAATGTTTATGCCCCTTTTTATGGAGGACCAAAACTGACATAATAAAAGTGAAAGCAGAAATATTTTTTTTGGTTTTGTTTTTTCTTTTCCTGGAGCCACCATGCTACTACCACCATGCAGACAAACACACATACAAATGTAAAAAAGACAGTCATGCCAGTGTTTCCACGTTGCTGATTGATTCTCACAGCACTCAGTCCAGGATTGGTCAACAGCTTTAAAACAGAGTTTTGTGTGTCATTCAGTCGACAAATGAATCTATACATCAGTTTTCTCAACAGAGCATAAAAAGTGTTTATACGCATTTGACAGAATAACTCACTCGCACTTTAATACGTAGGCAATCATTATAGGCAACCTGCAGTTTGCGGATGCTTGCCTTTTTAAATTTAACCCACAAGGGGGCAGTGTAGAGTGGGGTACAGTTTGCACTGAAGAGATTCATTTTAACTTCATCAGAACACCAGGTATTGATTGTATGATAATAGGGTTAAAGGCATCACAAGCTCAGGCTTCAGCTACACCTTTTTTGGTCACATCTTTTTGAGCCGTCTCTGTAGTTCCTCTCTGGTTCTGCTGTTTCCCCCGTGTGTGCTGGAGGATGATGGTTAAACCGATGTAACATTGTTTTTTGATGACCAAAATAAACAAGAAAGAAAGAAAGAAAGAAAGAAAGAAAGCTTAGAATTGTTCCTTGATAAATACAAGCAGAAGAAAGTCAGCGGTCACGAGAAGGGATGTGGGAAGATGCTGTGTTTATCTTGGAGTATTCCAGAAAGTTTGAAATCATTTCGTCATGCCAAGTTGAGACCGTAGGTGGCATGTCTCAACATCCAATTTATCGTAGTCCAACAGAAGAAGAGATGTCCTCCCCTCCAGCCCTGGAAGGAGAGCCCCTGCTGCCTCCTCAGACGGGAGGAGGGAGCGGCGGTAAATGTCAGCCCGTGGGTCTAGAGAAGGAGAGCCCCTGCTGCCTGCTCAGACGGGAGGAGAGAGCGGCGGTAAATGTCAGCAGGTCTAGAGAAGGAGAGCCCCTGCTGCCTGCTCAGACGGGAGGAGAGAGCGGCGGTAAATGTCAGCAGGTCTAGAGAAGGAGAGCCCCTGCTGCCTGCTCAGACGGGAGGAGAGAGCGGCGGTAAATGTCAGCCCGTGGGTCTAGAGAGCCGGCGAGCCGAGCAGTGAGTCACGGCCGTGTCCTGCAGTCTCTGTTAGGTCCTAGGTCGTTAACCACACCACGCAGGACTTCTGCCCACACGAGCCCTTCATGACGAGTGAGCCGACACGCACACGAGGAAGACTTTGTTAGTATGTTTGTTTGTTTTATTTAGGATCCCCATTAGCATTAGCCACAGCATTAGCTATTCTTCCTGGGGTCCGACATTCACACAACACACAAATTAACACTTAATACATACAGACATACATTATACATGACAAAACAAAACAATAACAGACACAACTCCCTTAATCACAATCTATACAGAGGAAAACCACATCACCATCATTCTCAGACATAAATACATAGAAATGAAATCAAATAAAACACCTTTGTAACCAACACCTGCCTGGAATGATCTTATCTCTCATTTGACCACTTTTCACCTTATTACGACAGGGTTTACACTACCTATAATTATATTCAACCTTCACTTTGTTCCCTCTAAATGACAAATCATCATTCATAAAATTTTAAAAGATATTGTTTTAACTGAAACTTAAACCAATCTTTGCTGCCTGTATGTGAAATATAAACTGGTATAGAGTTCCAGCCAACCATGGCTCTGTAAAACAAAGTTCTCTGAATGTATCTTAGTATGTTCTGCACGCTGGATCGTTAAGAAGGGAATACTAGGAAGGCAGTCAGAGATGTGAACTGGAAGCTGGAAGATGCTGATCAATAACTCCCACTGTACCAGACCAGTGGAGTTACGCTGCTGCTGCTGCTGCTGCTGCAGCTGCTGCTGCTGCTGCTGCTGCTGCTGCTGCTGCTGCTGCTGCTGCTGCTGCTGCTGCAGCTGCTGCTGCTGCTGCTGCTGCTGCTGCTGCTGCTGCTGCTGCTGCTGCTGCTGCTGCTGCTGCTCACTGAGATAGATAGATAGATAGATAGATAGATAGATAGATAGATAGTGTGAGGGAGCTGGAAATCATCCCCCTCACTAAGGTGATCAACACACTCTTAAACACATATGTGTTCAGTTGGAAAAACTGTTTAATATAGGAAGTTCTTTTTTGTTGTTGTTTTTTGTATTTTTATTTTGGTGACCCTACTAACCACTCTCTCTTTGAGGTCGACTTCCGGGTGGGCGTGTTCTCATGGGTGCATACATGAGCATGCAGCCACAGAACTCCAATTGATGGGATACAGCTGTGTCAATTGACTACCTGGTTGGGCTGTACCAAGTAGACCAGGACCAGAGAGGGGAGGAAGTAGAGGGTTTTGTTGAATTTAGCTTCTGTTGGACATTTATTCAGTTTATTATGTATTTTGTTTAATCTGTGTTATGCAGTATGCATTTGTAGATTGTTTGTGTAAATATTATTTGCAGGATTTATTGGTTAACATATTTAAACTTAGTTGGGTGTGTGTGGGAAATGGTAGAGGCCGTTAGTAGAAAGGCCAGGTGTGAGAACAAGTGGGGGGCGAGAGAGAGGGGCGTCAAGTTGGGCTTCACCTTGGCTGCCAGGATCTGCGGCACCTGTAAGCCTGTGCTTTGTTTGCCCTGCTCCATGTAGGAGAGTGTGACTTTGTGCAACAAGTAAAGAAAAAGAGTTCTGGAAAATCCCTGCTGGTCTCATGTCATGTCATTGCTCGCTCTACACCTGAATCCCGCAAGGTTTCGTCCTGCCTGTAAGGGTTACCATCTCTAAAACCTTACATTTGGTGTCAGAAGTGGGATGAGACGTGGCAAGATTTAAGGTGAAAAGTGTTGAGAGCTGACAACATGGGACCTAAAGCACAGTCCAAGGCTCAAAAGATGGATGTTGTGGAGGATGCCTCTGAAGAGGGTGCTGCAGGAGGACAGCCCATGATCCTACACCCCAGCGTGGAGCACCGGGGGCCTGTGGATATGGAATCAATTACTGGTATGTTGCAGCAATGTCTTCACTTTCAACGTGACCTGAGTGAAAGGTGGGACAAAGAAACAATTAGACAGGACAAAAGGTGGCGCCAAATGCAGATTCAAATGAACAACCTCAGAGATGATCTGGAGCAGCAGCAGCAGGGAGGTGAAAATCAGCCCCAACTGAATGCATCACCAGAGCGGCGGCGGCAGCAGCAGCCACAGCAGGAGGAGGGGGAGGGGCATGTTTCCCAGTCCAGTGTCCGCAGCGAGCCACCAGGCAGGGGCTGGGGGCAGGCTGCAGTTCCCCGGCTGGAGGAGGGTGATGATATTGAGCAGTACCTGACTACATTCGAGCGCCTGGCGATGGCATATCAGTGGCCGGAGGTCGAGTGGGCAGTGAGGCTGATTCCTCACCTGACGGGGAAGGCACGAGCAGCATATGTGACCATGGCAGCAGAAGACACCTTTGACTATAAGGCAGTCAAGGAGGCCATCCTTGCCAAATATGAAATCAATGAAGATGTCTATCAGCAGAGGTTCAGGGAGCCTGACATCCGCCCTGATGAGAGCCCAAGAGAGTTTTACAATCGACTTAAAGACTTTTACGATAAGTGGATTCAACCGGAGAAGAAGACGAAGGAGCAGATTGGGGAGACCTTCATTCTAGAACAATTTTACCGCTCTCTGTCTCCAGAACTCAGAGTATGGGTGAAGGAAAGGGATCCAAAGTCAGCACGCCATGCAGCTCAGCTGGTGGAAACCTTCCTTGCTGCCCGATGGGGGTCCAAGAGCTACAGGTTCGAGCCTCCACAGAAGTCCATAACTACCCGTGGTAAGCCACTGGGGTCAGGGGGTTGGGGTGGTCCCAGAGAGCCAGAGCCAACTAGGCCCCTAGAAAAACCTCAAACTCTCATTAGGACAGGTTCGGCTGCTAAACCTGTTTGCTATCACTGTGGTCAGGAGGGGCACATTAAGCCAGAATGTCCTGTCAGAAAAACTAAAGCAGATTATTTTTGTACTGTCCCTCGGCCTGGTCAAAGTGACAGTTGTGTAGTGGGGAAACGACGGGTCACTACAGTAAAGATAAATGGTAAACCAGCCCAGGCTCTCCTTGATACTGGTAGTACACAAACTCTCATACGCCCATCATTAGTCCAGAAGGAGGGTCCCCTAGGAAAGTCAGTCCTAGATATTTCTTGTGTGCATGGTGACCTTAAAGCCTATCCTATGACTATGGTGTACTTGGAGGTAGCGGGGCGAACTTACCTTCTCTCAGTGGGGGTGGTAGACAGCTTGGCCTATCCAGTACTCTTGGGAGAGGATGTTCCCATCCTGCAGGAGTTGGTTAGGTCATGTAAGCCAGTCAACATTGTCACTACGAGATCACAAAGACGGGTACAGGAGTTGGTTGAGGAAGGGCAAAGTGGAGACCAGGCAGGACCACCTGAAAGTGTTCCGGGCCTAGAAGAGCCAGTACCCCAGTCCTCAGTCCAGGTAAATCCAGAGGTTCACGGTCCAGGCCAGGATTCAGCTGAGGAGGATCTAAATGTTCTCTCCGAATTACCTTACTTTGATGAAGGTTTTCCGGAGGGCACTGTTAAAGTGAGGAAAAGTAGGAGACTGAAAAGACAAGAGAAAATGGCAGGTACAGTAAGGACAGGTTCAGGGCTTTCAGAGCCGGATATTTTTGATGGTGACAAAAGTTGTGATTTTTTACAACTTCAAAAACAGGATGAGTCACTTCAGGGCTTCTTTAAACAGGCAGTTGTAGTGCAGTGGGGTCAGGTGGCAGGGGAAGGCTATTTCCTCAGGGACCAGGTGCTGTACTACAAAGGCAACCTAGATGAGCGGGAAAGACTTGTGGTTCCACAGAGGCTCCGGGAACAGGTGCTAGAGTTGGGCCATAGTATTCCCTGGGCGGGTCATCTAGGAGCTAAAAAGACCTTGGACAGAATTGCCAGCAGATTTTACTGGCCAGGCCTGAACACAGAGGTACAGGATTACTGTCAGTCTTGTCCAATCTGTCAGCTATCAGGAAATAAGAATGTCCCCAGATTCCCATTGCAGTCGCTTCCCATCATGGAGGTGCCATTTAGCCGAATAGCCATGGATATTGTGGGTCCGTTAGAGCGAACACAGTCAGGACACCGCTACATATTGGTGGTTTGTGACTACAGCACCAGATATCCTGAAGCATTTCCCCTCAGAGACATTACAGCTAAACAAATAGCATATGCATTACTGCAGCTCTTTTCTAGAGTGGGTATTCCATCTGAGATCCTGACAGATCAGGGAACAAACTTCCTTTCAAACACTCTAAGGCAGGTCTACAGGCTCTTAGGCATTAGGACCATTCGGACCACCCCTTACCACCCCCAGACCGATGGCTTAGTGGAGAGGTACAACAGAACTTTGAAAAGCATGCTGAAGAAGTTTATCTCCACTAATGCCAAAGACTGGGACAAGTGGCTCCCGTATCTACTGTTTGCCTATAGGGAGGTGCCGCAAGCTTCAACTGGCTTCTCACCTTTTGAGCTCCTTTATGGCAGGCAAGTGAGGGGTCCCCTTGACGTGCTGCAGGAGACCTGGGTGGGATCCCAGGGTAAGGAAACCAGTGTTTTGGAATTTGTCCTTCAGATGAGGGAGAAAATGGAGCAGTCTACCAAGCTGGTGAGGAAAAAGATGGAGAAGGCGCAGCGTGGACAGCAAACCTGGTATGACAAGGCGGCCAGAGAGAGATCCTTCAGTCCAGGTCAGCAGGTACTTCTCCTTCTTCCCACAGTTGAAAACAAGTTGCTGGCGAAATGGCAAGGACCATATACTGTGCTGAAGAAGTTGGGTGCAACAACATATGAGATTGCGATGCCAGAGAGGAGAAATCCAAAGCAGACTTTCCACATCAATCTGCTGAAGGAGTGGAAAACTCGGGAAACCCCACCCCAACAGCAGATGTTTGTTCGGACTGTGGGGGAGGAGGATGATGTTGTGGGTGAGTTTACTCCTACATGTCACATCTCTATACCCCTTGATCTCTCTCATCTCTCTCTGACTCAGCAGCAAGAGTTGCGGGCCATTTTTCCACCAGATTTGTTTCAGGAGAAACCAGGAGCAACCCAGCTAGTGGAGCATGATATCCGCCTGAAGAACAGCACCCCCATCAGGCAGAGAATGTACCGCACTCCACAGAGGCTGTTGCCGGTGTTAGAAGAGGAAATTGCTGTCATGCTGGAGTTGGGCGTCATCGAGCCCTCCAGCAGTGAGTGGAGCAATCCTATCGTCCTGGTGATCAAGAAGGATGGGAGCATCAGATTTTGCATTGACTTCCGGAAGATAAATGCACAATCTGAATTTGATGCTTATCCTCTGCCAAGACTGGATGATCTTATTGAGTGTGTGGGCCAAGCAAAGTTCATCACCACCCTGGATCTTTGCAAAGGCTACTGGCAGGTGCCCCTGTCGGATGCTGCCAAGCCGCTAACTGCTTTCAGGACCCCTCAAGGACTCTGGCAGTTCACCAAGATGCCTTTTGGTCTTCACGGGGCTCCTGCCACCTTCCAGAGGCTGATGAACCAAGTGCTGGCAGGTATGGACACATTTGCCGCTGCTTACCTTGACGATGTTGTCATATACAGTAACTCTTGGCAGGAACATCTGAACCACCTGGCGATGGTGCTGCAGAAAATCAAGGAGGCTGGCCTGACTATCAATCCGGGGAAGTGCGCAGTGGCGAAGCAGGAAACCCAATACCTGGGTTACATCCTAGGAGGCGGTGTCATTAAGCCTGTGCAGGACAAGGTGGAAGCAATCCGAGCAAGGGAGAGGCCGACTACCCGGAAGCAGGTCAAGTCGTTTTTGGGCCTGGTGGGCTGGTACCGGCGCTTCATCCAGGACTTCTCTGCAAGGGCGGCGCCCTTATCGGATCTCACCAGCACAGCAAAAACCAAGTTGGAGTGGGGTGAGGAGCAGGAAAAGGCATTCCAGGACCTCAAGGATGCCCTGTGCCAGGAGCCGGTTTTGCAGAGTCCAAACTTCAACTTGCCTTTCACAGTCCAGACGGATGCTTCTCGTCGGGGGATCGGTGGGGTCCTCCTACAAGGAGATGGAGAAGAAAGGAAACCAGTGGCATACATCAGCAGGAAGCTGTTTCCCAGGGAGACCCGATACTCGACTGTGGAGCTTGAATGTTTGGCCATTAAGTGGGCTGTTGACACCTTTAAGTACTACCTGCTTGGCAGGGAGTTCAACCTGGAAACGGATCATAGAGCGCTGCAATGGCTGGAGCAGATGAAGGATACCAACAGCCGGATCACTCGTTGGTTCCTGTCCCTTCAACCATACCGATTCTCCATCCACTACCGGCCAGGGAAGCAGAATACGGTGGCTGACTTCCTGTCTCGCCACGGGGTTGGCGAGACTGCCGGAGGGGGTGAGAAGTGTGAGGGAGCTGGAAATCATCCCCCTCACTAAGGTGATCAACACACTCTTAAACACATATGTGTTCAGTTGGAAAAACTGTTTAATATAGGAAGTTCTTTTTTGTTGTTGTTTTTTGTATTTTTATTTTGGTGACCCTACTAACCACTCTCTCTTTGAGGTCGACTTCCGGGTGGGCGTGTTCTCATGGGTGCATACATGAGCATGCAGCCACAGAACTCCAATTGATGGGATACAGCTGTGTCAATTGACTACCTGGTTGGGCTGTACCAAGTAGACCAGGACCAGAGAGGGGAGGAAGTAGAGGGTTTTGTTGAATTTAGCTTCTGTTGGACATTTATTCAGTTTATTATGTATTTTGTTTAATCTGTGTTATGCAGTATGCATTTGTAGATTGTTTGTGTAAATATTATTTGCAGGATTTATTGGTTAACATATTTAAACTTAGTTGGGTGTGTGTGGGAAATGGTAGAGGCCGTTAGTAGAAAGGCCAGGTGTGAGAACAAGTGGGGGGCGAGAGAGAGGGGCGTCAAGTTGGGCTTCACCTTGGCTGCCAGGATCTGCGGCACCTGTAAGCCTGTGCTTTGTTTGCCCTGCTCCATGTAGGAGAGTGTGACTTTGTGCAACAAGTAAAGAAAAAGAGTTCTGGAAAATCCCTGCTGGTCTCATGTCATGTCATTGCTCGCTCTACACCTGAATCCCGCAAGGTTTCGTCCTGCCTGTAAGGGTTACCATCTCTAAAACCTTACAGATAGATAGATAGATAGATAGATAGATAGATAGATAGATAGATAGATAGATAGATAGATAGATAGATAGATATGGTCAGAGGTGTCTTCAGTATTCACATTCATTACTCAGGTAGAAGTATAGATACTAGAGTTTAAAAATACTCCTGTACAAGTTGAAGTATCAACTCAAGTTTTTTACTCAAGTAAAAGTATAAAAGTACTGGTTTCAAAACTACTTAAAGTATAAAAGTAAAAGTAATGTAAGGGGGAAAAAGCAGTTAAGGACAAAAGCCATTGAAAATGAATGTATCTTAGTATAATGTAAATATATTAAAGAAGCATATATGTGTACTATTGAGCATTAACATGTGTTAATATAAATATATTAAAGAAGCATATATGTGTACTATTGAGCATTAACATGTGTTAATATAAATATATTAAAGAAGCATATATGTGTACTATTGAGCATTAACATGTGTTTCAGAGAGCAGCAGATATGATGACTAGTTGTCTATAAGTATTGTAATGGTGCAAAAAGTCAAACTTCATGTTCATGTTATCATTTATCCTAACCTTTATTGGAATGTACATCCAAGTTTAGTTGCAGGAATCTGAGGGAACGGATGTAAGAACAAAACTGGACAAGAACATCTGAAACAACCACAACCAAATTCACTCTATCCGGATGGAGCAATTTAACTGGATAGTTTTTATTAAAGGCCCAAATGAAATAGAGTAACGTGTCACATCTGGTGTATGGTGTGGACCCAAACGCAGGAGAGCAGGAGGCAGGAGTTGCAAAAACCAAGGATTTATTCCAGAAAAGGCAAAAACAAAGCGCTGCTTGGCAGGATCAAAACAGGGATCAAAAAAGACTGGAGCAAAACAGGCAGGAGACGTGGAGGATAACACAGTACGGTCCGATAGGGAACAAGGGAATGACAAGACCAGATATACTCAGGGGATAACGAAACATGACGACGAGACACGGGTGCAGACAATCAGGGCAGATGGGACGCAGGCGGGGCAAAACAGAAACTGAAAGTATAGTACATAACGAGGCAGTTTTTAAAATGTAAGGAGTAAAAAGTACAGATAATTGTGTGAAAATGTAAGGAGTAAAAGTAAAAAGTATTTGTACTTGGTTACTTGACACCTCTGGATATGGTTTTGCAGGACTGTTTAGTTTAGTTTAGTTTAGTTTTAATTTTAGTTTTAGTTACTGTTCAGTCCAGACTACAGCTGCAGTTTTCATCCAGAGGTTCAGGGTCCACATCCTGGATGGGATCCAGAGGAAAACTGAAGACCAACTGAAGAGAAAGACGATACAAACGGTAATGGAAGAGCTCAGAACAACTTCCAAACACATCCAAGGTGAACCCGAGCATCCAGGTGCGTCAGTGTCCGGTCGGATCGTCCGTCACCGCTTGAGCCAAAGTTGACAACCAAGGTTGAAAAAAACCCCATAAAAAACAGCCAAACTGGAATTCATCAAAATGCATTTCGACAAACTGCAACACTTATGAAAGTTTGTCCTTTGGACAATTGAGCTGCAGCTAAATCCTTTTGGCAAGTCCCGTCAGCTCTTATCCGTAAAACGGCTCAGAACTAAATATCCGACTTTTGCAAAAGTGCTTACAGAGTTACAGAACTCCCTGGAGGGCGAAGATTGCCGATAAAGTTGTGTAACCAAACAAAACATCTTCTCGTTGTTTTGTTTTGTCCAGAATTATTCTGTTGAACCACAACTGAGAGGCAACGTCTGATTTCCAATAGTCAATTATTTATTATCAGTTTTGTCACTTTTAAAGCAGCACAATGTAACTTTCAGCTTTTGTTGAGTTTGGCGGCTCCTTTGGACAAAAGCGGTAGTGCTTTTGATTGTATTGACTTCGTCATAAATTAGTAGTCCAACATACTTACTGACAAAATAAAAAAATACTTTATAACCTGTGAATAACTGAATGCCCATTCCTTATATTTTGCAGATCAGCCCTGCACAATTTTACAGTTCTCAGGAAAAATACTAGAACCCAAGACGAATCCCCTGTATGTGAAAACATTGTAATGTTGATTCTTATTGAACATAGAACTCTACATTTACATTTGTATCATAACAATTCTGTCTCTCTTGTCGGACATCCCTCCTCGTCTTTCAGCTCACGCCAGCGAGTGAACGCCGGGACAAAGTTTATTCTTGTCCAGGCATGTGAGAAAGTGAGCAACCCCTCCCCCTCTCCCCGTCACCGGACTTTTTAAATATGTGTGTGGCAGGGTGGAGGATTGGGCGTGGTCTGCGGGGCAGCAGGTGGGCCTGCTTCTACCTGTGCCCAATCAACCTCTCCACCCTGCCTGTCTTCATAACCAGCGGCTGCGTACCAGCAAAGACACTGAGTGGAGGTAGCTTGCTGTGAGGCTATGCTCAATGTGCCATATTTTGAATGCCATTTGTATCAGGCACTATCAGGCGCTGCTGGTGTAGTGGTATCATGCAAGATTCCCATTCTTGCGACCTGGGTTCGATTCCCGGGCGGCGCACATGGTTTTTACGTGGTTCTATGGTGTAATGGTTAGCACTCTGGACTCTGAATCCAGCAATCCGAGTTCAAATCTCGGTAGGACCTAACTTTTCTGTATCATAGAAATACCACATTTGTTTTATTGTTTATTTTATTTCATCACCAAAGAGCGAAACTACCGGAGTCAAATTCCTTGTTGGACAATGTTCGAACCTGGCCAATAAAGATGATTCTGATTCTGATTCTGATGTCTTTGTGCTTTTTGGCATAAAATAAAAAGCCTTTTTTTTTGGCATTCAACGCTCTGCGTGTTCTCCTTTCCACCTCATCACCCAGGTCCCGTTTGCCTTATCCCCTTTTACGTGGGGAGGCCGCTCCGGTCCCTTATGTGTACCCCATGTGTACTATTGAGTATTAACATGTGTTTCAGAGAGCAGCAGATATGATGACTAGTTACCTATAAGTATTGTAATGGTGCAAAAAGTCAAACGTTCATGTTCATGTTATCATTTATCCTAACCTTTATTGGAATGTACATCCAAGTTTAGTTGCAGGAATCTGAGGGAACGGATGTAAGAACAAAACTGGACAAGAACATCTGAAACAACCACAACCAAATTCACTCTATCCGGATGGAGCAATTTAACTGGATAGTTTTTATTAAAGGCCCAAATGAAATAGAGTAACAAGGCTGTTTTTAAAATGTAAGGAGTAAAAAGTACAGATAATTGTGTGAAAATGTAAGGAGTAAAAGTAAAAAGTCGTCTGAAAAATAATTACTCCAGTGAAGTATAGATAACCAAAATTTATACTTAAGTAAGGTAACAAAGTATTTGTACTTCGTTACTTGACACCTCTGCAGACCACTCATCAATAGCTGTAACCAGATGGGCAACAGATTAACGCCACAACACAAACTTACCGTCTCAAACGCTGGTAAAAACTTCAACTTGTGCACTTTGATGCAGTTTTCAGCTCCCGGCCTGAGTTACTGCAGCCCACACACAGAGAGGGAGGACTGAGAGGAAATCAGCATAAACTCAGTTATTTTTCCCTCTGCAGCAGAGTGGGCAGATCAGAGGACGGGACAGAGAGGCGTATCTGTAGCAAACGCTTTGCAGCTTCATGACAGGAATTTGATGTCATGTCCTTAACAGGGTGTGCAACATTTCTCTTGTTTTAAATATATAAATGTATTTAATTTGCAGAAAAGCTGAACCAGATTGGGGAACGATATTTGTTTAAATTAACATTCATTCTGCATGTAGTGTAATAAATGCCCTTTTTCAAAGAACTGATTATAAATATATTTGACTAATTAGATGTATTTATCTCATATTTTGTGTAAAAGTAGACCAGCGCTTTGGTGAAAGATATTCGGTGAAGATGGCGCTCAGCTAAGAATAAATAATTGAATGAAACAGTCAATAAAGCACGATTTAACTGTGGAGGCCCAGAGGAATTGAAGCACATCTGGATCTCACATCACGAGCAGAAGCGATGGTTCAAGTTAGCGTCATATACAAATCACAGAGCTGTGCTGACGTCCTGACCAAGTGGAAACAAGCTGAGTGGGGACTGGAGCATCGCTCCGCGGGAGGAAAACCGGTTTCCATGTTACATTTTCTCTGCTTCTCTGAGTCACGGGGGCCATTTCTCCCAGAACTCAGGTTTGCAGGGTTGTGTTACACACGTCTGCAGCAGAGGACAGTGTGGGACATCATCCTCTCTCTCTCCGTGTGCATTTCCAAGCAGGTTCCTCTCAGCAGTCGTTGGAGATAAGAGAGCTGAGACGAATACTTGGCTTGTTTGTCCACTCCCAGTAACTCAGAGATTGTCTCTGAGGTTTTGAAACATTACATCTACAGGAGATCTGTGCACTTTTATGCTATTGAGTGCCTGTGATGCAGAAAATGTCCCCATATCCCCGTAAAACCACACTGATGCCTGTCATCATGCCAGGACGTTGATTTAGTTACCGTCTCTGGAGCACTTGCAGCGTTTGGATAGTTTACGTCATCCCCGCAGTCAGATTTTCAGCTTCAGGAAAATATATTCAGGGGCTGCGACAACTGCGATTCTGCCTGTAGAGTCAGCACACGGCCCAGCCGGCCCACACGCTGCACGGACCCGACGCGCTGATGCATCATCCCAGCTATTGCATTCATGACAAAGAAAAAATGTGACAATAACTAACAAAAGTATGGAGCCAAATCAAGGCCAAAAGTTTTGCTAATTTGAAAATAAAATTTGAACCTGAAAATTCTTTTTTACAGTTTCAATTCATTTTTTTTCAGTATCTTTTTTCAGTTTCACTTCTTTTTTTTTCAGTTTCAATTTTTTTTTCTCAGGTTCAGACTTTTGGCCCCGATCTGGCGTGGGGGCGTGGCATCAACTGAGAGGGGCGTGGCATCAACTGAGAGGGGCGTGGTATCAACTGAGAGGGGCGTGGCATCAACTGAGAGGGGCGTGGCATCATGAGTGACAGCATTTCTGTTTAAAAAGCTGTTTTAGACCGTACCTGGCACCAATCGCAGTATAAAAGCCATAAACTATGCCAGACTGTACAGTTCAACAGCCACACTTTAAAGTTTGACTTTTCCCACTTCCACATACTACCAAGTACGGTCTAAAACAGCTTTTTAAACAGAAATGTGTCACTAATATCAGTTTTTTCCACTGCCAATCACGTGAATATGGTGTATATACAGTGTTGAATCATACTTCTACTGATAACTTCTGCAACCTACGTTTCCTGGAGGCAACATGACTGAGGAACGTCCCCCGCCTTCTCTGTTCTGCTGTCACTCATGATGCCACGCCCCTCTCAGTTGATGCCACGCCCCTCTCAGTTGATGCCACGCCCCTCTCAGTTGATGCCACGCCCCTCTCAGTTGATGCCACGCCCCTCTCCGTTGATGCCACGCCCCTCTCAGTTGAAGCCACGCCCCTCTCCGTTGATGTCACGCCCCCCACGCCAGATCAATGATCGGGGCCAAAAGTCTGAAACTGAAAAAAAAGATCTGAAACTGAAAAAAAGATTTGAAACTGAAATAAAAAATTCTGAAACTGAAAAAAAAAAATTTTGAAACTGTAAAAAAGAATTTTCAGATTCAAATTTTATTTTCAAATTAGCAAAACTTTTGGCCTTGATTTGGCTCCATACAAAAGCACTATGAAACTATATTTTCATTTAACATTTCATTTCTAATCCAAGTAGAACCTCTAACATAGTTATGATATTTGTGTCATGTAAGCCTTTTACAGTCTGCACCACACTGATTATTTCAAAACCTAAAACCAGCCATAATCAGAATTAAATGCATAAAGATATTAGACAAAGTTACGGGGTATTTGAGGCTGTTCGATTTGCGTCATTGTGTTTGTAGAAGCATTAAAAATGTATGATTTACGTGTCTGTCGCTTGTTCCTTCTCACTTTCATGCCTGTTTACGGCTGAAGTAAAACATAAATCACGTGACCTATCAGACAAATGGGAAAGCTCGGGCCGCTCGGTGGCGCAGTGGGTTAAGCAGCGGGCCATATACTGAGGCTACAGTCCTCCTCCTGCAGCGGTCGCGGGTTCGAATCCAGCCTGCGCACCTTTGCTGCGTGTCTTCCCCGTTCTCTCTCTCTACCCCTTTCCAGTCTGCATCTCCAATAAAGGGCCATTAGAGCCCAACAAAACCTTTAAAAAGACAAATGGGAAAGCTTCTCTTTATTCATATCATCACAGCTTCCTTTGTTTTTATTGTTTGAATGAATGAATTCAACTTAACTTAAACAGATGGCTATGTTTTTAGATCAGTGCAGTGTAACTTATTCTTAACAACAATACCACAGAACAAAATAACCACACAGCATTTAGTCATATTTCAAATCATTGAGTCTCGGAGAGGCTTTCAGTTGTCTTGGCGACGTTCTCAGGACTGGTTTTGTGCACCTCTTCGGGTGATTGACTGTCAAGAGTCGGTTGTTCTTCAGGTTCACCAGCAGGCTCTGGTCCGTTTAGCTGTTCTTACCCTTCTGCAACATCCGTTTAAAGATCTGCACGATCTGTAAAGTTCCACTCTTCAGCAAACTGTTGAGCACTTGCGCAGGAAAACTGTGTTCCATTGTCTGAAAAGACCTCGTGTCTGGAGAAAGCAGCTTTCAGAGCGGTTCCGACGGCCTGTCGTGTGGTGTGCAGTCTGCAGACTTCTGGGATCAACTAGTCCAAAATTTCACTAGTCAGAACCACTCAAGGTGAACAAACTTACTGGTGATTTTTGAAAAGATCCATGTCTGTAGATGATATTCTGGTATTAAACCTTCCTGAGTGGCAGCTGGATCAGAGTTATCAGCTCATGAAGTTCAGAAAATTACATTTTAGATGCTGCTGCATATCCTGGTTTAGACTCATGTACAGGAAATCTGTCAATGTTTCACTATATTGTCTTTGGTATCATTTTAAAGGGGACCTTCTAAGCATTCATTCAAGCTAAGATGTGAATCTTTCTGACCAACATAGAGGTCACTGCAGCTCTTTAAACTAGAAACAACACACATTTTTACATAATTTTTGCCTAAATGATATACTATCTTTTATCCCTGTGTCATCTAGGAACAACAGAGACACAAAATACAAAAACTGGAATACTCACAGGACCGTAAGGATTCAGGAAATGTATAATATTCCCCTACTATATCATTGTTACAGGTCATTGTGAGCTTTAAACTAGAAGAGCATCTTTAGGCTCCTATGAAACTATAACAGACACTAATGTCACAAACTGGTCTTTATCTGCAAATACAGGATGATCCAGCTGCCACTCAGGCCCCGTTTACACATAGCTGGGTATTTACAAAAACGGATATTTCCCCTCTACGTTTTGAAAAATTCCATCGTTTACACAAGATCGTATTCAAAATCTCTTCTTTTACACAAATCCGCATAAATAGGCTGTTAACGTCATGCCAGCCAATCAGAATCCTGGAAAAACATCAACAAATGACACGTGTAACTTCCAGTTAAGGCTGATTTATGGTTCCGCGTTACACCAACGCAGAGCTACGGCGTAGGGTACGCGGCGACGCACACCGTACGGCGCGCGTCGCCGCGTACCCTACGCCGTAGGCTCTGCACCGATTTAACGCGGGACCATAATTCAGGCTTTACTTCCAAGATGAACCAGAGTCTTTGGTTTGGAGTGACAGAGAAGTGGAGTTACTTTTAAGTGTGACTTTAGAATATTAAACAGGTAAAATACAAGAAAATATTGACGTTACAAACTAATTGTAAACACAGGTGTCACTCATGACGCTGGTGACGTTTCTGTCTCATAATGTGACGTTCTGAAGCCTAAATTTCCGTTTTCCTCTGTCTGTTTCTCTGCAAACGTGAAAACTGAGTTTTTGAAAATCTCCACTTTGGCCGGAGTTTTCAGAAATGATCGTTTTGGAGACTTTAAGCTCCGTTTTCGTGTAAACGAACGGCCAAAACGCATGAAAACACCTCCGTTTTTGCTCCGTGGAAACGGGGCCTCAGGAAGGTTTTCATACCAAAATATCATCTACAGACATGGATATTTTCAAACATTATAAGCAAGTTTTGTGACATTGAGAGGTTTTGATATCTGGTCTGGAACACGGACTAAAGGTGCAGTCAGTAACGACAACACAGTCTTCTCCTCCTCTTTTCTTGCCCTTCTCAATCCCAAGATGCCATTTGTGTGTCCTTTGAAGCATGTCCTTGCAAAGGCTGGTTGGCGTTATCATTGTGCTCCTCTTGAAGATGAATCCATGCATTCAGACGGCTCCAGTATTCTTTGATGATGAATGAAAAGAACCATCTTGTTTTGAAACCAGCCCGGCCTGACGGCCTCTCTCTGGCCAGCAGCCTCTCTGCATCCGGCACGCAGTGAGATGCATGTCCAACTGGTTGCCATTCATCACACATTTGCAGGAGGACTGTTCCTAACCCACTCTGGGAAGCATCCAATGATCTTGATAGGTTTAGTCGGATCATAGACTCACAGAAGTGGTTCCTTTTTTCAGTCAGATCTTTCAGAGGTTTCAGAGAGGTTGGGTATGACCTTCCCCGTGTAGTTCACCATCACGTTAAAGGGGACCTATTGTGAAAAAGACGTTTTCTCTTGCTTTAACATATATAAAGTGTTTTTTTCTTGCTTTAACATATATAAAGTGTTTTTTCTTGCTTTAACATATATAAAGTGTTTTTTTCTTGCTTTAACATATATAAAGTGTTTTTTCTTGCTTTAACATATATAAAGTGTTTTTTTCTTGCTTTAACATATATAAAGTGTTTTTTCTTACTTTAACATATATAAAGTGGTTTTTTCTCTTGCTTTAACATATATAAAGTGTTTTTTCTTGCTTTAACATATATAAAGTGGTCTCCCCTCAGCAACTCAGAGAAGGAGGAAACAACCAGATTCTGCAGAGTCTGTACAGCCGCCCGGATGATCGTCCAGTGTGATGTGGATCTACGAGCCAATAAGATTCTGATCCCCAAAGGTACGGAATGACGAGAGCAGAACTAACTCTGGCCGGAACAACAACAACTCCGCCAGTCGAATTGTCGAGAAAAAAGTCAAAATGTCGAGAAAGAAAGTTGAAATGTCGAGAAAAAAAGTGGAAATGTCAAGAAAAAAGTCAAAATCTTGAGAAAAAAGTCAAAATTTCGAGAAAAAAAATCAAAATGTTGAGAAAAAAGTTGAAATGTCGAGGAAAAAAAGTCGAAATGTGGAGATTAAAGGGGACCTATTATGAAAAACAGGTTTTTTCTTGCTTTAACATATATAAAGTGTTTTTTCTTGCTTTAACATATATAAAGTGGTTTTTCTCTTGCTTTAACATATATAAAGTGGTTTTTTCTTGCTTTAACATGTATAAAGTGTTTTTTTTCTTGCTTTAACATATATAAAGTGTTTTTTTCTTGCTTTAACATATATAAAGTGTTTTTTTCTTGCTTTAACATATATAAAGTGTTTTCTCTTGCTTTAACATATATAAAGTGTTTTTTTTCTTGCTTTAACATATATAAAGTGTTTTTTTCTTGCTTTAACATGTATAAAGTGTTTTTCTTGCTTTAACATATATAAAGTGTTTTTTTCTTGCTTTAACATATATAAAGTGTTTTTTTCTTGCTTTAACATATATAAAGTGTTTTCTCTTGCTTTAACATATATAAAGTGTTTTTTTCTTGCTTTAACATATATAAAGTGTTTTTTTCTTGCTTTAACATTTATAAAGTGTTTTTTTCTTGCTTTAACTTATATAAAGTGGTCTCCCCTCAGCAACTCAGAGAAGGAGGAAACAACCAGATTCTGCAGTGTCTGTACAGCCGCCCGGATGATCGTCCAGTGTGATGTGGATCTACGAGACAATAAGATTCTGATGATTTACAGAGTTTGACGTCCGATGTGTGAAACCACGGCCACAACTAACTCCACCGGCCGGAGCTTCCTCCATTTTTCCGTAGCGGTGTATCGCGTCATTCAGGCAGCCAATCAGCACAGAGCCTCATTATCATAGCCCCGCCCACTCAGAATCCTGCATAGATAATGAGGTTAGAGAATGGGAAGATAAAGACATGGATCAGAGGCTGAATTTCTAATTTATTTAGCAAAAACAATCAACAGCTTGTTTTTAAGACATTCAAGAACTGTTTAAAATAGGTATTAGATCCATAATAGGTCCCCTTTAAAACTCTGTACATCGTGGCCTGGGGATGCTTTGGATGACTTTTTGGAGCTCTGGTTTGATTCTTTCACCATTAATAGATAGATATACTTTATTAATAGACTCAGGGTCCACTTAAAAAAGACAAACACACATCTCACAGCACTCAGTCCAGGATTGGTCAACAGCTTTAAAACAGAGTTTTGTGTGTCTTTCAGTCGACAAATGAATCTATACATCAGTTTTCTCAACAGAGCATGAAAAGTGTTTATACGCATTTGACAGAATAACTCACTCGCACTTTAATACGTAGTCAATCATTATAGGCAACCTGCAGTTTGCGGATGCTTAGCTTTTTGAACTTAACCCACAAGGGGGCAGTAGAGTGGGGTACAGTTTGCTCTGAAGAGTTCATTTTAACTTCTCCTTGAACAGCTTTCTGGCCTCCAGCACCTTTTTCAGCCTTTTGTCGTGCTCTGCTTTTGTGCTTCCCCCCACTATGATGTCGTCCACTGATGTGTGCTTTCCTTCCAGATGCTCGGAGACAGTACTGGAGTTAATGAAATAAAAACGGTCCAAATCATCCCCCCCTGAAATAAAAACGGTCCAAATCATCCCCCCCTGAAATAAAAACGGTCCAAATCATCCCCCCCGAAATAAAAACGGTCCAAATCATCCCCCCCTGAAATAAAAACGGTCCAAATCATCCCCCCTGAAATAAAAACAGTCCAAATCATCCCCCCTGTAAAACTGCTATCCCTCCTTTCCATCCCTTATGTCATTTCATCAATGAATGTGGTATTACTGCTATTTCAACATTTAGAGTCATCATCATAAAAATAACTTATTTGACAATTTTCACCTGTTTCAAGTAAATTTTCACTTGAAATAAGTAGAAAAATCTGCCAGTCTGACAAGATTTATCTTCTTATTACAAGCAAAAAAATCTTGTTCCACTGGCAGATTTTTCTACTTATTTCAAGTGAAAATCTACTTGAAACAGGTGAAAATTGTTGTTTTTTCCAGTGATGAGTCTTTAAGTGTAATGAGATTTTTTTACTAAAATGAGACATTTTAACTAGAAATAAGACAAATATTCTTGTTAATATTGTGAGTTTTTGCAGTGATCCATGTTACTTATCCTGTGAAGGACAGAGTCATATTGATAAGTTCAGAAAAGTGTTTTTTATTGTTGTGTTTTGATGTATTTGATGTAAGCCCAGTGGATATTTAAAGCTTACAGAAGGCTGCATTTAACTGCTGCTATGTCATTCCTGCAGTATTTCTGCAGGTGTTTTGGTCACTGCTATTGGCCCGGTTTCCCAGATCAGTTAAGTAGTTCTTAACAGCGAAAGACTTCTTTCAAACCTTCTTAAGGAGCCTGTGAAAGAAGTATTTCGCTGTTAAGAGCTACTTAACTGATCTGGGAAACCGGGCCATTATTTGTAATATATTGTATTATTTGTAATCACCACAAATTAAATAAAATATAAAATAAATATAAATATAAAATCCACCATCCCCCCTGATTCTTTTTTACAACTCGAGTACTGCTCGTAGACCATGTGGATTGTTTTGAGGTTCACCTCAGGTACAGATGCAAACCAGAGAATAGTAGTAGTAGTTTTATCTGGACTGAAGGTACATCGTCTTGAACTCTCTTCATCCAACTTCAGCTGCCAAAATCCTGGTGATGCATCTAGTTTGCTGAAATATTTGGCATTAGCAGACGGTGACATTATTCCTTCCCTTGTGGGAAGCTGTTCAGAGCCCAGGGACCATTGCAAACTCTGGGCGTCATCTTCTCTTTGCTCTCAACATCCAGAGGACTCACCCCGTCTGCCGGCTGATGAATCCTTTCACTCCCAAACTCTCCACTCCGTCCAGCTCGGCTTTCAGGGGTTTTTGCAAAGCAAATGGTGCTTTTTTGTCCAGTGTTATTGTGTTCTCTCCAGGAAGACAGCCAACACCCTGAAACATGTCAACATATTGGTTGATGATGTCATTATAGTCTGTATCTCCTTCACTTTTGATGACGAGCTTTGTTTTTATCAGGTTAGGTCTCTCATAACAATCCAACCCAATGTGGCCTGGAAATCTTTTGGAGCAATCATGGATGACGGTGTTTGCACTCAGTCCTCATGTGTCACATTTACAAAGCACTTCCCATTGAAGAGTTTTGCAGCTCTAGAATATCTTTTCACGTTAGTCAAATGTAGTTTTGATCTGGTTCTTATCTTCTTAAAAAACTCTCTTCCAACATCGTTTTAGCTCTGATTGCCAGATCAAAACTTTGTCTAAACGTCTTCCAGTTTTCCTCCTTGCAGTTATTTCATCATCTTATTTCATCGTCATCTTACAGAACAACACATTCTCACTCCCAGCTCGTCAAAAACCGACGCTTGGTCAGGGCCCTTGTGCGTCAGTTTCTGACGCACAAGGTCGCCCTCAGCGTCAAGCACCGACGCAGCGGGCTCTCAACAGATTCTAATGTAACCCGGCAGCGTCGTTTCAAGCCGCTGAGAGCATCAGTCCCATTGGATAAGTGAGGACCGGCCGCGGCATTTCAAGCCGCTGAGAGCATCAGTCCCATTGGATAACGGAGGATCGGACACACGGAAGTATTCTAATTACTGTCCGTTTTGACGTCAACGGCGATTTTCACAATGATATCTGCAACATTTCTTAAGGCAGAAACACCACTGTATCCTTGTTAATTACACAACATTAGTGGGTTAATTTCCTGCACATCAATTTTCATGTTTTTCCCTTCGATTCTGAGAAAGAAAGAGTTGTTTTATCAGTGATGGATAACTAGGCAATACACTACCCATAATCCTCAGCTACCATTGCTATTGAGACGACGCCAGTCCGCTTTGCTTGACAAAATCGTTTTAACTATTTATTCCAAAATTAAACAGAATGTGAATGTGAGCAAGCGTTAATTAAAAGTGATTGATAATTAAATCAGTGTCTAAAGACATCAACCTTTAGTTTCAGCTAAGCCGCTGAGAGGATCATGCCAGCCAATCAGAATCCTGGAAAAAACATCAACAAATGACACGTGTAACTTCCAGTTAAGGCTGATTTATGGTTCCGCGTTACACCAACGCAGAGCCTACGGCGTAGGGTACGCGGCAAAGCACACTGTACGGCGCGCATCGCCGCGTACCCTACGCCGTAGCCTCTGCGTCGATTTAACGCAGGACCATAATTCAGGCTTTACTTCCAAGATGGAACGAGAGTCTTTCGTTTGGAGTGACAGAGAAGTGGAGTTACTTTTAAGTGTGACTTTAGAATATAAAACAGGTCAAATACAAGAAAATATTGACAGTGGCGAAACTAATTGTAAACACAGGTCGCACACATGACGCTGGTGACGTTTCTGTCGCATAATGTGACGTTCTGAAGCCTAAATCACTGTATCCTTGTTAATTACACAACATTAGTGGGTTAATTTCCTGCACAATTTTCATGTTTTTCCCTTCGATTCTGAGAAAGAAAGAGTTGTTTTATCACTGTAGGCAATACACTACCCATAATCCTCAGCTACCGTTGCTATAGAGACGACGCCAGTCCGCTTTGCTTGACAAAATTGTTTTAACTATTTATATTTATTATTTATTATTATTATTATTATTATTATTATTATTATTATTATTATTTATTATTATTTATTATTATTTATATTTATATATAACTATTTTAACATTTCTAAACACAAAAACACAAAAGTGTCCTTGATAATTCAATAATACAATAGGTTCATGTTAAGGACATCCGTTTAATTAGTTCTCCTTCGATTATGACATGTTATTAATGCTCAGTAGGCACAGGAGGTTTGTTATGTATTGTTATAATTTTGCCTATGAGGCCTATTTCGTGTCTATTTTTGCACAGTTCACTAACGCTTTGAGCTAGGAGGCTGAAATTCTAGACTCTGTATCAGGAGGTGACTCTCATCCACTGTGCCGAGTTTCAGATCTCTGTGACCTTTGGAAGTGTCAAAGGTCACTGCGTCTGTTGCTTTTCGGGCCTGCGAAGACTATTTCGTGTCATTTTTTGCATAGTTCACTAACGCTTTGAGCTAAGAGGCTGAAATTCTAGACTCTGTATCAGGAGGTGACTCTCATCCACTGTGCCGAGGTCCAGACCCATGCGACCTTCGGAAATGCCAAAGGTCACCGTGTGTGTTGCCTTTTTCGGGCCTTTTTTGTGTGTTTTTTGAATAATTCACTAACGCTTTGAGCTGGGAGACTGATTTTTGACTATGTTGCAATGCAGAAGGCCCCTTGCTAGGATCTTTTGGTCCCGTGGCTGTACGACTTCCACAGAGCTAGTTGGCATTGCAAAGGGTTCACAGAGTTGAGACTTGGCAAGCCCAATCTAGGCCCCATATGGAGGCCACAGGTGAAGTTTTACTTTGTTTGGTCAAATTTTGTGGCAACGGCGTCCGTTCGAATGTTGGAAAAGGTGACGTTTCAAAGCCCCGCCCATTGAAAAGTACAGGTCCGATCTGCACCAAACTAACGTTTGTCTGATCAGGGGATGCCCCCAAACAACATATAAAAGATTTCTATGACTTCTGCAACAGTTTTTCCTCCAAAACGTTCTGGCTGGTTAGGAGGGTGTAGAAACCTCTAGCTCTGAGAGCCTCCTGACTAATGGAACAGGGCCTATTTTGTGTCTTTTTTTGCATAGTTCAATAACGCCTTTAGCTAGGAGTCTGAATTTTTTATATGTTGTTTGCTTTTCGTAGGGTACGCGTCGCCGCGTACCCTACGGCGTAGGCTCTGCATCATTTTAACGCGGAACCCTAATTTAGGCTTACACCCGCACGTAAAGGTTTCACGCGCGTGTAAAACTCATTATATATATACAAAAATCTGTGTCCCTTTAGGGAAGAAATGAGGGGCTCCGTGGAGCCCCTAAACGCTCTACGAAGCCCCTCGTTTGTTCTGTCCTAAAGCGGTGGGTGAAGGAGGTTCCCGGCGTGTCACCGCGGGTGCAGCAGCACCAGAGTTCGGATTGACGCTGAGTTTCAAACACAGAAGGACACGATCAGCGCTATTTTATTATAAATCTGATATATGTTGTGATATGTGATGACATTATTAAGAGTATGACATGAATCTGGCTTCATTTCACCACCTCACCGCCTGCATCGCCAGTTCCCCGTGTCTTAAGTAAATTCTTACGGGAGGTTCCGGGTTGCCGTAGGGATCCGCAGATTTTTCGGTTAGTTTTTTCTTTTTAGATCCGAGGTTTTGCGTAGAAGGCGGCTTCTGCAACTTTCAGGCGCTTTTTCTGCGCAAGCAAGCTTTATAGATGAGGCCCCAGCTCTTTATTTTCCTCTTTTAAGGATGTTTTGTGCATCAGTAGGTGACTTGTATATGTGTGTAACCGTGATGAAAAGCTGCAGAGACTTAGAACGACAAAACTCCCACAATTTTATTGTAAATTCCAGTCAATGAAAAGAGAACAAAACCTTTTCTCCTAATGCACACGATAAAACCACGGCTCCACAGACACGCACACCCCGTGAAAGTACTACAGATACAGTCGTATACTTAATCCAAGAGATCTGAGGGCTGAGAGGCTTTTAGAGTCCAGGGTCACAAAAGCAAAGCACAGGCTGAAGGATAAAATACTGTTAATACTTAATAAATCCTTCATGTTTCCAGACAAAATGGATCATTTGTAGCCTCTCGCCAGCGTGTCAGTGTTGTGTGTTACAGCATCAGCATGCATAATGGAGCACATCCAGAATAATACGGTTGCACATACTGCGGTTTTGAGGAGTCACAGTGGAAATAATCACAAAGGCGACGCGGGCATCCAGACGCCGGCCGATCCAACGGTCCGAGCTTCTCTCCCTCGAGCCCGTAGATACACTCGGACCCTCTGGACTCTAATCAATCAATCCTAAAGGGCGTCTGACTGGACGGTGTGCCAACGGGTGGTTTCCGTTTGCCCCGGAGTGCACATTTCCCTCCAGTGTCCCTCTCCGGCCTCTGATGCCTCTCGGCCAATCAGCACGCGGCCCAGAATACTGCTCTTCGTGTAGAGACGGCCCTGCAGTAAAACAGTGGTATTATAGTACAGAAAGATGCAGACGGGTCCGTGGACTTCGCGGCCATCGGTTTTTTGTTTTGAAATGACAAAATAAAAATAAAGAAATAATCCGAAATAATCAGTTTCCCATCTTTTGTTTTGATAATAAAAAACGGAAAACGGATCGTTATCCGTTATCCGTTATCCGTTATCCGTTATCCGTTATCCGTTATCTGATTTCATTGATGTGTTTGAAAATCGAAATTGGGAATTAAAACAGCGAGTGGAAAACTCTTTTCTCTATTTCCTATTGGTTTCCAGTATGTTAGAGTTCAGTCCATGTTATTGATTATTGATTGGACGCTGCAGCTGAACGGACTGTCACAACATCACTGCAGTTTCATGACGGAGTGAAGACAGATTACAGATAAATTTTCAATCTGATCAACAAAAGAACCAGAAACAACTTTCTTCATTTATTACTGCGCAATCCCCCCATTTGTCCAATCCTTGTTTTCAGTATCCTTGGAAACGAACAGGAAATAGAGAAAAGAGTTTTCCACACACTAATGATCCGTTTTCCGTTTTCCATTTTTTATTATCAAAACAAAAGATGGGGAATGGATTATTTTGGATTATTTCTCTATTTTTATTTTGTAATTTCAAAACAAAAAACGGATTCCGTGAAGTCCACGGACCCAGATGCTGCACAGAACCTGAACTCAGGACCGTTTTGAAACTTCCTACCTGCATGACGATGAACTCGAGAGCTAGCGGGAGCTGCGTGACGTCGCCGGGCGGGAGGTCGAACAGGAACGGAGCGTTCCAGACGGGGTTCGGACGACTGGTCACTTTGGTCTCCTTGGAGGAAATGACTTTGCCATCTTGTCGCAGGTTGATGACAACATAGTGATCTATTGGACAAAAATAGAGGGCTAAAGATGCAGCCGCCGCTATTTCTTGAACATATACAATGTTAAAAAAGATTTACTGCTTCCTAAAGAGGAGTTTATTCCGTCACCATCACATAAGATCGCTTTTGCTTCCCCAAATATCAAGTCTTTCCAGGCATTTAAGGAGTGGTTTTATCTTATATCTCACGAGAAACACAAGAATGAGCGATTTGATCATGAGTTTTGCTTTGCTGCAGCTCGTCTCTCGATACGGCTCAGACAGGACGGGAAATGAGCCTCATCAGCTCCTCGTGTAATCACATTACAAGCCAAGCAAGGATCTGTCTCTCTGACTGTAACACGGGGGTGGCAGAGGAAAATGCAATGTGTTTATTAGCATCGCAGCGTTTAATGTAATGTAATGTAATGATTGACAAGATCATCATCTCCCCCGTTGTAAATGAGCAGGAATGAAACGATGCTCGCCTGCTTTTTGTCATAGTCATTAGAGCACCCAGGGATCATGCAATGTGTTTTTTATGTACCATTTCTGGACTGTTGCCTGTAAAACGTCCATGATATGTCGACTTTCGGTGGGGGGGGGGGGGGGTAAAATTAAAAAAAATAATGTTGCTTTCGTCTTCACCCTGGACTTACAGTTTTTCTCAATCACTTTGGTACATTTTTCCAATCATTCTTGCAATTTGCAGAAGATCAAGTGCATTTCTCAAAACAGTTTGAACAAATAGCAAAACACTGTGGATCACCTGCAAAAGCCAGTCTCTTGCTCAAAATCCTTAGTCCATCCCTCAAAAGCAAGTTTTTGTGTCAATATACTTGTCAGTGCCATCAGAATGTTTAATCATTGTGTCATTGTGTACAGATAAGACAGTCAAATTCATTAGTCATGTTGGCAATTGAAGGCACTTTGAAGGGACATGTTGATGTAAAATGTGGTTTAGGTGTGATGACAAGTGTTGTACATTTGACCTCATATAATGTATACGTGTAAGATTGATTGGAAAAGACAAGATTCACATTTAGAGAATAACTTCTTCATTGGCATAGTCAGCCCATGATTCAAAACATGGTCTACAAGTGTTGCTCTGATTTCATCAGGAACACGCATGTGTCCGCCTCTTCTGCCTCTTCCTCTTCCTACTCCTCCACCACGCAGCCTCACCCCTCTTCCTCTCCTTCTTCTTGGCTGTTGTCCTTCCATTGTCAGACATTGTAAGTTTCTATTGTGCTCTGGTTACCTATATACTCCCCAGTAGATTGTTCATGAGATGCTCCCTTGAGCTCATTCAGAAAACTGTCGATCATTGGTTGATCAACTCTTTTCATTAGAGAAAGTCTAGATTCACCTGGGAGGAATTTACCAATTTAGATCATATTTACAGACAAATGTCTTATGGAAATGTATATATGCTTGACATGTTATGATGGCTTGGTAAATCATTTTGCATGTGAAGACTTATATGATGAACTATAGCCTAAATGTTTTGGGGAAAGAGACTATTTGATAGATTCCTATAACAAAGCATTTTGATTAGCATGACAAAAGCAATTGATAATGTACGAAAAAACTGAGAATTGTACACAATCATTTGCATGGATGGACAAAAGCATTTGCAATTTGTTCAATGCAATGAGAAACTGCCTTTTTCATCTGCACAAATGACATGATGATGTGAAAACTGAACAAGAACTTTTGAGAATTTCAGTTCTGATGTGAGAAATGTACCAAAGTGATTGAGAAAAACTGTAATATCATATTTCCAGAGTCATTGTGATGGTACATCAACTTCCAACAGGTTTAATGAACCTCTGTCATGGTCTGAGGGGTCTGTATCACCTTCACTGGCACTATGTAACTTTGAGGAGCATGGTAGGAACCCTGCCACACTAAAAAACTACACATTTTTACGGCTTTGACTGCTTTACGTCATACGTCACTTCCCCCTCCTTCCCCATTCGTAGTCGAGACGAAAATGGTCGGGGCGTGGAGCGCAGAGCTCAGGAGAACTGGTGGTGAGCTAAACGCGGAGCTGGTATCATGGCCGAAGCAGCGAAAAATCCAAAGGTGGATGGATGATGGATGATGGATGGATGGATGGATGATGGATGGATGGATGGATGATGGATGGATGATGGATGATGGATGATGGATGGATGGATGGATGATGGATGGATGGATGATGGGTGATGGATGGATGATGGATGGATGATGGATGATGGATGGATGGATGGATGATGGATGGATGGATGATGGATGATGGATGGATGGATGGATGATGGATGGATGGATGATGGATGGATGGATTATGGATGGATGGATGATGGATAGATGATGGATGGACCAAAATATCAAATAATATTCTCCATGTTTGCATCATCTGCCTCTAAAGGAGTGTGTCTGAATGAGGTCGTCAGTTTATCATAATTTATCAGTATTTGAATGACTAACTCTTCTTCTCCTCTGTGGGGTTGCTGGTGGCCTGGGTTCCAGGTTCTTCTCCTCTGTGGGGTTGCTGGTGGCCTGGGTTTCAGGTTCTTCTCCTCTGTGGGGTTGCTGGTGGCCTGGGTTCCAGGTTCTTCTCCTCTGTGGGGTTGCTGGTGGTCTGGGTTCCAGGTTCTCCTCTGTGGGGTTGCTGGTGGCCTGGGTTCCAGGTTCTTCTCCTCTGTGGGGTTGCTGGTGGCCTGGGTTCCAGGTTCTCCTTTGTGGGGTTGCTGGTGGCCTGGGTTCCAGGTTCTTCTCCTCTGTGGGGTTGCTGGTGGCCTGGGTTCCAGGTTCTTCTCTGTGGGGTTGCTGGTGGCCTGGGTTCCAGGTTCTTCTCCTCTGTGGGGTTGCTGGTGGCCTGGGTTCCAGGTTCTTCTCCTCTGTGGGGTTGCTGGTGGCCTGGGTTCCAGGTTCTTCTCCTCTGTGGGGTTGCTGGTGGCCTGGGTTCCAGGTTCTCCTCTGTGGGGTTGCTGGTGGTCTGGGTTCCAGGTTCTTCTCCTCTGTGGGGTTGCTGGTGGCCTGGGTTCCAGGTTCTCCTCTGTGGGGTTGCTGGTGGCCTGGGTTCCAGGTTCTCCTCCTCTGTGGGGTTGCTGGTGGCCTGGGTTCCAGGTTCTCCTCTGTGGGGTTGCTGGTGGCCTGGGTTCCAGGTTCTCCTCCTCTGTGGGGTTGCTGGTGGCCTGGGTTCCAGGTTCTTCTCCTCTGTGGGGTTGCTGGTGGCCTGGGTTCCAGGTTCTTCTCCTCTGTGGGGTTGCTGGTGGTCTGGGTTCCAGGTTCTTCTCCTCTGTGGGGTTGCTGGTGGTCTGGGTTCCAGGTTCTTCTCTCCTCTGTGGGGTTGCTGGTGGCCTGGGTTCCAGGTTCTTCTCCTCTGTGGGGATGCTGGTGGCCTGGGTTCCAGGTTCTTCTCCTCTGTGGGGATGCTGGTGGCCTGGGTTCCAGGTTCTTCTCCTCTGTGGGGTTGCTGGTGGTCTGGGTTCCAGGTTCTCCTCTGTGGGGTTGCTGGTGGCCTGGGTTCCAGGTTCTTCTCCTCTGTGGGGATGCTGGTGGCCTGGGTTCCAGGTTCTCCTCTGTGGGGTTGCTGGTGGCCTGGGTTCCAGGTTCTCCTCTGTGGGGTTGCTGGTGGCCTGGGTTCCAGGTTCTCCTCTGTGGGGTTGCTGGTGGCCTGGGTTCCAGGTTCTCCTCTGTGGGGTTGCTGGTGGCCTGGGTTCCAGGTTCTTCTCCTCTGTGGGGATGCTGGTGGCCTGGGTTCCAGGTTCTCCTCTGTGGGGTTGCTGGTGGTCTGGGTTCCAGGTTCTCCTCTGTGGGGTTGATGGTGGCCTGGGTTCTGGGTTCTTCCTTGTCGGCCTTTGGTCTCACGGGTGGCGGGGTTGCTCCCCCCCTCCCCCACTATAGATACACTTCAGGTGGATTTTGATAGGACTATTACACACACACACACACACACACACACACACACACACACACACACACACACACACACACACACACACACACACACACACACACACACACACAGCCACATAAACATATACATACACACACACACACACATAGCCACAAAAACATGTACACACACACACATGTATACACACACATAATCACACACACACACGCACACACACATAGCCACACAGTCATATACATACACGCACACACACACATAGACATACACACTGGCTTGTTCACCTGCATGCTTGCTCTGTAGTTTTTGGGGTTAGTTAGCGGTAGGTTAGCCTAGCCTAGCCTAGCTTAGCTCAGACTGTGATCAGATCTCCAGATTTGGGTGGATTGCTGCTCGTGTTTTGGTCGGCTCCGTGTCGGTTTTGTGTTTTGTTTGTGGTTTTTGTTGCAGATTTCCAGTGCTTGACTGGCCTCCGTGTGTTCCTGCTTCCTGGATTGGCAGCGGATGTCACCCCCCCCCCCCAAAAATTTTTTTTTTTTTAAATTCACTGGGTTTACATGTGTATGCGTACGTATGCGTATATATATGTATTTATATTAAATATATTAATAATGCACATGTATGCCTTTGGTTTTTACCGGCATGGTATCAATCATTAATATGTGTGCAGACAAGGTAAAAAAAAAAAAAAAAGAATGACTAAATGAGGGTGTACCTGATCAGTAAATATGATCCTCACCTGGAGCTCCCGGGATCCGCGTGAGCTTGGCCAGATTCTCGGCCTTCCGGACCATCACCTTGATTCGCTGGGCCGGCGCCTGATGCTGCAGCAGGATGAGGAGCTGTCCCAGAGCCAGCGGCACGCTGACTGAGCTCTTCCTGCGCCCAGAGGTCTCCTGAGAACTCACACTCTGCTGCAGGAAACACACAGGTGTAGTAATATATTAGCAATGTAATGAGCTAGGTAATAAGGGACAGATATTCAGTCTTTGGGAGACGATGAATGAAATGGAAAAGGTGGAAAAACAAGATAAAAAGAGCAACTAGGTTCAAGAGTCAGGTTCTTGTGAAGATATTCAAACTGTATTTTAATAAAATGACTGACACAAAAGTGATCAGAATCAATGTAGAAGCCTTAATGGTTTTGTTCTTAAAATGACTTTGAATAAAAGCAAAAGCTGATGCGTTCACCGCCTGGTAATTTCCATCTCATTTCCTGTCAGCTGCTGTTAACTGAAATGATCTGGCACCCAGAGAGTCACTTTCACTGAGCCAGCCAAATGTTCGCCCGCCAGCAACGTGCCATAGATGGAAATTAGATCGTGAAGGCGATTTTCTTCAATGAGAATCTCAGTTCACCGACTCGGTGACCAGCTCCTCAGTTCAGAGACCTGCAGGCCGGCTTTGGGGAAAGCTCCTGCTTAAGAAACTGAGTGTTAGTGTTAACAGCTCAGGACGTGCATCAAAATAAAATACCAAACCTTATTTATTGCAGCCAACAACTTCGTCTGAAATTTGAATTGCAGATACTGGGTTATCATTCGCTTCAGGCAGTTCCTGCCATCTGAATATAGAGTGAAACCCTCGTCTGCCTCTATTTAAAACATTTCTGCATTAAAAAGATGACAATTTTATATATGTTTCTTCCTCAGGCACATATGTTTTTAATTACAATAAATTGTTACGTAATTCTCCGGCTATCTGTTGTTATTTGGTAGCTCTGTGCATTCTTGATATTTCAAATTAACCTCGGAGACATGAGTCATCCGAAGCACGCAAAACCTAGGAACAAACTGCAGACGGAAATGCATTCTTATTTTTTTGTTGCATTGCATGTCTGACTGGCTGAGCATTAACTCCCAATCACTTTCTACATCAGTGGAGTACAGTCCAAAAACAAACAAACATTTAAGAAGTTGAACTGCAGAGGGATCCCATGATGCTGTATGTGCGTGTTTGTTCTCAGTTAACTGATCAAAACACTAATTACATAAACTTAAATCAAACTTTGCTTTTTGAACATCCTGCAAGTCAAGAAAACAGGCATCAAATCTAAGGCCCCGTTTCCACGCAGCAAAAACGGTGGCGTTTTCATGCGTTTTGGCCGTTCGTTTACACAAAAACGAACCTCAAAGTCTCCAAAAACGATCATTTCTGAAAACTCCGGCCAAAGTGGAGATTTTCACGTCACCTCAGTTTTCACGTTTGCTTGTAAACGGAGAGAAACGGACATTTAGGCTTCAGAACGTCACATTATGAGACAGAAACGTCACCAGCGTCATGAGTGACACCGGTGGTTACAATTAGTTTGGCCACCGTCAATATTTTCTTGTATTTTACCTGTTTTATATTCTAAAGTCACACTTAAGTAAGTAAATCCACTTCTCTGTCACTCCAAACGAAAGACTCTCGTTCATCTTGGAAGTAACTGCAGTCAAGGCTGATTTATGGTTCCACGTCACACCAACGCAGAGCTACGGCGTAGTGTACGCGGCGACGCGCACCGTACGTAGGCTACGCCGTTGATTTAACGCAGAACCATATTATTCAGGCTTCACTCGTGTCATTTGTTGACGTTTTTTTCCAGGATTCTGATTGGCTAGCATGACTTTATCTTCTCGTTACACTGCCCCCTGCAGGTTTGGCTGCTCATAGCACCTTAACAGATATTTATGCAGGTTCGTGTAAACGAGGATATTTTTCAAAACGTAGAGGGGGAAATATCCGTTTTTGTAAATACCCGGCTACGTGGAAACGTGGCCTAAATCACTGCTTATTCCTCTCATTCCGTCTCCCGTCCTCATCGAGAACCGCTGCCCCGTAAACAGAATACTGATCCTCCTCCTTTGAGTGCCACTTAAGTTGTCAAGATATGCCGCGTGTTGCCGCCCGCTCCAACAAAATGTCCAAACAAGTGATGTGATGCTGACGAACAGTCACCCACTCTCCTCCGGGTCCATTACACTGATTACAAAAACCTCTGGTGTCGTCCTAAACTCTGACGGTGCCAACGGTAACAGCCGGCAGCTAGGTGCCCTCGCATGATAAATCAAACTCTCTCTCGATGCTTCAGGTTGCTAATCAGCTGTATGTTTTCCCTGCAGCTCCACATCTAAATTTACTCCCGGCGGGGCAGCTGCTGCTGTTGATAACGGGGAAGGTGATGATCTGAGGGTTGGAAACGATGGACCATATAGGGACATGAGGGGGGGGCGGGAAGCCGGCTCCAAAATACCAAGTCTCGTGACGAAAAGTCACTGAAACGTCGATGCAGAAGTCTGTTATTTTGTGGCAGCGCTGCAGCAGAGTCTCTGTTTGCTGCACTGTGGCGGTTTGCTCTCCACTCACTGATAACGAAGCCAGCGTGACTACCAGCACCGGAAAACTGGGGACGTTAGAGTCCTTCAGGGACAAAACATGATAAATGGTATTTATACCTTTGAATCCACACTTTTACTCATCATTAAAGGAGCATGAGGCAGGATTGAGGCTGGATTTATGAAAAAAATTCAGATACGTTTTCTAGTAATAATGTCAGATGAAGCGTTCCAAACCAAAAAGAATGATCCCTCTAGTGTATCTCTCCGTTGCCTTGAACAGGCTGTGTGCTGAAAATGTGCTGCATTTTGGGCCGAATTTCCCGCGCTGTCCTGCGGATGTGACGTCACATGACGCTGCATGCCCGTTCTCGGCGGCGCACGAGTAAACATTGGATACGCGTTTGAGTCATGGAGGCAGCTTCAACTTCAATTGGGACTGAAAACAGATGCTGACACGGCTCATTTCCTACTGACCAGGTAAGATAACATTGTAAGTCTGATTTAGAGCTTGATGTGAAAATCATATGAGATTACACACGCACTCCCGCGCCGGCTTCGCTGTTGCTGCAGGAACCCCCGATGGTCGTCGTGGCGCTAATGAGTCTCATTTCTTATTCTTGCCTCAAGCTCCTTTAAACCAACCGAGCAGGCGAGACATGGCAAAGATGTTTCAACTAAATCATATAACACATTCTCTGAGACCAATTCAACAAAGACTACGTGAGCTTTGCATACACGTTGGACGATGCATCCAAGCATACACAGGTTTGGTGGAGAGCATCCTCACAACTGGAAACAACACCCAGGCGGAGAGGAAGGCTCTTCAGAGGGCGATCAAGACTGCAGAGAGGATCATAACAACAAAACTTCCCTCTATGGGAAGTTCATTTACACACAACGCTGCACGAAGTCGGCCCATAGCATGATTAAAGACACACACAACGTCCTCAAACATTAACACTCTACAAACAGCCTTAGACAAAGCAGAACAGACGTATCATCAATCGGAAAGTACCATCAGTCCTCTTGACCAATCTACCTCTGTTCAATCAATCGGGAAACGTGCAATATCCTTAGGTAAAGTGTAAAGTGTCTGATATTTATTGTTATTTTATCATTTTTATTGTTGTTTTAGTTTTTAATGTTTGTACTCTGAGTTTCCTCTGCACAAGAATTCCTAGGCACTAACACAAATGTACTAATGGCAAATAAAATTTATCTGCATGCTCACAATTTCAAATATGTATAATGCGCACAAATTGCATGTTAGGGAAAGATGAGTACTTAGTTTACTTGGATGTGTACTTAGGGAAAACAAAGCGCTCCTATCTCCAGCTGAGTGTAATGGTCATGCATAATGCTGCCGTAGCATTTCTGTCTTATACCTGCAAAGGTTCTTTCCTCTGAACATGGTTTACAGATTTAACTACTTTGTCTATTAAGGGAAGAAAAACTATAAATATTTCACTGTTCAGCTACAGGCGCCACTAAAGAGCCCAGTTACGCAGGTTATGAGTAGTTTAAACCCCACGTGAGACCCTAAAGGGACGGCGTATGCCTGAGCTATGCTGTAGTTTCTGTATTTCACACACAGATATACGTTTTCTCCACATACACTTTGTGCAAATTATGTGCAGTAGTGAGATTATAAATATTGACACACTTTTATAAGCTTATAAAAAGCAATTTCCGCCCTTAACTTCTACCACAATGCTGTTATCGCAGTGGCCCCAGACAGGACACACACATCACTTCAGTGGTTCTTCAGTGGGCTGCAGCTGCAGCAGCCGCCACTAGAGGTCGCTAGACCAACACTCAACCTTTAACCATGTGTTCTTTGCACCCGCTGCAGCATGTAAATACAGTTAAAAGTGAAGTATCATCATGTAAGTAAGGCTTTTCAGGCTATTTTGGAGAGGGATCATGTGCTCTCTTTAGCAAATATGAACCTCAAATCTGCTCTTTAATTTGCTAATTCTTTTTGTCGACAAGACATTTTTAGGTTTTGTAATTGCTGACATGTTTCGGCGATTCCTTTAGCCTTCATCAGAGTCACAAGATGGTGTGTGTGACCCGTCATTTATCAGCTGAAGTTATAGGGAGGCGCGACTCAGCTGTCAGATTGACAGGTGAGTCCCGCCCCCTGCTGCCCCTCCAGGATGCTCCAGGTGGGAGAGAGCAGGTAGTTCTCCCTCGTCCCTGCTGATGGTCCTCAGGCCCGGCTTCCTGGTCTCTATGGCCTCCCTGATCCAGCTGGTGTTTGGGTGCCGAGGCCTCTGGCCTGGTTCCCCTTCTGCAGTGATCGCTGATGGCTGACTTGTAGTGTTCCTGTCTTGTTGTTGTCTCCTTCTCCCCTTCCTTTTTATGTTCTTTCTTCCTTGTAATAAAGCTCCCCCCGTCTCCCCGATGTATGTGTTATAGAGGGTCTGCATTGACGTCACTTCCCCATGGGACCACGCCCCCTTACTCACACTGAGTGGCAAAAACATCAGCAAAAACAGCTAGTGGAGAAGACGAGATAACAGCTGATTATCGGCTTAAATTAAAGGCAGTTGGACTTGACAGTGACCCGTACAGTTACCAAGAACCAGAGGTCCATGGACATTAATATTAGGTACAGTTACCAAGAACCAGTGGTCCATGGACATTAATATTTGGTACAGTTACCAAGAACCAGTGGTCCATGGACATTAATATTTGGTACAGTTACCAAGAACCAGTGGTCCATGGACATTAATATTTGGTACAGTTACCCCAAGAACCAGTGGTCCATGGACATTAATATTTGGTACAGTTACCAAGAACCAGTGGTCCATGGACATTAATATTTGGTACAGTTACCAAGAACCAGTGGTCCATGGACATTAATATTTGGTACAGTTTCCCCAAGAACCAGTGGTCCATGGACATTAATATTTGGTACAGTTACCAAGAACCAGTGGTCCATGGACATTAATATTTGGTACAGTTACCAAGAACCAGTGGTCCATGGACATTAATATTTGGTACAGTTATCAAGAACCAGTGGTCCATGGACATTAATATTTGGTACAATTACCCCAAGAACCAGTGGTCCATGGACATTAATATTTGGTACAGTTACCAAGAACCAGTGGTCCATGGACATTAATATTTGGTACAGTTACCCCAAGAACCAGTGGTCCATGGACATTAATATTTGGTAAAGTTACCAAGAACCAGTGGTCCATGGACATTAATATTTGGTACAGTTACCAAGAACCAGTGGTCCATGGACATTAATATTTGGTACAGTTACCAAGAACCAGTGGTCCATGGACATTAATATTTGGTACAGTTACCAAGAACCAGTGGTCCATGGACATTAATATTTGGTACAGTTTCCCCAAGAACCAGTGGTCCATGGACATTAATATTTGGTACAGTTACCAAGAACCAGTGGTCCATGGACATTAATATTTGGTACAGTTACCAGGAACCAGTGGTCCATGGACATTAATATTTGGTACAGTTACCAAGAACCAGTGGTCCATGGACATTAATATTTGGTACAGTTACCAAGAACCAGTGGTCCATGGACATTAATATTTGGTACAGTTACCAAGAACGAGTGGTCCATGGACATTAATATTTGGTACAGTTACCAAGAACCAGTGGTCCATGGACATTAATATTTGGTACAGTTACCAAGAACCAGTGGTCCATGGACATTAATATTTGGTACAGTTACCCCAAGAACCAGTGGTCCATGGACATTAATATTTGGTAAAGTTACCAAGAACCAGTGGTCCATGGACATTAATATTTGGTACAGTTACCCCAAGAACCAGTGGTCCATGGACATTAATATTTGGTACAGTTACCAAGAACCAGTGGTCCATGGACATTAATATTTGGTACAGTTACCAAGAACCAGTGGTCCATGGACATTAATATTTGGTACAGTTACCAAGAACCAGTGGTCCATGGACATTAATATTTGGTACAGTTACCAAGAACCAGTGGTCCATGGACATTAATATTTGGTACAGTTACCAAGAACCAGTGGTCCATGGACATTAATATTTGGTACAGTTACCAAGAACCAGTGGTCCATAGACATTAATATTTGGTACAGTTTCCCCAAGAACCAGTGGTCCATGGACATTAATATTTGGTACAGTTACCAAGAACCAGTGGTCCATGGACATTAATATTTGGTACAGTTACCAGGAACCAGTGGTCCATGGACATTAATATTTGGTACAGTTACCAAGAACCAGTGGTCCATGGACATTAATATTTGGTACAGTTACCAAGAACCAGTGGTCCATGGACATTAATATTTGGTACAGTTACCAAGAACCAGTGGTCCATGGACATTAATATTTGGTACAGTTACCAAGAACCAGTGGTCCATGGACATTAATATTTGGTACAGTTACCCCAAGAACCAGTGGTCCATGGACATTAATATTTGGTAAAGTTACCAAGAACCAGTGGTCCATGGACATTAATATTTGGTACAGTTACCAAGAACCAGTGCTCCATGGACATTAATATTTGGTACAGTTACCAAGAACCAGTGGTCCATGGACATTAATATTTGGTACAGTTACCCCAAGAACCAGTGGTCCATTGACATTAATATTTGGTACAGTTACCAAGAACCAGTGGTCCATGGACATTAATATTTGGTACAGTTACCCCAAGAACCAGTGGTCCATGGACATTAATATTTGGTAAAGTTACCAAGAACCAGTGGTCCATGGACATTAATATTTGGTACAGTTACCAAGAACCAGTGGTCCATGGACTTTAATATTTGGTACAGTTACCAAGAACCAGTGGTCCATGGACATTAATATTTGGTACAGTTACCAAGAACCAGTGGTCCATGGACATTAATATTTGGTATAGTTTCCCCAAGAACCAGTGGTCCATGGACATTAATATTTGGTACAGTTACCAAGAACCAGTGGTCCATGGACATTAATATTTGGTACAGTTACCAGGAACCAGTGGTCCATGGACATTAATATTTGGTACAGTTACCAAGAACCAGTGGTCCATGGACATTAATATTTGGCCACCAATCCAGTTTCCTGATATTTATATGTACTTAATTTCTACGCCGGGGAAATACACGAAGCAAAGCTTGAAGGCTTAAAAAAGTCTTGACGCTTGGTCCGACTTCAAGGCAGGATTTGTTGTAGAAATTAAAGCGATAAGGACACCGAACTTTATGATTTGCCCGTTTAACGTTAGCTACCCAAAAATCCAACATTACCTGATACAAAATGGGAACCGCAAATCCACGTTTCGGTGCCTTGAATCCAGTTGTTTCTGAGAATTGCAGCGATCTATTTGTCTCTCTTAAGCTTATTTTTCGGCAGTCTGTAAAACGATAACTCCGATTTCTTGCTAAATCTATGAGTACAGTCGATCGCACAACAGCTCTTTCCCATTTCAGATGTTTTCCAGTTGCTCAAACTGAAAGTTTACGCTGCCACTCAGTCTTTCTGACACTCAGTCTTTCTGACACTCAGTGGGCGAAACCTGCCGTGAAGTCGCATCTGTGACGTCATGCGCATTCCCTCTAATGCATGAGTGGCATGGCATTTCATAAATGGTGTTGCATTTGTTTTCTGGGTGGATTTTGTCCTTAGGATGAGCCAGTATCTGGTGCAGTGTTGTGTGTGGTTTGACGGGTGTGTTGACGTTGTATTTACAAGTACGTTATGTTGTACACACACCATCTTGTGACTCTGATGAAGGCGAAAGGAATCGCCAAAACATGTCAGGTAATTAAAAAACCTAAATATTTCTTGTCGGACAAAAATAGTTAGCGAATTCAATTGTAAATCCATGGACAAAATTAACTTTATCAACTCAAATGTGCCCCTTTTCTGATTCTCCCCTGAAAAGAAAGTTGTAATGTAGATAATACGACAAACAACTGCTTAGATCACTTTGTACCTTCTTTATCTTTCTTTTGGCCGGGTTCAGCTCCCGGGTGTGGGTAGTCATGACGTCCGGTTCCCAGTCCATCTGCTCACAGGGGAGCTCCACGGCCCCCAGGGCCGTCTCTCTGAGGCCGGAGAAGTCCCTGCTGCAGACGGCCAGCTTCAGCGTGCAGCTCCGGAGCTGCTCCGCAGAGCCCACCTGCAGCACGAAGCTGTGGCTGCGCGGGTCCAGGCTGAAGCCGCGCCGCCGCGGGGCCGCGTCCTGGGGCCTGGGGAACAGCGGCGGGAGGCTGACCTGGACGAAGATCCCGCTGCGCCTCCGGCTGTCCAGCAGGATCCCCAGGACCTTGACCACCAGGGAGCCGCAGGCCGCGGAGAACAGCAGGGAGAAGTGAAGCATAGGAGCCGACTTGGGGGAGGAGGACGACAGAGAGCCGGAGCCGTACTGCGACAGCTGAGCCTCCCCCTGCCGGACGGCGGCTCCGGCGGCTCCGGGGGCTCCGGCGGCTCTGGCCGTCAGGCGGCTGCTCTCGTCGTAAGCAAAGCCGTCACCGCTCACGGTGCAGCGTCGAACCATCGCATGGCGGGATTTGGACGCGATGCTCGGTTTGGTGAGGGAGGGCAGAGAGGCTCGGCCGTGACTCTGAGCTTTCCCGGGGGAGGCGGGGGCGGCGGGGGAGCTGAGGCGCCGCATGGGGAAGAAGGACCTCGGGGACCTCATGGGGTCGGCTGACCCGGTCGGGCAGGGCTCACCGGGCTCACCGGGCTCACCGGGGTTACCGGGGTTACCGGGGTCACCGGGCAGAGCAGCCAGGTCATCTTCAGTTTTAGAGGAGGGAAACTCCAGCACGTCCCCGTCCAGCTCCTCATACTGCTGTCTGACAGGCTGCGTGGACGGAGGATGGATCAATGTGGCGGTCGCCCTCGAGACGGGACAGGGCGAGGAAAACGGCGCCTCCTTGTCCTCTGACGAGACGCTCTTCCGCCTGCGACAGCAGAGGATGCAGCCGAGGACCACGCAGTAGCAGAACACGGCCAGACCCACGGCCAGCAGGATCTGCAGCTGAACTGGGAAACACAGTCGCAGGTTAACGTCGTTAGCAGCAGAGACGAGGGCAGAAGGGACACGCAGGTTATCACATGCTGACAAATCAAATCAGCCAAATCAGGATCAATTAATTGCAAAGACATCCCAGCGAACCATTATCTTGTTGTGTCTGTATTCTGGATACTTTATAGGATTAAAGAGGAAATGTTATTGTGGAAATTATATTGTTGCAGTTGCTGTTTTGATCCCCGCCACAAACAGTTTACGACAATGATTTACTTTTGTCTCTGCTGATCAGTGGAGTAATTTGCTGATTATAAATTCATTCACGGTATTGATAGTTAGACACTAGGGGCCTGATTTACTAAAGGTTTGCGTGTGTAAAAACGTGTGCAAACTTGACAGCACCCGCAAACCAAAGTGCCAGCTGATCTACTAACACCGTGCAAAGAGGACTGCGTCTCTCAAATGCGCAAAATAGCACACGCAATTCATTTAGTACCCTGATGATGTCAGGCACACAAGGAATGGACACAAATGCAGACAAAGGGAAAACGGTTCAAAAGATTTATTTGAGTAAATCTGAGCAGGCAGGGGTCAGGCAAAAATCCATCCAGGGGCAGGCAAAGGTCAAGGTCCAAAAAGGCTGTCAGCGAAGGCAGAGGTACCGGCAAGGGCTAGGCAAAAACGTGGTCTGGGGGCAGAAAAAGATCAAAAGGTCAAAAACTTGAAAACTCACTTGGCTTGGTAAACGGCTTGAAGGCTTGGAGAACACAAGACAATCTGGCATGGGCTGAAAAGGGACTGAGGCTTAAATGCTGTGGGCATGATTGCACCAGAGTGATTGCAGGTGTTGTCAGGTAGGGGGGAAGGAGCCAGACACACCCACTCAACCTCAGGCCGTGACAGGACCCCCTCTCCGACGGACGCCCCCTGGCGTCCCATCCAAGGCCCCAGCATTGTCACGGTGAAAGTCCTTAATGAGGGAACGAGCCAGGATGAACCTGGAAGGGACCCAACACCGCTCCTCAGGCCCATAGCCCTCCCAGTCGACAAGGTACTGGAGGCCCCTGCCCCTGCGGCGGACCTTCAACAACTTCCGGACAGTAAACACCTCACCACCACCAACGACCCTGGGAGGCGGAGGGGGCCTGGAGGGAGGGGACAAAGGGCTGAGAACCACAGGCTTGACTTGGGAGACATGAAAGGCAGGGTGAACACGTTGCATGGGCCGAGGCAGTGAGAGTCGTACGGTAGAAGGATTGATGACCTTAGAAACTGGGAAGGGTCCAACAGGTAGGGGGGAAGGAGCCAGACACACCCACTCAACCTCAGGCCGTGACAGATGAATAATCAATATGGGGCGTACTCACCAAAAAATCCTAAATTCTGGGAGGGGAAGATGCAAATTGGTCCATTTACCACGCGCAATGAGATTTACCAAGCCTGAAAGTTATTGCGGGGATTGTGATTGCGTCTGTATTTAATACGTTCGAAAGGACGGTGCTAATCTCCACATGCAAAAGCAGAAATATTTTATTTGAATGTTAAATCGAGTATTATTCAGCAAAAGGTTGCCACAGGAGGCACATTCATTTTTTTATTTGTGATAATAAATAAATCACGTGTTTTCATGGAGAAAAAAGTGTTTCTTATTGTGCGCCTATACTTGTTCTGCAGTTGTCATACCCCGGTGTTGTGCCGTATTCAGCACCCCTGCCGTGAAAAGCACCCCCTCGTCTGACAAAAATTATATTCTCATTCTGTGTCACGTAGCGTCCAGTTTTGTGTTAATGATTCATGTTTAAATGCGCTCATGGATTCCACAATAGTCATACTTTCCCACAATCACAGTCACAGATAACAAAAATCGGGTAAATGGTTATTGATGTTATTAATTAATAGCCTGCTTACTGTGTTGTCTTCCATAATATTTGTAAATATATATAATATAAACTCCTAAGTATGTGTTTGTGTGAGTGTGTATATATAAATATATTGAAGTGTCAGTGTGTTGTTTTTTTTCTTGGTCTACTTATCATTGAATATATGAGGGGGTGCTTTTCACGGCAGGGGTGCTGAATACGGCACAACAATTTGCCTCTTCCACTAATATCTCTAACTCAGGGGTCCTCAACCCTGGTCCTCGAGGGCCGGTGTCCTGCATGTTTTAGATGTTTCCCTGCTTTAACACACCTGATTCTAATTAATCATCGTCATCAGCTTTTCATCCAGGGCTGCACAATTCTGTTGATGACACAGTCACTTGTATCACGGTGCAATGAAGCAGGGAAACATCTAAAACCTGCAGGGACACCTGCCCTCGAGGACCAGGGTTGAGGACCCCTGCTCTAACTCCAACTCGTCAAATTTCATTTTGCGCTTGCGACTATATCCTGCTTTCCATCCAGACTCTCCATGGCGCAAAGTTTGCGCCGCAAACTGTAAGACGCGCAACAACTCATTTAAATACTGCTGTTTGCACCTGTTATCAATTGCGCACGCAATCTTAGTTGATCACCCGCAAAACACACAACAACAGCACGCGCAAACTTTTTCAGAGCACACGCAATTTAGTACTCTTTATTTAGGATCTTAGTAAATCGGGCCCTAGGACTGTATTGAAAGTATTCTCATAGAAGACAGAGGCAAGTTAGATGAAGATTACAGAACTCTTCAAAAGTCTTAAGCGACCCCTAGACTTGGTGTTTTATCAAAGTTTCATTGATTGTCCATAATTATTTTCTTTTTTTTTTAATTTGTTTGAATACAAATAGTCAACATTTTAGAGTATACTTATTAAACAGTTGGACAATTATGGGCCTTTTGTTTATAAGTTCCATAGATAATCCAACAGTCGACCTCTAGATGATGCATGCACGAAAAAATAAAAAAGTCTGGCAGCCTGCCCAGTAAACCATAATAAGTATTGCTCCAGCCAATCCTCGACAGGAGGAGAGTTCATGCTCACAAGCGTGAAGGCAGAGGGGGGCTGGGTTTTCTTTCAAATATCGACATACTTGACATCATCCAGAAATCACTGACCCTGCCTTTAAAACTTTGATTAAAGTGTCCCTAGGACTCCTGCACAGTGAATCAGAAACCCTGGAGTTGACCGGTGCGTTTCACATTCACCTGTGTTTTAATGTGGACTGTGCTGATTAACAGCAAACTAAACTGGGCTCTGGATCTTATTTAATGTGACACAGCGAGGGAGTATTGGGATGACTCATCGTAGTGGACTGTTGTGAAACGAGGTGGAAAAGCTTCAGCCAGATACCATTTCAAAGACTTTGAATCCGTGACGAGGAGGGAATGTCCCTCACTCTCTCATAAAAGCACTTCCACAAACACATAAATATCCAAAAAAACTGAGATCACTACTGCAGCGAGTGAGCGCTCAGTGTCAAAGCGGACCCATTTCCAGCCTGTCAGAGCGCATGTCAACAGCAGCAGGTCCTCAGCATCATCCAGAGGTGGAGGCAGAGACGAACAACTGCATCAGTGAGGTTGGAAAACAAGGGCTAATGGGATCACCTTCAAATATGAGTCACTGTCACACACTCTTTGTACCATATTAAGGACAAATGATGTCATAGTGAAACAATATAATGCAGCATTTAGTAATAAGGGTCTATGATGTATTACGGGTCTGCATGAATCATAATATTACTTGCAGAAATCATACACAAGTTTACAAATAATTACATTGATTGAAAGCCCCACTGCTCAACTCTCTCCAGTCGCTTATTATAGAACAGAAGAACAGAAGCAAAGTAAACATGTGTAAAGTGTAATCGGATCTCGTTTCCTACCTCCCAGATGGAACTGCATCGTCGGTCCGTGTGAGTCCATCAGTGACAGCAGAGATGTGGAGTCTGCAGTCAGAGATGTGAAGTCTGCAGTCAGAGATGTGAAGTCTGCAGTCAGAGATGTGAAGTCTGCACTCAGAGATGTGAAGCCTGCAGTCAGAGATGTGAAGTCTGCAGTCAGCAGCTTCTCTGCGGGTCCGTGAGTCACGTGGGAGGCTCCCCAAGCCCCGCCTCCTCCCCAAGCCCCGCCCCCTCAGATGTGATGCGGTTGGATCAGGAATCACCCCCCCCCCTTTGCAAGTTTGACCATCCGGAATTAACATTGCAGATATCTACAACTGCATTCTGACTAGTCGTAATTTTACATTGTGAAGAGTCAGAATTTTCATTCAAGATATCTATAATGTCATTTTGACTAGTCAAAACTCAAAATATCTGTAATTAAATTTTGACTAGGCAGAATGGAAGTTAGAGATATCTCCAATTTGAGATATCTCTAATTAAAATGAATTAAAAGATATCTTTCACTTGATTATAGATATCTAGAGTTAAATTATGACTATACCTAATTCCAGTTTGAGATATCTACAGTATTCCTAACCTTTAAACAGAGAGGGTAAATTTGATTAGCTCACTGGATATTTTGTGAGCATTCTCTGTAAACCCCAGAGAGGTTTTTGCGCGAAAATCCCGGTAGATCGGCAGTAACACAATTAATGGAGATGCCGGGGATTGAACCCGGGGCCTCATACATGCGAAGCATGCGCTCTACCACTGAGCTACATCCCCTTCAAAGGTTGATCCTGACAGGAAAATAGTGAGGTGGCATAACCAGCCCTGTATCCAGTGGAAGTCAGCTCTTTATTTCTATCCCTCCAAAATCCAAACCTGATGGATGAATGTTGAAATGTGAAAATTCAGATTTTTCACAAAAAACATTCTGCTGCGATGGCCGGGAATCGAACCCGGGTCAACTGCTTGGAAGGCAGTCAATGGGAATGAGGTTTGTCTGTCCGCTTCGCAGCAAAAGGCAGGACTAGACCACTAGATGCTGGGGGACCCTAACCTCAACAATGCTGCTTCTTTGCTTTGCTCTGTTTTGAATTAACTTGGACATCAGTGCTTTTCTGGACTTCAGGGTGAATTATGACCTGGACTGTCTGCATAAAATTCCGAAGGCAGCTATGCTCACCACTATACCACCATCGCACAGATGTGGCACATAAACGTCATAATTTCGGCAACACAGGGCAGAACCGGATTTCAATGGGACTGAGGTTTGTTTGTCCGCTTTGCAGCAAAAGGCACGACTAGATGACTAGATGTTGGGGGACCCTAACCTCAACAATGCTGCTTCTTTGCTTTGCTCTGTTTTGAATTAACTTGGACATCAGTGCTTTTCTGGACTTGCACTGGATCAATCTTGCCGGATTGCTTTTGAACAATGGTGTCCTGAGGGTTAGAGATGAGTCTATATACAATCAATGGCCAATTTAGTAGGTACACCTTGCTAGTACTGGGTTGGACGGCCTTTTCCCTTCAGAACTGCGTTAATCCTTCGTGGCATAGATTTAACAAGGTACTGGAAACATTTCTCAGAGAGTTTGGTCCATATTGAGATGATGGCATAACGCAGTTGCTGCAGATTTGTCGGCCGCACATCCATGATGTGAATCTCCCCTTCCACCACATCCCAAAGGTGTTCTATAGGTTTGAGATCTGGTGACTGTGGAGGCCATTTGAGGACAATGAACTCAATGTCATGTTCAACAAACCGGTCTGAGATGATTCGGGCTTTATGACACGTTGCGTTATCCTGCTGGAAGTAACCATCAGAAAATGGGTACACTGCGGTCGTAAAGGGATGGACATGGTCAGCAACAATGAACGGGTAGGCTGTGGCATTGGCACAATGCTAAATTGGTACTGATGGGCTCAAAGAGTGGCAGGAAAATATCCCCCAAACCATTACACCACCACCACCAGCATTCATTGTTGATACAAGGCATGATGGATCCATGCTTTCTTGTTGTTTATGTCAAATTCTGACCATACCATCCGAATGTCGCAGCCGATATTGAGACCCATCATTCCAGGCAGCCTTTTTCAAACTTCTGTTGTCCAAATTTGGTGAGACTGAGTGAAATGTAGTCTCAGTTTCCTGTTCTTAGCTGACAGGAGTGGTACCCAGTGTGGCTCTGCTGCTGAGGCCCATCCGCCTTAAGGTTTGACGTGTTGTGCGTTCAGAGATGCTCTTCGGCATACCTCAGTTGTAACGAGTGGTTGTTTGAGTTACTGTTGCCTTTCTATCAGCTACAACCAGTCTGGCCATTCTCTTCTGACCTCTGGCATCCACAAGGCATTTGCCCCCAAGGAACTACCGCTCACTGGATATTTTGTCATTTTGCGACCATTCTCTGTAAACCCCAGAGAGGTTTTTGCGTGAAAATCCGAGTAGATCGGCAGGTTCTGAAATACTCAGACCAGCCCGTCTGTTACCAACAACCATGCTGGATTTAGGCTCCAGTCTCGGAAGAGGCGTGGGTTCAAATCCCACCACTGCCATCAAGGCTTCAAAGATATGTTGAAGACTATGGGCCAAATCCACAAAAGGATTGTGCGGCTTTTGCGGCCGCTAAACCGGTGCAAATGAGACAAAAAGAGAGCGTCTAATTCACAAAGCACCCGCAAAGGGGGAATTGCTCCACAAACTGCGCTGCCAAGCAAATAGTGGCAGTCTGCGCATGCATGCAAATTAGGTAATATTCATGCATCGGCGCAAAATTGCCCCCTTTCTATGCAAATAAGCCTCATTGCAAAAAGCGTCTTATTCACAAAGGCAAGCGCTATTTGCCACACGCAAAAATAGTGGAGCAAATACCGCCTTTCAGAAGCGTGTATTAAACTGCGCGCAAAATCACTCTTCACTCCCCCTGCAGCTCTTTTTCTCTCTCTCTTCAATATGATTCAAGCCTGTGTGATACTGAATGATATTAAGGGTGAAATCTACATTCAGACATGACTGTAGACAATCAGATCAAGTGAGGTTGTGGACTTATCGGATTTAAAAATAAAAATAACAGGACGGAGCTCAGGATTCATCCATACATAAGGGGCTGCTTTATTACAAACAATTCCACCATATAAACATATAAATCTAGAATGTGTGTGTTTAACAGCTGACCTGTAGGTGTGTGTAGCAAAACACAGAACATGAATTACCATTAGATCCTGATCTGATCCCGATCCAGTGTTAATGAAGTTACTGGTGCTGTGCCTTGTGCGTAAATGCGCACAGCCTCTTAACATTTGACATTTCATTAGCTTATTAGCTTATAGCTAAAGTTAAACAGTCTTATTGCTGCGGGGACGCAAGGATCTCCTGAACCGCTCCGTTCTGCAGCGGTCGCTCCTCTCACTGCGCTGCAGAACGGAGCGGTTCAGGAGATCCTTGCGTCCCCGCAGCAATAAGACTGTTTAACTCGTCCTGAACTCAGTTTCACACACTCACCTCTGCCACAACTGGACTATATTTTAGTTTGCACTTTACATGATATTTGTTTAAAAACCTTATATGTTTATTTTAATATTATGAATGTGCTTTTATTGTCTGAATGGAAGTGTGGTTGATTTTTATGTTTATGTTTTGATGAGCTGCTGGACGGTTGAATTTCCCTTTGGAGATGAATAAGGATCTATCTATCTATCTATCTATCTATCTATCTATCTATCTATCTATCTATCTATCTATCTATCTATCTATCTATCTATCTATCTATCTATCTATCTATCTATCTATCTATCTATCTATCTATCTATCTATCTATCTATCTATCTATCTATCTATCTATCTATCTATCTATCTTTCTACGTGAAAGTTGAGGCTATTGTGCTCTCTGCAGTTTTCATTAGGGACCAATCTGTGTGCTGAAATATGGAGAACACTGGAAACAGCTCCGCTCACTCAGACAAGTGCAAATTGCACTCAGCCGCAAAACTTTATGGGCGTGTTTGCTCCGGTATATCATTAGAGCAAAATCTTTTGTGAATAGGACCTTAAAGTGGGGCAAATTGCGGGCGCTAATGCAGCGCAATTCACAGCGCTATTTGCGGGCGCAATCTGTTCTTTGTGGATTTACCCCTATGTCTTATATCAAATACTGAACTTTTTTTGTGATGATCATTGGATTGGTAAAAACAACAAATATTGTCTGTTAAACTATGTATACGCTGTCATTCCTTAACTTGTGCGATCGGCATGGTCCACTGCAGCTCTGAGCTCAAACAATCCACCATCCTCAACCTCGCAATATCTTGGATTACAGGCGTGTGCCAATGCACACGGCAGGGAAGCTTCACATTTTTCGGTCTTTTTTTTTTTTTTATAACTTTTTATTTTTTCCTTTTTCACAAATAACAGAACATTTCCCCCTACACAGACAATCAAAAAGTGCATATTGAGTCGACAGTAATACAGACAGCAAGATTACTTATTACTGTAAGACAATTCCCCTTCATTTACTACAACCCATTTCTATCAGTATCCAAATACAACACAACATCTCCCCATCTTTGGTCAAAAGTGTCCATTTTCATTTGTAGCCTTGTGGTCATCTGTTCCATGATGTATACCTGCTTCAGTCTCTGCTTCCACTGTGTTACTGTCGGTGATTTACTGTCCTTCCAATTCACAGTAATCATTTTCTTGGCAATCAGTAACAAAATCCGCAGAATATATCGCTGTTCTGCGTTATACGTTTCCTTTGCTACAGCTCCCAACAAATACACTATAGGATCCAGAGGAACATTTACCTTGACAATATTTTTTATTTCTGCTTCGACATTTTTCCAAAACACCTGAATTATTGGACAATCCCAAAAGATATGCGTGTAATCCCCAATTCCTCCACAATTCCTCCAACACATTTCAATCAAAGGTGTCTTGACAAACAAAGAAATATTCAGGGGAGTGTTAAAATATCTCATTTTTAATTTCCAATCAAACTCTTTCCATAATTGACTATTTAATCCCTTGTGACTGTCCATACATAATTCTTCCCACAGACTATCTTCGATTATAATATTTAGTTCCAATTCCCATTTTTCCTTAATATTCAGTGTGTTTTGTGTATCAGTTGAGATTCTTTTATATATCTGAGATACATGCTTTTTATTTGGGATACCCTTCTCTATTATAGAAATAAAATATTGTTCAATTTTATTTGAACTTTTACTAACTGTCTCTCTCTCCGTGTGGCTTGTCAGATAGTGTCTTATTTGGAAATATCTGTATAAATCATTTGATACAAGTCCAAATTGTTCCTGAAGTTGTTTAAATGATTTAATCACTGTACCATCAAATAATTGATTTATTGTGATAAGTCCCCTATTGGCCCATATCCGGTACCCCAACCCAGTCTCACACAAAAACGTACCCTGCCTACGTTGGTCCAAAGTGCAAAAACGTAGAGGGGCTACAATATTAGCCCTTGAAATGTATAACTGTTACGTTTTTTTAGCCCTTAAAACGTATAACTGTTACATTTTTCTGCCGATTCGTTTTGCGCCCAAGTCACGTGACTTTTAAGATTCTGGCCGTGATACCAACAAACACGGTGGACATTTTTCATTTTTGAGTGAAGAAAATCAATATTTTGAGTTAGTTTCTGCATAGAAATGCGTTTTGATTACATTTCTAGCAATACATATTTCACTTTCATAATATTCACTCAGTAAATGTATATAATCTCTTGCTTGCTCGTGGTTGCAAGGTTTTTTCAGATCTCGTCAGAATAATGTAAATCTGGAACGTTTTAAAAACGTGAAATGGTTACATTTTTGGTTGCTGTACACGCTGTGAAGAAAATCAATATTTTGAGTTAGTTTCTGCATAGAAATGCGTTTTGATTACATTTCTAGCAATACATATTTCACTTTCATAATATTCACTCAGTAAATGTATATAATCTCTTGCTTGCTCGTGGTTGCAAGGTTTTATCAGATCTCGTCAGAATAATGTAAATCTGGAACGTTTTAAAAACGTGAAATGGTTACATTTTTGGTTGCTGTACACGCTGTGAAGAAAATCAATATTTTGAGTTAGTTTCTGCATAGAAATGCGTTTTGATTACATTTCTAGCAATACATATTTCACTTTCATAATATTCACTCAGTAAATGTATATAATCTCTTGCTTGCTCGTGGTTGCAAGGTTTTTTCAGATCTCGTCAGAATAATGTAAATCTGGAACGTTTTAAAGACGTGAAATCGTTACATTTTTGGTTGCTGTACACGCTGTGAAGAAAATCAATATTTTGAGTTAGTTTCTGCATAGAAATGCGTTTTGATTACATTTCTAGCAATACATATTTCACTTTCATAATATTCACTCAGTAAATGTATATAATCTCTTGCTTGCTCGTGGTTGCAAGGTTTTTTCAGATCTCGTCAGAATAATGTAAAACTGGAACGTTTTAATAACGTGAAATGGTTACATTTTTGGTTGCTGGACACGCTGTGGAAAAAATCAATATTTTGAGTTAGTTTCTGCATAGAAATGCGTTTTGATTACATTTCTAGCAATACATATTTCACTTTCATAATATTCACTCAATAAATGTACATAATCTCTTGCTTGCTCTGGTTGCAAGGTTTTTTCAGATTTCGTCAGAATACCCTGGCTACGGTGGTCCAAAGTGCAAAAACGTAGAGGGGTTACAATATTCAACCCAGTCTCACAGGAAAACGTGGTACAGGCTACGTTGGTCCAAATGCAAAAACGTAGAGGGGTTACAATATTAGCCCTTGAAATGTATAACTGTTACATTTTTCTAGCCCTTGAAATGTATAACTGTTACATTTTTCTGCCTATTCGTTTTGCGTCCAAGTCACGTGACTTTTAAGATTCTGGCCGTGATACCAACAAACATGGTGGACATTTTTCATTTTTGAGTGAAAAAAATCTATATTTTGAGTTAACAAACACGGTGGACATTTTTCAGTTTTGAGTGAAAAAAATCTATATTTTGAGTTAGTTTCTGCATTGAAATGCGATTTGATTACATTTATAGCAATATATAAATGTAGATAATCTCTTGCTTGCTCTGGTTGCAAGGTTTTTTCAGATCTCGTCAGAATAATGTAAAACTGGAACTTTTTAATAACGTGAAATCGTTACGTTTTTGGTTGCTGGACAGTGCTGTGAAAAAAAATCAATATCTTGAGTTAGTTTCTGCATAGAAATGCGTTTTGATTACATTTCTAGCAATACATATTTCAATTTCATAATATTCACTCAATAAATGTACATAATCTCTTGCTTGCTCTGGTTGCAAGGTTTTTTCAGATTTCGTCAGAATACCCTGGCTACGGTGGTCCAAAGTGCAAAAACGTAGAGGGGTTACAATATTCAACCCAGTCTCACAGGAAAACGTGGTACAGGCTACGTTGGTCCACATTGCAAAACGTGGCCAATGTTACGATTTGCCCTCCTAAAACGTGAGATGTGAAACCGTTCCGTGGCTCATTCATTTTAATAGGTTTCGTTAGGTTTCGTTTCTGTCACGTGACTTTCAAGTTTTCGGCTGTGGAGGAAAAATAAAATTGCTGCCATTTCTTTGATTCTCGGTCTAAATTGCAATATTTTAAGATAGTTTCGCCATGAAAAGCAGATTTTATCATATTCATAGCAAGAAATATATTTTGGTTATTTTACCCTCATTTAATGGATCTTATTGACGGAAATGTATGAACCATGTGCTTGTTTTACTTCCTTTGAGTAATAAAACCACCAATTCTCTTGCATGGCCCCGTTATTAAAATATATGCCAGGCCCAGTGCTTAATTTCTAAAGTGGGAGGTCCCGGAGCGCAGACGATGAGTGGCTCCGGTGCGAGAGAAAAAAACACACACACACACACACACACACACTGTTGAACTGTCCGTTTTGACGTTAACGGCGATTTTCACAATGATATCTGCAACATTTCTTAAGGCAGAAACACCACTGTATCATTGTTAATTACACAACATTAGTGGGTTAATTTCCTGCACACCAATTTTCATGTTTTTCCCTTCGATTGTGAGAAAAAAAAGAGTTGTTTCACGCTGAGAGCATCATGCCAGCCAATCAGAATCCTGGAAAAAACATCAACAAATGACACGTGTAACTTCCAGGCTGATTTATGGTTCCGCGTTACACCAACGCAGAGCCTACGGCGGAAGTGATACTAATAGCTGATTGGCCGATATGTGATCATCATCATCATCATCATCATCATCATCATCATCATCATCCTCATCATCATCATCATCATCGCTACCACCATCATCATCATCACCATCACCATCATCATCATCATCATCAGTCAAGTCAAATTGCACGTGCGAGGTCCCGTTCATCGCTGCTTGCAGCTTTAATTTATATATAACTATTTTAACATTTCTAAACACAAAAACACGAAAGTGTCCTTGATAATTCAATAATACAATAGGTTCATGTTAAGGACATCCGTTTTAATTAGTTCTCCTTCGATTATGAGATGTTATTAATGCTCAGTAGACACAGGAGGTTTGTTATGTATTGTTATGAGGCCTATTTCGTGTCTATTTTTGAACAGTTCACTAATGCTTTGAGCTAGGAAGCTGAAATTCTAGACTCTGTATCAAGAGGTGACTTTCATCCACTGTGCGGATTTTCAGATCTGTGTGACCTTCGGAAGTGTCAAAGGTCACCCCGTCTGTTGCTTTTCGGCCTGCTAAGACTATTTCGTGTCTTTTTTTGCATAGTTCACTAACGCTTTGAGCTAGGAAGCTGAAATTCTAGACTCTGTATCAGGAGGTGACTTTCATCCACTGTGCGGATTTTCAGATCTCTGTGACCTTCGGAAGTGTCAAAGGTCACCGCGTCTGTTGCTTTTCGGCCTGCTAAGACTATTTCGTGTCTTTTTTTGCATAGTTCACTAACGCTTTGAGCTAGGAAGCTGAAATTCTAGACTCTGTATCAGGAGGTGACTCTCATCCACTGTGCCGAGGTCCAGACCCGTGCGACCTTCGGAAGTGCCAAAGGTCACCGTGTGTGGTGCCTTTTTCGTGCCTTTTTTGTGTGTTTTTTGAATAATTCACTAACGCTTTGAGCTGGGAGGCTGATTTTTGACTATGTTGCAATGCAGAAGGCCCTTTGCTAGAATCTTTTGGTCTTGTGGCTGTACGACTTCCACAGAGCTAGTTGGCATTGCAGAGGGTTTACAGAGTTGAGACTTGGTAAGCCCAATTTAAGCCCCATATGGAGGCCACAGGTCAAGTTTTACTTGGTTTGGTCAAATATTGTGGCAACGGTGTCCGTTCGAATGTTGGAAAAGGTGACGTTTTAAAGCCCCGCCCATCGAAAAGTACAGGTCTGATCTGCACCAAACTAACGTCTGTCTGATCAGGGGATGCCCCCAAACAACATATAAAAAATTCAGACTCCTAGCTAAAGGCGTTAGTGAACTATGCAAAAAAAGACACAAAATAGGCCCTGTTCCATTAGTCAGGAGGCTCTCAGAGCTAGAGGTTTCTACACCCTCCTAACCAGCCAGAACGTTTTAGAGGAAACACTGTTGCAGAAGTCATAGAAATCTGAATTTTTTATATGTTGTTTGGGGGCATCCCCTGATCAGACAGACGTTAGTTTGGTGCAGATCAGACCTGTACTTTTCGATATTTTTCACGTCTTTAAAACGTTCCAGATTTACATTATTCTGACGAGATCTGAAAAAACCTTGCAACCACGAGCAAGCAAGAGATTATATACATTTACTGAGTGAATATTATGAAAGTGAAATATGTATTGCTAGAAATGTAATCAAAACGCATTTCTATGCAGAAACTAACTCAAAATATTGATTTTCTTCACAGCGTGTACAGCAACCAAAAATGTAACCATTTCACGTTTTTAAAACGTTCCAGATTTACATTATTCTGACGAGATCTGATAAAACCTTGCAACCACGAGCAAGCAAGAGATTATATACATTTACTGAGTGAATATTATGAAAGTGAAATATGTATTGCTAGAAATGTAATCAAAACGCATTTCTATGCAGAAACTAACTCAAAATATTGATTTTCTTCACAGCGTGTACAGCAACCAAAAATGTAACCATTTCACGTTTTTAAAACGTTCCAGATTTACATTATTCTGACGAGATCTGAAAAAACCTTGCAACCACGAGCAAGCAAGAGATTATATACATTTACTGAGTGAATATTATGAAAGTGAAATATGTATTGCTAGAAATGTAATCAAAACGCATTTCTATGCAGAAACTAACTCAAAATATTGATTTTCTTCACTCAAAAATGAAAAATGTCCACCGTGTTTGTTGGTATCACGGCCAGAATCTTAAAAGTCACGTGACTTGGGCGCAAAACGAATCGGCAGAAAAATGTAACAGTTATACGTTTTAAGGGCTAAAAAAACGTAACAGTTATACATTTCAAGGGCTAATATTGTAGCCCCTCTACGTTTTTGCACTTTGGACCAACGTAGGCAGGGTACGTTTTTGTGTGAGACTGGGTTGGGTACCCACCATCCCCTATTGAAGGGGGGAACTCTGGATTACCTAAAATCGGCATGGCTCTCGAGATTGAATTTGGGCCCCCTAACCATTTTTTAACTGTATCCCACACTTTCAGGTTGTGTTTGATCCATTCATTCTCAATCTTAAGTCTGTTACTGTAATAGATTTAATACTAATAAACGGCAGTACACCTAATGTGATCCCCTTTGTCGTACTCTGCTCTATCTTAACCCAACCCGTTTCCTCGTCTTTCGCTATCCAAGACACTATTGCAGCCACCTGAGCAGCCCAATAATAGTTTTTTAAATCGGGCAAGCCCAAACCCCCCTTATCTTTTGCTAAGGTCAAGGTTTTAAGTCTTATTCTGGGTCTTTTGTTCTGCCAAATGAATTTAGAGATCAATTTATTTAATGTCTTGAAGAAAGAGACTGGAACTTTTACTGGTAAAGCTTGAAATAAAAACAGGAGTCTCGGAAGTATATTCATTTTTGTTGTCTCAACCCTACCAAATAGAGAAAGAGGAAGGATCTCCCAACGTGTCATGTCACCTCTTATTTGTGTAAGTAGTTTATCATAATTGGCTTTGAATAGTTGCGTGGGATGGGGTGTGATGACAATTCCCAAGTATCGAAATCCTTGCTTGGACCAACGAAAAGAGACAACATTATTTAGTTGCACGGGCCAATTTCCCGAGATCATCATTGCCTCTGATTTATTTAGATTAATTTTGTAACCTGAGATTTCCCCATATTCACCAAGACAACGCATGAGTGCTGGAATAGAGTTAAGTGGGTGTTTTATCATAACCAAAATGTCATCCGCAAAAAGTGCTATTTTTTGAACCGACCCTTCCTCATCCGTCAGCCCTTGAATCTCCTCATTTTGGCGAATAGCCTCTGCTAGAGGTTCAACGCTAATCGCGAAAAGGATCGGCGACAACGAGTCTCCCTGTCTCACACCCCTCTCCACCCTGAAGAAATCAGAACAATGACCATTAATCTTCACTCTCGACTTGGGATCTTTATAAAGCAAACGAATCCAACTGGTAAATTTTTCTCCAAAGCCCATTTCCAATAGCGTATGTTCAAGAAATTCTAGGTCAATTCTATCAAATGCTTTCTCAGCGTCCAAGCTGAGAAGCATCGAAGACTGTCTATTTTTAATTGCTATTGACTGTATATTTAAAACCCTCCTTATATTACTTGTTCCATGGCGTCCTGTAATAAATCCTGTCTGGTCCGGTTTAATTAATTTCTTTATGTATTTTTGTATTCTGGTTGCTATAATTGACGTTAATATTTTATAGTCCACACACAAAAGGCTTATGGGACGATAACTAGGACACTGCAAGGGATCCTTCCCCATAGTTATACACCTTACATAACACCGGGGCGAGGTCACTCACTAAAACTTTATAATATTATCCCGTAAAACCATCTACTCCCGGTGATTTGTTGTTTTTGAGTTTAGCTATAGTTTCTTTTATTTCATCTTCTCTAATTGGCTCCACTAATTTTGTCGCTTCTTCATCTGTCAATTTAGTCATTTCTAAGGGGCTTAAAAATCCCTTAATTTTCTCTGTCTTTGATTCTAGGATCAGACATTTATATAGTTGTTCATAATATTTTGCAAAAGCTTGTGATATTTCTTTTGGGTGTGTTTCAATCTGATTGTTTTCTGGGTGTCTAATTCTTGGGATTACGCGACTGGACTGGGCCTTTCGAAGCTGAAAAGCCAGTAGTCTACTTGCCTTATTTCCCATTTCTTAATATTTTCTACTCATAAACCTGAAAGCCCCCTCTGCTTTGTATGTTAATACCTCATCCAGTTTCAACCTGACCTCTTTCAACTTTTTGAGTGTCTCCTCTTTTCTATTTTCTTTGTGTTCTCTCTCTAATCTTTTTATTTCATCCTCTAATTCAAGTTGTTTCGCTAGTCTTTGTTTTTTAAGTTGCGACCCTATAGATATAATTTTCCCTCTTATTGTGGCTTTTCCCGCATCCCATAACACAGAAGGAGAGACAGTATCATTATCATTCAGGGCAAAGTATTCAACCAGAGCTAATTGAATTTCCCTTTTTGTATGAATATCTGCTAATAATGAGACATTGAGCCTCCAAAATGTATAATGATTGTTAGACCCTAAATAAATTTCCATAGTGACCGGGCTATGATCTGAAATTGTTATTGATCCTATATTGCTCTTTCTTATTCTGTATATGTCCTTTTTTGAAGTGAGGAGATAGTCTATCCTTGAGTAACTACCGTGTACATGAGACATGAATGTAAAGTCTCTATCCTTCGGATGTAAATAGCGCCAAACATCCACTAAACCTAGCTCTCTCATCATATTTAATAGAGCTTTTGACATTTTAGATTGGGGTTTCATTGTTATGGGTTGTCTATCTAATTTATTATTTAATGTACAATTGAAATCTCCCCCGATTAGGATAATACCCTCCGCTTCATCTGCCAAAAGAGCTGCAATTTTCATAAAAAAATGTGGGCAGTCTTCATTTGGTGCATATATATTTAAAATAGTTATTTTTTGTCCCGCAGCTGTTCCAACCACCATAATATAGCGGCCTTCGCTATCTTGAAAAGTTTTTTCATTATTATAATACATAGATTTGTTAAATAGGATAGCCACCCCTCTGTATGCACATGAACAATTTATGGTCAACTATGTGTGTCAGGGGGAACAACAACAAAAAAACACAAAGAACCTTAATAAAATAAAATCGAACTTCCAAATTTCCAATCGAACACAGAGTTTTAACCCAAACTGTGTCCGATCCCCGCTGGTGTTGGGGCAGAGAGGTGTGACCTACCCTCTCTGTGGGAAAAAACACATAAAGTGCAAATAAAACCAATATTACACCTAAATGTAAGAAAGGTCTAAATGAGTGTAATCCACTCATGGTGAAAACTAACAAAACAAACAACAACCGGCATCCGTCTGGACTTAACATATGAATTGTAATTGTTAATAACAACAATACATATCTTTACACTATAGTGACTTAGCCTTATATGTATTCATTGTCTCTTTATCACTGTAATTACTGTCGCATTTCAGTCAATTTTTTTTTTTTTTTGGCTACCTTGGCAGTTAAAGATGGTTTAATCTTCTCCTTGTAGAAAGACCTTGAGGTCTGATGTCGTCATCCCCCGATCCTTCCTCTTTGCGCTGCTCCTCCATTCTTCCTTTAATTCCTCCTCGACCCGTTCCCTCTCTCCACATCGCACCTCCACTCCCAGGTCCTTCAGCACCGCCGCAGCCCTCGTCAGTGTGGAGAAGGTCTTATTTCCCGTATCCATCTTGAGCTTCAGTTGCGCCGGGTACATGCAATTTGCCTGCACGCCTTTCTTTTTGAGTTGCTTGATGACTTCGCGGACTTTTGCTCTTTTCTTTTGAAGTTCAGGGGAGTAATCTTGATCAAAAAAGATTCTCTTGTCTTGGAAAAAGATCTGCCCCTGGCTCCATGCTTGCTTTATAACCGCATCCTTAACCGCAGCATCCAGAAATCTCACAATGATTGACCTGGGGGGAGCCGCCGGGTCTGTAGGTTTGGATTGCAGTGAGCGGTGCGCTCTCTCGATCCTGACGTCCAACTCTGGTGGTAGTTTCAGCACTTTGTGGAGTAGATCTTTCACGAATCCCACCATGTTCCCTCCTTCACTTCCCTCGGGTATTTGAAAGATCCTGATATTATTTCTTCTTAGTCTATTTTGGAGATCGTCGCAGGTGGCTGAAAGTTCGATATCCCGGTGAAGCAGGTATCGGAGCGCCCTCTGCTGGCGCATCACCGTATCTTCAGTTATGCCGGCCCTTTCCTCCAAATTTTTAATTCTCTCTCCATGTTCGCCCATTTGTTCTTTTATGTCTGCCACTGTTTGTTCCAGTCTGTCCAGGGACTTTTTGGTTTGGTTATCCCTCTTGGTTTTCCCTTCGAAGTTGTTTCAGCTCCTCCAACAACCCCTGCTCGTGTTGGTCCGTGTGGCTGGCAGCATTTAAGCTAACGTTAGAGGGGCTCCTCCGTTGTTTATCATCTTTTTCTTTCGAATTTTCTTGTTTGCTGGAAGCTTTTTGTCTCGTAGACGAATACATTGTGTATTCTTTCTGCTATGTGGACGGCAATTACTGTTGTCACTGATTTAAAAGTATTGTCCGACGGAGCACAGTTTCTAAGCTGCTATTCACTTCATGACGTCACCGGAAGCCTCCATTTTTCGGTCTTTTGAGATGAATTTGACACGTCCAAAGGAAGCAGACTATGATAAGAAACAATCTCTGGTCCATTTAAACTGGATCAAATGTCTATGTTCTGATAGCAGTCTGAGATTCAAGATGGGAACCATTTTGAGTTAATGCACAAACCTATGAGTGGATGGAGACTTGAGATCATCTTTGTTGTGAATTGACATGAAAACGGGAAAAATACAGGGAAATTAACTGGAAATAAAAAGCAGCTTTTTTCCATCCATAAGTGGTAGTGTGGCCGAGCGGTCTAAGGCGCTGGATTAAGGCTCCAGTCTCGGAAGAAGCGTGGGTTCAAATCCCACCACTGCCATCTAGGCTTCAAAGATATGTTGATGACTATGTGTTACATCAAATACTAAACTTTCTTTGTGAAGATCATTGGTTTGGTCAAAACAACAAATATTGACTTTTACAGGAATCTTTCTGAAACTATGTATACTTAACTTGTGCGATCGGCATGGTCCACTGCAGCTCTGAGCTCAAACAATCCACCAAACTCAACCTCCCAATATCTTGGATTACAGGCGTGTGCCAATGCAAACGACAGGGACGTTTCACATTTTTCCGTCTTTTGAGATGAGTTTGACACATGTCCAAACAAAGCAGACTATGATAAGAAACAATCTCTGGTCCATTTAAAGGGGATCAAATGTCTATGTTCTGATAGCAGTCTGAGATTCAAGATGGGAAACATTTTGAGTTAATGCACAAACCTATTAGTGGATGGAGACTTGAGATCATCTTTGTTGTGAATTGACATGAAAACGGGAAAAAATGTCAAACTATCTTTGATGGCAGTGGTGGGATTTGAACCCACGCCTCTTCCGAGACTGGAGCCTAAATCCAGCGCCTTAGACCTCTCGGCCACACTACCACTTATGGATGGAAAAAAGCTGCTTTTTCTTTCCAGTTAATTTCCCTGTATTTTTCCTTGTCAACCTTTTTTTTATGATAGAAACAAACACAGGAGTATGTTATTTAATTGATTTATTGTCAACTGCATAGCTCACTTCTCCAATTTTCTCCATGCCTTGTCTCCATATTTTATCTATGTATGTCTCTCATGTGTCTGTCCACAGGGAACTCTAGGTGCCAGTTAGTTTGGTTGTGCATCAGCCTCTTTATTACCTGAGGGCCACCCCCCTGAAGACCTCCCTTGTGCACACAAAATTTGTTTGGAAAATTCAATAAAGGAATTTTCTTTTTAAAAATCAGGATCATGTCCCTAGCATTTAAATATGTCACTTAATCATCTGCTGCTATCCACCGCCTAATTTACCTGACATCAGTTGAATAAGGGGAGTACTGGCACTTATTTTTGTCCACTTAAAGCACTGCCCCAAACCATTACACCACCACCACCACCAGCATTAATTGTTGATACAAGGCATGATGGATCCATGCTTTCTTGTTGTTGATGCCAAATTCTGACCATACCATCCGAATGTCGCAGCCGATATTGAGACTCATCATATCAGGCAACCTTTTTCCAAAATTCTGTTGTCCAAATTTGGTGAGCCTGAGTGAAATGTAGCCTCAGTTTCCTGTTCTTAGCTGACAGGAGTGGTACCCAGTGTGGTTCTGCTGCTGAGGCCCATCCGCCTCAAGGTTTGACGTGTTGTGCGTTCAGAGATGCTCTTCGGCATACATCAGTTGTAACGAGTGGTTGTTTGAGTTACTGTTGCCTTTCTATCAGCTACAACCAGTCTGGCCATTCTCTTCTGACCTCTGGCATCCACAAGGCATTTGCCCCCAAGGAACTACCGCTCACTGGATATTTTCTCTTTTTCCGACCATTCTCTGTAAACCCCAGAGAGGTTTTTGCATGAAAATCCCAGTAGATCGGCAGGTTCTGAAATACTCAGACCAGCCCGTCTGTTACCAACAACCATGCCACGTTGAAAGTCACTGAAATCACCGCACTTCCCCATTCCGATGCTTGGTTAGAACTACAGGAGATTCTCTTGACCATGTCTAGGTGCCAAATTGCAATGAGTTGCTGCCATGTGATTGGCTGGTGAGAAATGTTCATTGAAGTGCAGTTTGAGACGTTATTTTACCTAATAAAGTCGCTGGTGAGTGTAAATGCATACATATGTATTAGTCCCATATATACTCCTCATGACCATTAAAGCTTTTTGAAGGCATTGTGTAACATTGCGATGTTAAATAGCAAGCAGCAAGTTCAATTGATCTTGTCTTACTGTGAACATAATTCTTCCTTTATGTAACAATGAGTGTTGCCGATTACTCTTTCTTACTTCATGCAGTTTATTAACACATTTAATGGAGATGCCGGGGATTGAACCCGGGGCCTCATACATGCAAAGCATGCGCTCTACCACTGAGCTACATCCCCTTCAATGGGTGTTCCTGAGGGGAAAGTGGTGAGGTGGCATATCCAGCAATGTGTTTAGTGGAAGTCACCTCTTTATTTCTATCCCTCCAAAATCTAAACCTGATGGATGAATGTTGAAATGTGAAAATTCAGATTTTTCACAAAAGCCATGCTGCGATGGCCGGGAATCGAACCCGGGTCAATTGCTTGGAAGGCAGCTATGCTCACCACTATACCACCATCGCACAGATGTGGCACATAAACGTCATAATTTCGGCAACACAGGGCAAAACCGGATTTCAATGGGACTGAGGTTTGTCTGTCCGCTTTGCAGCAAAAGGCAGGACTAGATGACTAGATGCTGGGGGACCCTAACCTCAACAATGCTGCTTCTTTGCTTTGCTCTGTTTTGAATTAACTTGGACATCAGTGCTTTTCTGGACTTCAGGGTGAAGTATGACCTGGACTATCTGCGTGAAATTCCGAAGGTGGCATTGTTGCATAACTCCTCCTAACCTTTAAACAGAGAGGGTACATTTGATTAGCCAGAATAAAGCGTTTAAATTGATGGGCTGATTGTAAACTGGATATATATTTATTCACACTTACTTGAAACAACCAGATTTCAGGATCCTGCTCCTTTGAGCCCCACTGGATCAATCTTGCCGGATTGCTTTTGAACAATGGTGTCCTGAGGGTTAGAGATGAGTCTATATACAATCAACGGCCAATTTTTTAGGTACACCTTGCTAGTACTGCGTTGGACGCCCTTTTCCCTTCAGAACTGCGTGAATCCTTCGTGGCATAGATTTAACAAGGTACTGGAAACATTTCTCAGAGAGTTTGGTCCATATTGACATGATGGCATAACGCAGTTGCTGCAGATTTGTCGGCTGCACATCCATGATGTGAATCTCCCCTTCCACCACATTTGATTTGATTTGATTTGGGTAACACTTTACAATAAGGGTCCCTTAATTAACGTTAGTTAATGCATTATTAAGCATTAATTAACAGTTTAATAATAGTTAAATAACCATTATTATGTATTACTTAACATTAATTAGCATATTAGTTAATGCATTAATAAACAGTTAGTTAATGCATTATTAAGCATTAATTAACAGTGTAATAATAGTTAAATAACCATTATTATGTATTACTTAACATTAATTAGCATATTAGTTAATGCATTAATAAACAGTTAATTAATGCCTACTGCTCAGAGTTAATTAATACATTAGTAAGCATTAATAAACGTTACATGATGTAATTATTTATCCTTACGTATGCATTACTTAGTATTAAGTAATACATTAGTTAATACATAAGTAAAACCTTAATAATGTCCCTAGTAATCATTTACTAATGGTGTTTATTTGGAGTGAATATGCATTAAGTAACAGCTACCTAATACATCTACTAATCATTCGCTAATGGTGTACATGTTTACTGGATGGGCATTATTAAACAACTATTTAGAGTCTTAAGTAATCATTTCCTAATGGTGCTGTGTATGTTATCAGGTAGCTTACCTGACCTTATGAACGGTAACCTGACATAAACCTTAATAAATGTATAGGAGTGGCTCATAACCATTACTTAACCATTAGTAAAGGCTTGCTGGACCCTTATTGTAAAGTGTAACACATGTATCCCTTAGGTAACACATTATTAATGCTTAACTGCCTCATAAGCATTACTTAACCATAATCAACCATTAGTAAATACTATTCTGGACCCTTATTGTAAAGTGTAACACATTTATCCCTTAGGTAACACATTATTAATGCTTAACTGCCTCATAAGCATTACTTAACCATAATTAACCATTAGTAAAGGCTTGCTGGACCCTTATTGTAAAGTGTAACACATTTATCCCTTAGGTAACACATTATTAATGCTTAACTGCCTCATAAGCATTACTTGACCATAGTTAACCATTAGTAAATTAAGCAATCACATATAAAGAAGTTTACACTTTTTATTTAAAACAAAATAAAACAGATAACAGATAACATTTGTTATATGTATACATCTTATACATATATATATATATATATATATATATATATATATATATATATATATATATATATATATATATATATATATATATATATATATATATATACACACATCTGTGATAACAGATACGTAACAACAATTCACACAGAGGAGAGCTTTGAACAAACATTATTTAGTAACATAATACAATAACACAGTATGATAGGCTGGCATAATTTTATCATCCTTCATTTTATGTATTGTAGCAGAAATGACTTCAGTGGCCTTTATAACCTCCTTGCATCTTTTAGCAAAGTCTGCCACCGTCTCCCCCTTCTCCACCTGATCATGTTCTTCTGGAGCAGCTATTGCGAGCTCGGCAATCGCTGCAGTCCTCACAATAGTAAGTCTGTCTACTCGATACTTCTCGAAGGATTTGGCCATATTCTTCCCCATCTGGAAAATGGCAAGGACTTCCTTGTACCGCTTCACCACATCACCTGGTCCTCCAACTAATATAAACACACAAGAACAAGAAGGAATGTATCATTTGAATCATGAGATTGATGAGAAGAAAAAAACAAATCATTGTATTTTACTGTTAATGTTCAATGTACCGTGAGACACACTAATCCCATATGTGACACCTCAACACAGTGTAGAAGGATATTCTGGCACAACTTCACCAAGGTACATGGAAACACCATGACACACACAGGGAATTATCAAGGCTAAATTGGGAGAAAAAGAGGGGAAAATGCTAAATAAAAATGGACACATTTGGGGTGAATCATTTTTGGAAATGAACATTCATTTGGACCGTACTGGTCCTTCTGGTACATCCCTCTATCAGCGTGCAGGGCTTGAATTTAGCACTCGCCACTTGCCATTTGCGACCCAAATTCCTCAAGTGGCGAGACAGATTTTCTTGCCACTTGGCTAGTTAGAAAAATCGAGATTCCCAACTTTTGTGCCATTTATAAATCAAATTGAGATTCCCAATACTGTGCGCACCATTGCACCTTTTTATTTTTCATTCTTGATGTCAACTCCGGGTGAACCGTCTGAGTCTGACTCTGAAGAATGAATAGTAAACACTCTGAAGAACAACTGGAGAAAATGGACCAATGCAATGTCTCAGTTTGACCAGCAGGGGACACACTGTATAGTTCCTTAAATGGTTTAGCTGTTGTCTTGTGGTTGTCTTAAGACAGACTAGGTTGGTTGTTGTAGTCTTAATAAGACACTTTCGAGCTAATAATAAAAAGGCTGCTTGTTTTTAAATTCACTTGTTCGTTCTCATTTGGACATTTTTATCCAGCCCAGAATAAACACATTATTTATACAATACACCTGCTGCATTATAGAATATACAGACAAGACAGGATCAAAGTGTTACTTTGAAGGTGTAATGCTATATATTCCTCCATAAATGTTAGATTTACAATTAAGTAGGCAACTACTGAAATTAAATTATACAAGAACACATCATGCAATCTCATTTTCCACCAATAGTATAGTAGTACACTACTGAATGATAATTGTAGCGTATAGAAAAACAGGATTGATGTAATATGGTACTACGATGACTGCTATATACAAGTGATGTCGAAATACAAAAGTAAACGTTTTGGTTTTGGCTAGTAAAAAATCTGGTTGGCTAATAACTTTTTTCATCTACTAGCCACTTGGCTAGTAAGTCAAAAAGTTAATTTCAAGCCCTGTCAGCTTGTCATGAGAGATTGATCTACTTGTAGGGACAACAGACACATACAGCTCAAGCCAGCCAAGAAATACGTTTCACATACCCCGCAGGCGAGAGCGATGTTTGCTTTTCTTCGCCTTTTTCTCCTTATCCTGTCAGAGCTGGATTCAGAGCTGGATTCAGAGTCATCCTCAATGTCGTCTTTACTGTCATGCTGCATCTCAGATCCCCTCATCGCTTCATCATCACTGTCTTCTCTTCTGGACTGTTGAGCCTCCTTGAGAAATGTCAAAGCTATGGATGCAAGGATTGATAGTTGATTACATCAGTTTGATTGCTTATTGTATACAAACACCTACAACAACAAACACAGCTATGACACAACTTTCGCACCCACAGCGTACACACCCATCATTCTTTAACCCTCAAGCATCCCTTAAAATTAATATACACTTTTTACCCATAGTCCAAATTTGCCTCATTGACTACCATCTCATAAAAGTGCAATAAAAATGTAATACATATTTATTTTCACTTTCACCACATAAAATCTTTTCAACAACTTCAGACCTAGCCATAGATATAGTTAATTATAATCTTGATAATCCTGATTTTTTTCAATAGGAAAATCACAAAATATGCAATATTTTCAAAAATTAGGTTCAAAGTGAAATATATTACAGCATTGACTATGTCAATAATTGATAACATTTATTTTGATGCATTATTATTTTTGGAACAATGAGAGTTCATTTAAAAAAACTTACACTCTTTACCTTCATGTCCAAATTTGCCCCATTGACTCCGATTATAACCACATATTCTTTATGTACTATAATTCTTACCTATTATAATTTTTTTCAGACGAATTCCTTATAAATCTAAGCCTCTACCTTCAAAATACAGAGAAAACAGGTTTTATGTCTGGTGACCCCCCCAAAACTAGCAGGGGCAGCAGAGCTTCATCACATCAAGTTTCAGTGACGTCTCATCCATCCCGCTCCCGTGTTTAGTTGGAGTCTTCCATTTAAAAAAGTGTCAGCCTCCACAAGGTGTATTAGCTTCTACACACACCCTTTCAGTTACATGACTGAGAAGTCAGTCTTTCAAATTTACCGACGTAAACTTCTTCTTCTCCATTATTCAAGTGTTACTGAGTCAAATATGCAGCATCTTTTTGAAAAGTTTACATTTTGTCAGAATGATGTATTTGTTATGACAACTTGAATTGTGAACTTTTCAAAAAAAGTGTCATAAAGTTAACATTAAGAGCTAACAGTTTAACGTAGTTAGATTAATCTTACCATGTTTTCCAGATGAATTTCCCTTTTCCGCTTTTTCCTTGTGCGTGGTTATCCTGGTCCTGTGAGGTGAGACTCCGAGCTCATCCATCTTGGGACGCTTCTGTAGATGGGGCCGCGGTCAGTACGCGCAAAGAAAAAAGTGCGGCGTGCGGCGTTCAGGCCAATTCGGAACTAAGGCTTTTAACTAAGGCCTAATATTGGTGCTCCTAATCGGGAAATTCAGAATCTTCTTGGAGAATCAGTTTTCTGACATCACACAACAATGTCTAATGTCAATGTCTGGAACGCTTTGAAGACAGAAATGGGAGTTTTCAATGGGGAAACCCAGAGTTCTGAGGTGTCATGAACGCAGCATTAGCGCGCACCAGAACTCAGAAGTTATCGCGGTGTAACCTGGGTGTAACTGTCTTGAAGGAGGAGCAGAATTTTCTGGCAGGACGGACAGTAATTTTAACAGGATAGCCACTTACCAAGCTGCACGTTTCATTTTAGGAGCACACGGCATCCGTGGGTTAAAGTCAGCAAACAAGTTGAGTGAGCTGACAGAAGGCAAAAAAAAAACACAAACACCTCAAACTAATTGAATGGCTCCAAAAGAAAAGAAATACTGAGATGGAAAGTCAAGTGCAACCGGTGTCATCACAAAATGAAGCTGAAGAAAAAGATGGTGGATCTGTGGACCGATTTGAATGGTAGGTAACTTTGGCTAAAATTGTGGGATAACTTTTTTGGTTATTATTATTATTATTATTATTATTATTATTATTATTATTATTCGCCAGCTTGATTTCATGATGGACAACATTGCTGCATCCTCAAGAACCCTTTCAAGAATGGCAAAGCAACGGGAGGTCTGCGTGACAGCGATGGAGAGGCTGCATCATAGAGAAGGACAGAGAATTGGGGGAAGGAGCATTTTGTGGTGATAGATGAGTCACTTCAGACATAAAAGAAAGGTAACTTTTTATATTAACTGCTACAAATTGTTAGGCTGCTAATTATGACTTAGTCTTGTGATGCCCAACGTTCAGGTCGAGACTGGACAAGACTTGAATGTCTGGGGAAGTTAGTGCAGGATTTTGTAATAGTGCTACCGCTGGCTGCTACCGCTGGTTGCAACCAACTTCCTTGAAAAGGTAAAATAGGTAAAATAGGCAGGTTAAATAAGAGTTTTCTTTTTCTTGCTCCTTTCTGAACATGGATAAAGATGCAATTGTTTGCTATTTCCTTTGGTACAATTTGAATGTTTCGATGGGCAGAACAAGTAAATGAAATTAAATGAAAATCTGTGTTAGTCTTTCGTCCTCAACCAATGATTGGTTAGCTCTGCTTTGCACACACCTTACCAGAAACGTCAGCAATGTTAGCAACGAAAGGCCCACCCTAAAAGACTGTTGGTTGGTTTTGCAACACTGTTTTTTTTTTAAACTCACAAAACGTTTCCACCCAGACACCCGCTTATTTTTACAAAATTGAGGTGGAACTTCCCCAGACAATCATTTTGAAATATTAGAGTTTGGAAACGAGACTAGTTATAACCACATCACCAATGTGGAAAAATTAATTAGTATATTCAAAGATTCAGTATGTAAAATTTGATCAGAATTTTGAGGTAAAACATTACAAAATCATGTGCAATTATCAGAAATATGTTTAGAAAGAAGAGTTTAAATGTTATGTCAAAGACATTTACCAATTGAAGATGCAAAAGGCACCAAATACAAGCGCAACAGTAAAAGTTGGTGGCGAAGTGCAAATATGCGGCCTCCAGCAGGGAGCAGGGTGCGGATTTTTATTTTAAAAGTTGTACCAGCGCTCCTGCTCCATCCCACTCCAATTAAGCTCCAGGGCCACCCATACCTGACCCACAACCAGCTTGTTTTCTAGCTGGATCTGTTTGTTATCGAAAAGTATGTAATTGATTAAATTATTATTCAAACTGTGGGAGGGAAGAGATCTGAAACAGAACTCATACTGGAATCTGACGATGCCAGGTTTGGGTTTAAGTGTACAACGCTGCACAGGTCTGTGAGCAAGGAGCAAGAAAATTCTCACCTGCTCTGTTTCCCTCACATGCTCTGGTCCACCATCCACATGTAGAGACCTATACTGTATTTTTTAGCCTGGTATTTGGCTGTACTTTGTGTGTATAAAAAGAGTTAAAAACTGCAAGATCTAACTGCTGTCTGAGCGTCGATCAGCTGAGCCAGAGCACAATGGGTGGGGCGCTACACAGCTGTAGCAGCATGTGTGTATGTTTTATAACATCGGCAAGAAAAAAAAACATTGTTGATTGTCTTCTCAATCGCAGTGAAACGATTGGATTGCCGATCGACAGAAGCCAAGTTGAAACAGCAGCCCATCATTTATAATGTTCATGCTTATAGTGATGAAAAACAGAATGGGACAGAATCATTCCTATAGAAACTCTTAAATTTGGCTATAGTAATCATCCATTCCATGGAAATCTTGCATTCTACTTTGTCTAATCAGATTTGTCAACTTTATTCCTGCTAACATTATAAATTTATCTGACACAAGGTTAATAATCTTGTTTCTTGTTCTGTCATTTTCCCCAAAACACAGTATGGAAGGGGCAGGATGGCTGGGGGCTGGAAGCGGAGGAAGTGGGTGTTCGGGATGCTGGGGGTGCAAAGCACGCGGAGGCGGCCAGGGCGAAGACATCCAGAGACGCCGGTGCTTCCCTTGGTGGACAAGAGGGGGAGGAGGGAACTGGTGCCACTCATAGCTCATCATGTCAAAAGGGAGCAGACATTTCCAGGGAGGATAAACAGAGGGTAGCCTATCATACTGTGTTATTGTATTATGTTACTAAATAATGTTTGTTCAAAGATCTCCTCTGTGCGAATTGTTGTTACGTATCTGTTATCACAGATGTGTGTGTATACATATAACAAATGTTATCTGTTAAAATCTGTTTTATTTTGTTTTAAATAAAAAGTGTAAACTTATTTATATGTGATTGCTTAATTTACTAATGGTTAACTATGGTTAAGTAATGCTTATGAGGCAGTTAAGCATTAATAATGTGTTACCTAAGGGATAAATGTGTTACACTTTACAATAAGGGTCCAGCAAGCCTTTACTAATGGTTAAGTAATGGTTATGAGCCACTCCTATACATTTATTAAGGTTTATGTCAGGTTACCGTTCATAAGGTCAGGTAAGCTACCTGATAACATACACAGCACCATTAGGAAATTATTACTTAAGACTCTAAATAGTTGTTTAATAATGCCCATCCAGTAAACATGTACACCATTAGCGAATGATTAGTAGATGTATTAGGTAGCTGTTACTTAATGCTTATTCACTCCAAATAAACACCATTAGTAAATGATTACTATGGACATTATTAATGTTTTACTTATGTATTAACTAATGTATTACTTGATACTAAGTAATGCATACATAAGGATAAATAATTACATCATATAACGTTTATTAATGCTTACTAATGTATTAATTAACTCTGAGCAGTAGGCATTAATTAACTGTTTATTAATGCATTAACTAATATGCTAATTAATGTTAAGTAATACATAATAATGGTTATTTAACTATTATTAAACTGTTAATTAATGCTTAATAATGCATTAACTAACGTTAATTAAGGGACCCTTATTGTAAAGTGTTACTGAAAATCCCAGTAGATCGGCAGGTTCTGAAATACTCAGACCAGCCCGTCTGTTACCAACAACCATGCCACGTTGAAAGTCACTGAAATCACCGCACTTCCCCATTCCGATGCTTGGTTAGAACTACAGGAGATTCTCTTGACCATGTCTAGGTGCCTAATTGCATTGAGTTGCTGCCATGTGATTGGCTGGTTAGAAATTTTCATTGAAGTGCAGTTGGAGACGTTATTTTACCTAATAAAGGGGCTGGTGAGTGTAAATGCATACATATGTATGTGTCCCATGTATACTCCTCATGACCATTAAAGCTTTTTGAAGGCATTGATGTTAAATAACAAGCAGCAAGTCCAATTCATCTTGTGAGTTTGTCTAAGTGTGAACATAATTCATCCTTTATGTAACAATCAGTGTTGCTGATTACTCTTTCTTACTTCATGCGTTTTATTAACACAATTAATGGAGATGCCGGGGATTGAACCCGGGGCCTCATACATGCGAAGCATGCGCTCTACCACTGAGCTACATCCCCTTCGAAGGTTGATCCTGACAGGAAAATAGTGAGGTGGCATATCCAGCCCTGTATCCAGTGGAAGTGGCCTATTTATTTCTATCCCTCCAAAATCCAAACCTGATAGATGAATGTTGAAACGTGAAAATTTAGATTTTTCACAAAAGACATGCTGCGATGGCCGGGAATCGAACCCGGGTCAACTGCTTGGAAGGCAGCTATGCTCTCCACTATACCACCATCGCACAGATGTGGCACATAAACGTCATAATTTCGGCAACACAGGGCAAAACCGGATTTCAATGGGACTGAGGTTTGTCTGTCCGCTTTGCAGCAAAAGGCAGGACTAGATGACTAGATGCTGGGGGACCCTAACCTCAACAATGCTGCTTCTTTGCTTTGCTCTGTTTTGAATTAACTTGGACATCAGTGCTTTTCTGGACTTCAGGGTGAATTATGACCTGGACTGTCTGTGTGAAATTCCGAAGGTGGCAATGTAGCATAACTCCTCCTAACCTTTAAACAGAGAGGGTAAATTTGATTAGCCAGAATAAAGCGTTTAAATTCATGGGCTGATTGTAAACTGGATATGTATTTATTCAGCCTTACTTGAAACAACCAGATTTCAGGATCCTGCTCCTTTGAGCCCCACTGGATCAATCTTGCCGGATTGCTTTTGAACAATGGTGTCCTGAGGGTTAGAGATGAGTCTATATACAATCAATGGCCAATTTATTAGGTACACCTTGCTAGTACTGGGTTGGACGCCCTGTTCCCTTCAGAACTGTGTTAATCCTTCGTTGCATAGATTTAACAAGGTACTGGAAACATTTCTCAGAGAGTTTGGTCCATATTGACATGATGGCATCACGCAGTTGCTGCAGATTTGTCAGCTGCACATCCATGATGTGAATTTCCCGTTCCACCACATCGTGTTCTATAAGTTTGAGATCTGGTGACTGTGGAGGCCATTTGAGGACAGTGAACTCATTGTCATGTTGGGCGTGGGTTCAAATCCCACCACTGCCATCAAGTTTTCAAAGATATGTTATATGATGACTATTTGTTACATCAAACACTAAACTGTCTTTGTGATGATCATCGTTTTGGTAAAAACAACAAATATTGACTGTTACAGGAATCTTTCTGAAACTATGTATACGCTGTCATTCCTTAACTTCTGCGATCGGCATGGTCCACTGCAACTCTGAGCTCAAACAATCCACCAGCATCATCCTCCCAATAACTTGGATTACAGGCGTGCGGCAATGCACACGGAAGGGACGTTTCACTTTTTTCGGTCTTTTGAGATGAGTTTGACACGTCCAAACGAAGCAGGCTATGATAAGAAACAAGCTCTGGTCCATTTAAAGTGGATGTCTCAAGGGATTCAACAGAGCAAAATACAAGGGACTCAATGATGTTCTCACCTCAATGTCCTTTGTTGTCAATATTGGAGTGATGTATGATGCCCTCACAGAACTAAGTGATCTGTCGAGGCTGCTCCAAAACAGAGACATGACGCTGCCTGAAGCAGACAAGCTGCTGACTCAACAGGTTCGAGTCTTTGAGTCAATGCTTTCCTTACCAGGCCAATTCACAAAAAGGGTTCTTCAAGCTCAGACAGAGGGGTCCTTCAAGAAAGTAGCCCTGCATGACAATCCAAGAATTGTGAGGATCAATGCAGGACAGTTCTTCCGCAGTATGGCTGAAAACATCAAATGCAGGATGTCTCCAACAACTTCCTCTCATGTCTTTCCTCTTTTGTTGGTAAATCCCTAGGTAGTGTAAACTCTAGTGTGTTAGAGTCAGTAGTCATAGTTGCAGCTATAGACTATAATAGTTAGTCTCAAATAGGCCTATGCTGCAGGGGGGACCGACATGATCCGCTGGGCGGTGCCTCTCACCCTTCTTCTCCTCTCCTCTTCCCTTCCTCTCTTCTCCATTTCCATTTTTATTTATTATAAGTATCTCATAGCTATCGTTTTTGTCCATCGTTCCTGTAGTTTCTTGTGCCGGCCCCCTTTTTTCTCTTTTGTGCATGTTTGCAGGCCGGAGCCTCGGGAGCTGCGTTCTGGCCTGTGGTCCCAGTCCCCCCCCCCATCCCCGGTCAACCGATTGCTGCTTCCACCTGCCTACGTGGATGTCTGCTGTGTGCTGCTGACGCCCCCCCCCCCCCTCCCTCCCTCGATCATCCTGTTGCTGCTACCACCTGCCTGCTGTGCTGCTGACATCCCCGACCCCCAGTCATGCCTTCGGCAGGAGGGTCCCCCCTTATGAGCCTGGTCCTGCTCAAGGTTTCTTCCCTCCTAAAGGAGAGTTTTTCCTTGCCACTGTTTGGATTAAGGCTTTTCTCCCACTAGGGGAGTTTTTACCTGCCATTGTTTATGTAATAATTGCTCAGGGGTTTATGTTTATGTTTATGTTCATGTTCTGGATCTCTGGAAAGCGTCTAGAGACATCTGTTGTATTAGACGCTATATAAATAAAATTGAATTGAATTGAATTGAATTGAATTGACCAGGACCAGGACTCAGACCTGGACCAGGATTCAGACCTGGACCAGGACTCAGACCTGGACCAGGACCAGGACTCAGACCTGGACCAGGACCAGGATTCAGACCTGGACCAGGACTCAGACCTTGACCAGGACTCAGACCTGGACCAGGACCAGACCAGGACCACGACCAGACCAATACCCAGCAGGAAACATGTTACATTCAGATGTTTAACAAGCACATGCAACATAAAAGGTCATTTACATTTATCTAAACATGTTTTGCACAGAAATATGTACATATTTTATTCTCTTTTTGGTATGACAATACTGGACCAGATCAACTTATCCCTAAACTTAGGATATTTACCTCATGTTTTTAAAGTTGCAGTAAATAAACCTTTCCTTAAAAAACTGGTTTCAAGAGTACTTGAATACTTTTAATTTAAACATGTTGCTGGTGTTTTTACATGTTGGATGTTACATGAATATTTCCGTCTTCTCACTTCATTTTTACATCAACAGCTTTGAAAACTGAAGGAATCAAATTAAAACAATCAGATAAATCAATCAAATATCATACAAACTGGAAAAGTTGAATGTAAAATGGAAATGTTTCGATTTGAAGCTCAAACTTTGTTTCAGGGAAGAAACAAGACTTTAAGAATCTAAACGTGAAGACAAACATGAAAACATTTAGAGACAGAATCAATAATAAAACAAGAATAATGAGATACAAATCTAATTTATGATCAAATATCAACAGTCCAGTAAATTATTTAATGTTTAAATGTGAAAAAGATCAAATAAAATACAATAAACCAAAAAACTAAAAGTTAACAGTGATTATCTTGATCATCATCATCATCATCATCATCATCATCATCATCATCATCATCATCATCATCATCATGGAGACTCTGAGGAACCAGAACCAGAGACCAAGTCCAGGATCCAACAGAGACAGTTTATCTGACAGGAGACTCTTGAGACTAAACTGGACCCAGAGACACTGAACCAGAACTGAACCAGAATCCAAATCCAGCACAGAGCGGTTCAGTGAAGCTGGTGTTGAAGGTGTGGAGGTGGATCAGTCTGTCAGAGACTTCATAGAAGGACAGAGTTCCAGCAGGAACGTCCACGTACACTGCTACTCTGCCAGAGTCTGAAGATGGAGATGGAGATGAGGAGGTGGATGTGTCTCTGTTATTGTGACGGACATAGTACTGATCACCTGGATTACTTTCCAGACTCCAGGAATGATCGTTTCCTCCAAACATACAGTCATAAGAGATTCCTCTCCTGCTGATTCTTTTGTAATTCACTGATACAGAAACTTGTCCGCTCCACTGGACCTCCCAGTAACAGCGACCCGTCAGAACTTCTCTACACAGCAGCTGAGGACGATCATCAAACCCGTCTGGATGATCAGGATATGATTGATCTTCCTCCACAAACATCATCTTCCTGTTGTCATCAGACAGTTGGATGTTTTTGTTTACTGTGTTTGTGTCGATGGTGAGTTGACAGGAATCTGATGGAGAGAACAAACAAGCAGCTGCAGTTATTATTGATCAGTTATTGATCATTGATGAACTCATGAACGAGTGAAGATGGTTGAATAAAAACACACTTACACTTCCTCAGACCTCCTGGTGTCAGCCATCGTTGTCCAGCAGGCTCCACCCTGGAAGGAGGAGGAGGATCAGACCAGCTCAGTCTCTCTCGGAGGAAGCAGAGATGTCAGAGCCCCCACATCACCTGTTGGACACTCCCGTATCCACTACACCCCCCCATCACCTGTTGGACACTCCTGTATCCACTACACCCCCCCCCCATCACCTGTTGGACACTCCCGTATCCACTACACCCCCCCCCCCCCATCACCTGTTGGACACTCCTGTATCCACTACACCCCCCCCCCCCCCCCCCCCCATCACCTGTTGGACACTCCTGTATCCACTACACCCCCCCCCCCCCCCCATCACCTGTTGGACACTCCTGTATCCACTACACCCCCCCCCCCATCACCTGTTGGACACTCCTGTATCCACTACACCCCCCATCACCTGTTGGACACTCCTGTATCCACTACACCCCCCCATCACCTGTTGGACACTCCTGTATCCACTACACCCCCCCCATCACCTGTTGGACACTCCCGTATCCACTACATCCCACCACAGCCCTGAGCAATTACCTGAGGTGGAGGAAAACCCCCACACCTGCTCCACCATGACCACCAACATAGCCCCCCCCCCCACACCCAGCAGTGTGTCCTACCTGAGAGTGTCCTACCTGAGAGTGTGTCCTACCTGAGAGTGTGTCCTACCTGAGAGTGTCCTACCTGAGAGTGTGTCCTACCTGAGAGTGTCCTACCTGAGAGTGTCCTACCTGAGAGTGTGTCCTACCTGAGAGTGTGTCCTACCTGAGAGTGTCCTACCTGAGAGTGTCCTACCTGAGAGTGTCCTACCTGAGAGTGTGTCCTACCTGAGAGTGTGTCCTACCTGAGAGTGTCCTACCTGAGAGTGTGTCCTACCTGAGAGTGTCCTACCTGAGAGTGTCCTACCTGAGAGTGTGTCCTACCTGAGAGTGTGTCCTACCTGAGAGTGTCCTACCTGAGAGTGTCCTACCTGAGAGTGTCCTACCTGGGGGTGTCCTACCTGAGAGTGTCCTACCTGAGTGTGTCCTACCTGAGTGTGTCCTACCTGAGAGTGTCCTACCTGAGAGTGTCCAATCTCCAGCGGGGATCCTCCAGTCTAGACAGAAGCTTCCCTGCTGACTCTCCTGGATGGTTGTAGCTCAGGTCCAGCTCTCTCAGGTGGGAGGGGTTGGAGGTCAGAGCTGAGACCAGAGAAGCACTTCCTTCCTCTGAGATCAGACAGCCTGACAGCCTGCAGACACACAACACAGGTCTGCTGCATGTTCTCTGCTCAGGTGTCCTGCTGCAGAAACGTTTAGCAGCAGGTTATCTGGACCTGGAGAAGACTTGAATGAATCCTGACCTGAGAGACTCCAGGTGACAGTGTGGACTCTCCAGTCCAGGACACAGCTGCTCCAGACCAGAATCCTGCAGGTCGTTTTCGCTCAGGTCCAGTTCTGTCAGACTGGAGGACTGAGAGCTGAGGACTGAGGACAGAAGTGGACAGATGTCCTCTGAGAGGTTACAGCCACTCAGTCTGCAGATGGAAGAAAAGAACAACAACCAGGTTATTTCAATGTTGTGGAAGAAAATGTAGTTGTGTCTCCAACTGTTCTGCTGGTCTTCAGTAAAGTTTGTTAAATCACATTTCAGCAACAAACAATTCAAAACAAAACAAAACCAGCTCATGGTTGATTTCACGTCCACGACAACTCTGAGGATGGTGAATGTGTCACGTCAGGAGAGTTTATAGGAAACAATACATCTATTTGTAACATGACTGATGGACAGTCGGCTCAGCTGATGGTCATCCACCACCACTTCCTCATCCCTCATCGTCATGGTAACAGTCATCAGTGGGTTGTAGTGACCCGGCGTCGCTAAACGCAGTAATCCTGTATTTCTCCAGGGAATCAACATGTGGAAGTAGATATTCTGCTGGAAACCTGAATCCTGCTGCTGCACAGCTGGATGATGTTGTTAACAGAACTACAGCTTCAGTGTCAACAACGTAGGACGGTGTCGTCCCTCAGGAACAGAAGGTGAAAGGTCAGAGCAGGTCGGCCCCATGGTTTAATTCACAACTGCAGGTTTTAAAGCAGACCTCCAGAAAGATGGAGAGAAAGTGTCGTTCCCATAACTTAATCAAGATTACATTAATCAAGAATCAATAATATGGTACTGATTAGACCGCACTGAGGTTTAAATATTTGATTTCTGTGTGGAGTGTTGAGGTGGATTTGTAGTAAAGTGGGTTCTACCAGTAAAACTGGACTGAAGTGAATTATATGCTGCAAGGGAGTCAGCAGGAAAAGCCTTGAATGAATCCTGACCTGAGAGACTCCAGGTGACAGTGTGGACTCTCCAGTCCAGGACACAGCTTCTTCAGTCCAGAATCCTGCAGGTCGTTGTTGCTCAGGTCCAGTTCTATCAGACTGGAGGACTGAGAGCTGAGAACTGAGGACAGAAGTGGACAGATGTTCCCTGAGAGTTTACAGTCACTCAGTCTGCAGACGAAAGAAAAGAACAACAACCAGGTTATTTCACTGTTGTGTTTCCTTGTCAGAGTTCATGCTTGTGTGTGATTTTAGGTCCAATGTGTCATTAAAGTATCTCAAAATAGAAAGAACCAATGTAAACTCACTCATGTGAGGTTCTGCTGAAAAAAAGACCCAAACAAGTGAAGAAAACATGAAATCTGGAGGTAAAACCGGAGTAGTCAGAAACTAGCCTCCACTCCAGAGGTCCAACATGTGTCTGTTGGTACTTACAGAACTTTCTTGGAGGCTTTGACCACCGGCAACAATCTCCGTAGAGCCAACTCTGAAGCTGAGAACTTCTTCAGGTCAAACACCTCCAGATCTCCTGATGACAGTAAGATGAAGACCAGAGCCGACCACTCAGCAGGAGACAGATAATCTGTGGAGAGACGTCCAGACCTCAGGAACCGTTGGACCTCCTCCACCAGAGACCGATCGTTCAGTTCATTCAGACAGTGGAACAGGTTGATGCTTCTCTCAGCAGACAGATCCCCACTGATCTTCTCCTTGATGTATTCGATAGTTTTCTGTGAACTTCTTTGGTTTGATGTCATCAGACCTCGTAGGAGGTTCTGATTGGTCTCCAGTGAAAGACCCATGAGGAAGCGGAGGAACAAGTCCAGGTGTCCGTTTGGACTCTGTAAGGCCTTGTCCACAGCTGTCTGATAGAGCTGAGTCTCTGTGTTCTTTTGTTCCTCCAGCAGGTTGACTCCAGACCTGATGAAGGTCTGATGGACATGAAGAGCAGCCAGAAACTCCTGGACACTCAGATGGATGAAGCAGAAGACCTGGTCCTGGTACAGGCTGCTCTCCTCTCTAAAGATCTGGGTGAACACTCCTGAGTACACTGAAGCCTCTCTGACATCGATGCCACACTCTCTCAGGTCTGGTTCATAGAAGATCAGGTTTCCTTTCTGCAGCTGCTCAAAAGCCAGTTTTCCCAGAGACTCCACCATCTTCCTGCTCTCTGGACTCCAGTGTGGATCCGTCCCAGCTCCTCCGTCATACTTGACCTTCTTCAGTTTGGCCTGGACCACCAGGAAGCGGATGTACATCTCAGTCAGGGTCTTGGGCAGCCCCCCTCCCTCTCTGGTTTCCAGGACGTTCTCCAGGACGTTCTCCAGGACCGTAGCAGTGATCCAGCAGAAGACTGGGATGTGGCACATGATGTGGAGGCTCCGTGATGTCTTGATGTGGGAGATGATCCTGCTGGTCTTCTCCTCTTCTCTGAACCTCTTCCTGAAGTATTCCTCCTTCTGTGGGTCAGTGAACCCTCTGACTTCTGTCACCATGTCAACACATTCAGGAGGGATCTGATTGGCTGCTGCGGGTCGTGTGGTGATCCAGAGATGAGCAGAAGGAAGCAGGTTCCCCCTGATGAGGTTTGTCAGCAGCACGTCCACTGAGGTGGACATTCTGGGGTCACTGACGATTGTAGAGTTGTGGAAGTCCAGAGGAAGTCGACTCTCATCCAGACCGTCAAAGATGAACACGACCTGGAACTCTTCAAAGCTGCAGATTCCTCTGGTTTCAGAGAAGAATCCATGAACTAGTTCCACCAAGCTGAACTTCTCCTCTCTCAGCACATTCAGCTCTCTGAAGGTGAATGGAAGCAGGAACTTGATTTCCTGGTTGGTTCTGCCTTCAGCCCAGTCCAGACTGAACTTCTGTGTTAGGACTGTTTTCCCGATGCCGGCCACTCCCTTCGTCATCACCGTTCTGATTGGTCCTCCTCTTCCAGGTGGGGGTTTAAAGATGTCTTCCTGTCTGATGGCTGTTTCTGCTCCGTCTGGTTTCCTGGAAGCTGCTTCAATCTGTCTGACTTCATGTTCATCGTTGACCTCTCCGGTCCCTCCCTCTGTGATGTAGAGCTCCGTGTAGATCTGCTCCAGAAGGGTTTTCTTTCCTGCTTTAATGATCCCCTCAGACACATGCTGGTGCTTCTTCTGCAGCTTAGATTTCAGCCGCATTTTACAAACTTCAGCAAAAGTACCTTAATAAAAGTGGAAAAAAAAACAATTAGTGTTTATAAAGTTCACCTTAATTCTCCAAAAGAATCAGGATGTGAACCAACACTGATCAACTCAGAATCACTTTTACCACCAAAACACCACTGAACATTCAGGACGTGGAAGTGACAAGAACATCTGGGGTCCTGGAGTTTCTAGTACCAGGATGTTTGCAGTACAGCCCTGATTTAAACCAACGTAGAGCTGTAAAGGGACAACTCTACGTTGGTTTAAATCATATCTATCTGACAGGTTCCAGTTTGTCCATGCACATGAGGTTTCTTCAGAACAGTCAAGGGTCTGTTATGGTGTTCCGCAGGGTTCAGTGCTAGGGCCAATCTTGTTCAGTTTATACATGCAGCCATTGGGAAGTATAATCCAGAATCACGGCATACACTTTCATTGATATGCTGATGATACGCAGCTCTATTTGTCTATGAAGCCGGATGAGACAGAACCGTTAGTTAAACTTCAGGCATGTCTTAGGGACATCAAGGACTGGATGTCCAGAAATTTCCTGCTTCTAAATTCAGATAAAACAGAGGTTATCATTCTTGGTCCAGAGCATCTTAGGAAGGGATTAGATGGTGTTGCGATGGCTTCCAGTGCAACTGTGAGAAACCTTGGTGTTATTTTCGATCAGGATTTGTCGTTTAAACCATATGTTAATCAGGTTTGTAAAATAGCGTTTTTCCATCTCCGTAATATTGCAAAAATTAGGAAAATCCTCTCGCAGAGTGATGCAGAAAAACTAGTTCATGCGTTTGTATCTTCTAGACTAGATTACTGTAATGTGTTATTAGCAGGATGTCGAGGTAATTTGCTGAATAGGCTCCAGCTGATCCAAAATGCAGCAGCGCGAGTGCTAACAGGAATCAGCAGGAGAGACCACGTCTCACCAGTGTTAGCGTCGCTCCATTGGCTACCTGTAAAATTCAGAATCCAATTTAAAATTTTATTACTTGCGTATAAAGCCCAAAATGGCTTAGCTCCACAATATTTGCAAGACCTGATAGAGCCTTATGTTCCGGGCAGAGCTCTCCGTTCTCAGAGTGCAGGTTTACTCGTAGTTCCTACAGTATCTAAATGTAGATTTGGAGGGCGGGCATTCTGCTATCAGGCACCATTACTATGGAACCAACTTCCAATCTGGGTTAAGGAGGCTGACACCACCTCCACCTTTAAAAATAAACTTAAAACATTTCTGTTTAGTAAAGCCTATAGTTAGTGTTTAGTAAACCTCTAGCTGGTGTTGGTAAATCTCTAGGTAGTGTAAACTCTAGTGTGTTAGAGTTGCTCCTGTAGTTTTTTGTGATGCCCCCCCCCCCCCCCTTTTCTTCTCTTTTTTCCCTTTTGTACATGATGCAGCATCCTCTGCCGGTGGCGAAGAGCATCTTCACAACACCGGAACCTGCAGCGTGGGAGTGAGACGGGCAGGGTAACGGCCCCTTCGGGCAGGGGAGAAGGTTTGTCAATCAAGACTCCTCTCCCTGGCCCTGCCCCTTCTCAACCTTTCCCCGACCCTGCACCTCAACCTGGGACTTGCTGATTGGGCCAGAGCTTCGGGAGCTGTGTGCTGGCCTGCGATCCCCACCCCCGGTCATCCCGTTGCTGCTTCCACCTGCCTGCTGTGCTGTTGCCGTCCCCGACCCCCAGTCTGGCCCTCGGCAGGAGGGTCCCCCCTTATGATCCTGGTCCTGGTCCAGGTTTCTTCCCTCCTAAAGGGGAGTTTTTCTTGCCACTTTTTGGCTTAAGGTTTTTCTCCCACTAGGGGAGTTTTTACCTGCCATTGTTTATGTAATAATTGCTCGGGGGTCTATGTTGATGTTCTGGGTCTCTGGAAAGTGTCTAGAGACAACTTTTGTTGTATTAGACGCTATATAAATAAAATTGAATTGAATGGGTTCTGGGTTTGTGGGTTGTTGTGTTCTTGTTATGGTGTCTGTGAAGTGGACTTTCCAGGTTTAGGATTTGAAAACACCAGATGATGATCTGATCAAATAATCTCTACAACCATCAAGACAATCTGGAGTTCAGCAGGATTCCTGGAAGAGGAAACCAGGACTACAATCTTCCAGTTATCTTGTGGTTTTGGTCGGTTAAACATATTTATGCTGTCCTGTACAGGGAGGGTACTACTCTAGGGGGGGTACCATGTGGGGACGAATGTTCTGGCTGATCTGTGAATGTTGTTCATCTCCTGAGGGATTCTGGGTCATTTATCCAGCATCTGGTCCTCCGGTCGCCGTCGTCCTCCGAGAAACACCAGCAGGAAAGTGGATCACAGCGCGTTAGCCAGCCTAGCCAGGTCGGCTAGCGTTAGCTTCACCAACCAACACTCCGACGTCAACTTTGGTCTCCTCAACACCCGCTCTCTTACCGGCAAAGGACAGCTACTCCAGGACCTCCTCACCGACCGTAAGCTCGACTGTCTCTGTCTCTGTGAGACTTGGCAAACCCCTGACGACTATTCACAACTCAACGAATGCATTCCACCCGGCTTTGTTTACACCAGCAAACCACGTCTCTCCGGAAGAGGAGGCGGTCTCGCCATCTTGCATCGCGAGACTTGGAAAGCTACTGTCGTTCCCATGCCAACTGAGTCACAATCCTTCGAGGCCGTGGCTCTGCAATTGAATGGACCCATTCCTACCATTTTAGTTAATATTTACCGTCCCCCCAAACCAAACAAGGATTTTATTAATGATTTCACCACACTTCTCACTCACATCTGTGCACTTTCACCCAATATAATTCTGCTTGGCAACATAAATATTCACTTGGACAATAATAATCTTGCTCTCACCAAGGACTTCATTTCATGCCTGGACAGTTTTGGACTCAAACAATTTATCAATTTCCCCACACACTGTAAAGGACACTCATTGGACACCGTTTACTGCTCTGGTTTCACTCCCCTCAACTTCTCTGCTGCTGACCTCCCCTTCTCTGACCACAAACTCATCTCATTTAACCTCAGTCTAATCCTGTCCAAAACCAAGGAATCCCGTGTCATAACCCTCCGTAACACCAAAAACATAAACCCAGATGACCTCACAACAGGTCTTGAAAATCTCTCCATCATTACCCCCCCATACACCCCAGACCAGCTAGTAAGTCATTACAATGACGGCCTCCACTCCCTGCTCAACTCACTTGCCCCCCTCAAAACCCGGAACATCACTTTTCGCCACTCTGCCCCCTGGTTCTCCCCCCACCTGCGCCAGCTGAAGGCCAAAGGCCGTCAGCTGGAGCGGCTTCACCATAAAACTGGTCTCACCATCCACCAACAAATGTATCATGCCCACATCCTACAGTATAAAAACGCCATCTCCTCAGCCAAAAACATATACTTTGCAGCCAAAATCAATGCCGGTGCCGGGAACACCCGAGCTTTGTTTTCTGTCATTAATAACTCCCTCCGCCCCCCTGACTCCCTCCCCCCACACTTCTACTCCACAGACTACTGCAACTCCATTATGTAATTTTTCAATGCTAAAATATCCACCATTCACCAGCAACTAGCCCCCCTCACATCCGGTTGTCATCCTCCCTATGTTCCAAACCCCCCAGTCTCTGTACCTCTCTCCTGTTTCCAACTCCCCTCTCCCACAGACCTCTCCAAACTCATCCGGACTTCCAAACCAACAACATGTCAACTCGACCCCCTGCCATCCCCCCTTGTCATAGCTTCCCTTCTCTCTATACTTCCCCTGATAACAGCCATTATTCACTCATCTCTCACATCTGGTTCTGTCCCATCCCCACTCAAAAATGCCTCTATCACACCGTTACTAAAGAAACCTGGTTCAGACCCCAACAATTTCAATAATCTCCGCCCCATCTCCAATCTACCATTCCTCTCAAAAATCCTGGAAAAAGTTGTCGCCCTCAACTACAGGCCCACCTCTCCACCAACAACCTCTACGAACAGTTTCAATCCGGTTTCCGCGTCCGCCACAGCACAGAAACAGCACTCATTAAAATCACAAACGACCTCCTGTTGGCATCTGACTCTGGACATTTATCCATCCTCATACTCCTCGACATGACCGCAGCATTTGACACCATCTCACACTCCATCCTCCTCGACCGCCTAGCATCCATTGGCATATCTGACACACCCCTACACTGGTTCCACTCCTACCTCACCAACCGCACCCAGTTTATACAGTTAAAATCATTTTCATCCCATTCCTCTCCCCTCTCCTCTGGTGTTCCCCAGGGCTCTGTCCTCGGCCCCATTCTATTCATCATCTACCTCCTCCCACTTGGCTCAATATTCCGTAAACATAACATCAACTTTCATTGCTACGCGGACGACACCCAGCTCTATATCTCCTCCAAACCCACCCCCACCCTCCCACCTCCCTCCCTCTGTGACTGTCTCCATGACATCAAAGACTGGTTCACCTCATCCCTCCTCAAACTAAACTGCAATAAAACTTAGTTAGCCCTCATTGGCACCAAAACCACACTCACCAAACAGCCCAGCTTCACACTCACCATAGACCAGTGATTCTTAACCATAGGGCCGCGGCCCAACGTTGGGCCGCGAGCGCCCTCTAGAGGGCCGCAAAAAAAATTAAGTTTTGTACGTGTGGGCCGCGGGGGCCGCGGGACTGCATAGCAACTCATGACCAAATGAGGAGAAGACACTCAGCTAGCTGTACGTGTAATAGTAAGAGAAATGGTGTGTATTTACAGAAAAAATCATTTATTTTGCACAGAGTACGTTTAGATCGACCAGGATCAGGGATTCTACGGCGTAGGCTCTCCGTCGATTTACGCGGAACCATAATTCAGGTTTAAGGCGGACGTAATTGAAGCCACCATGAGAAGGGGGAAGGGGGGCGTGATTTGCCAGTGATTGCCCGGCGGCGGATCCGTGGCGGGACACCTGGGGTGTACGGGGAGACCTGGGGCTCGCTGCCCGAGAAGGAGACGAGACTCCCGGGGGAGCTGCCCCGCAGAGGCGGGCCGGAGAGCCGGAGGAGCCGCCCGACTGAGCGGGAGCCGACGCGTCCCCGCGGCCGCGGAGGTCGGCTGCCGCCCGGGCGGCGGCGGGCTCCGTCGTTACTGCTGAAGATGCGTGGGCTGAAGTGTCTGCTGGACTGGACTGTTGTTGCAAAAGCATCGGAAAGTGACTGGGCTGCAGCGCGGAGAGCTGCGGGCTCGTGCCCAGCTGATCAGGCTCGGATGAAGCCCGACACGCTGAGTCCTGACAACTGATTCATTTAATATCTTAAATAAAATAAATCTTAAAACACCCATGTTTGAGTCCAGATACAGCTGTGAGGCAGCTTTCTCCACAATGAACATAATTAAAACTAAATATCGTTCCAGGTTCACCAGCACCTTCACATGCATATGAGAACCTGACACCATCCAGCCCAGATTTAAAGTCCTGGCAGGAGAAATTAGAGCTCAGTTCTCTCACTGAACGACAGAACGTGGGGGCATACGATTAAGGGGAAGAAAGACAAACTGCAAAACTGTTCAATTGCTAAGATGTGTTTATATTCATTTATTATAAAAATGTGTTGAGACAATTAACAAAGAAAAGGGGAAATTCAAACTGCTGGTAGAGAAATAAAATAAGATAGCATTTGAAAAATAAAATAAAATCAATTTTATTTTTAAGAGAAAAAAATATGTGTAATTCAAGTTACACATGTTAAGTGGCAAATATTTTTGAAATGTACTTTTTTAATATAACAGTCAGATGCAGATGTTGATACAACTATGAGGCTACTTGAATATATACACACACATAATATATATATATATATATATATATATATATATATATATATATATATATATATATATATATATATATATATATATATATATATATATATATATATATATATATATATATATACATAGATACATATATATATTCTCTAAATGGACCTCTTAAAGTTTTAGTTGAATACCCCTGCTATACAATTTTAATATTTAATGGGCCCCGGGCCACTCTGTACTGAAAAAATTGGGCCCCAAGGTCAGAAAGGTTAAGAACCCCTGCCATAGACAACTCCTCGGTTTCCCTCTCCCCTCAGCTCAAGAGCCTGGGTGTCGTCCTCGACAGTACCCTCTCATTCCACACACAAATAAATCACCAGTCCGCCTACTTCCACCTCCGCAACATAAACCGCCTCCGCCCCTCACTCACCCCCAACAGCACTGCCATCCTGGTTCACTCTCTGGTCACCTCCCGTCTCGATTATTGCAACTCCCTTCTATTCGGTCTCCCCCACAAACTCCTCCATAAAATCGAGGTGGTCCAGAATGCTTCAACCCGCATCATTACCAAAACCCCTGCCATCTCCCACATCACCCCCGTTCTCCACCAACTCCACTGGCTTCACATCAAATACCGCATAGACTACAAAATCCTCATCAACACTTTCAATGCCATCCATAATCTTGCCCCCCCTTACCTGTCAGACCTCATCCATATCAACACTCCCACCCGGTCACTCAGGTCTGCCTCCTCCACCAACCTCACTGTTCCCCCAGCCCGCCTGTCCACCATGGGGGGTAGAGCTTTCAGCCGCTCTGCCCCTCGCCTCTGGAACAGCCTCCCCCCCGACATCAGGAACATGGACACTCTTCCCACCTTTAAATCTCACCTCAAAACCCATCTATTTAGGCTGGCTTATGATTAGGATTAGACTCTGCTGTCGACAATGTGTTACATTTTTAGGGCCCGAGCACTTGCAGTGCGAAGGCCCTATTGTATTTGCAGGAATTTTTATTAGGGCCCGAGCACCTTCAGTGCGAAGGCCCTATTGTATTTGCAGGAATTTTTATTATTAGGGCCCGAGCACTTGCAGTGCGAAGGCCCTATTGTATTTGCAGGAATTTTTATTATTAGGGCCCGAGCACTTGCAGTGCGAAGGCCCTATTGTATTTGCAGGAATTTTTAGGGCCCGAGCACTTGCAGTGCGAAGGCCCTATTGTATTTGCAGGAATTTTTATTATTATTATTAGGGCCCGAGCACCTTCAGTGCGAAGGCCCTATTGTATCTGTAGGAATTTTTTTTCTTTCTTTCTTTCTTTATATTTCTGACGAAAGGAGGGCCTTTTTGCCCCCCTAAACGTGCCCAAAAAGTCACCAAATTTTGCATGCAAGTCAGGCCTGGCGAAAAATTTGATATTTAATGGTTTGCATTAATGGGCGTGGCAAAATGGCTCAACAGCGCCCCCTTGAAAACTTTGTGCCTCAAGCCCCACGATACGGTTTGACGTACATGCACGGAAATCGGTACACACCTGTATCATGGCGCAACTGAAAGAAAAGTCTCTTGGCGTCATGCCCGAAACCGAACAGGAGGTCGGCCATTTTGAATTAGTCGTGTCATTTTGGCAAAATGTATGCCATTCCTTCGAAAGTTAATTCAGCCCGAACCGTAACGTGCCCCCAAGTGTGTTATACATCAAAATGTGCGTCTCCATCCTGCGACAACACGCATTACTTTTCTCTTTCAAAAGCGTTACCGTGGCGGCGCTAGACGCCAAAAAGCGCGCCCACCCTTCATCTGATTGGTTCGACAGAAAAAACTTTGTGCCTCAAGCCCCACAATACGGTTTGACGTACATGCACGAAAATCGCTACACACCTGTATCATGGCACAACTTAAAGAAAAGTCTCTTGGAGCCATGGCCGAAACCGAACAGGATGTCGGCCATTTTGAATTAGTCGTGTCATTTTGGCGAAATTTATGCCATTCCTTCGAAAGTTAATTCAGCCCGAACCGTAACGTGCCCCCAAGTGTGTTATACATCAAAATGTGCGTCTCCATCCTGTGACAACACGCATTACTTTTCTCTTTCAAAAGCGTTACCGTGGCGGCGCTAGACGCCAAAAAGCGCACCCACCCTTCATCTGATTGGTTCAACTGAAAAAACTTTGTGCCTCAAGCCCCATAATACGGTTTGACGTACATGAACGAAAATCGGTACACACCTGTATCATGTCGCAACTAAAAGAAAAGTCTCTTGGCGCCATGGCCGAAACCGAACAGGAAGTCGGCCATTTTGAACATTCTGAATTAATTGCGTAATTTTGGAGCAATATATGCCATTCCTTCGAGAGTTAATTCAGCCCGAACCGTATCGTGAACCCAGATGTGTTATACATCAAAATGTGCGTCTCCATCCTGCGACTACACGCATTACTTTTCTCTTTCAAAAGTGTTACCGTGGCGACGCTAGACGCCAACAAGCGCACCCCCCCTTCATCTGATTGGTCCATATTTGATAGTTTCCCAAAAGGCACCAAATTTGGCACGCAAGCCAGGCCTGGCGATAAATTTGATATTTCATGGTTTGCATTAATGGGCGTGGCAAAATGGCTCAACAGCGCCCCCTTGAAAACTTTGTGCCTCAAGCCCCACAATATGGTTTGACGTACATGCACGAAAATCGCTACACACCTGTATCATGGCACAACTTAAAGAAAAGTCTCTTGGAGCCATGGCCGAAACCGAACAGGATGTCGGCCATTTTGAATAAATTGTGTCATTTTGGCGAAATTTATGCCATTCCTTCGGCAGTTAATTCAGCCCTTTCAAAAGTGTTACCGTGGCGACGTTAGACGCGAAAAAGCGCTCATCCCCTTCATCTGATTGGTCCATATTTGATAGTTCTCCAAAAGTCACCAAATTTTCCATGCAATCCAGGCCTGGTGATAAATTTGATATTTCATGGTTTTCATTAATGGGTGTGGCCTAACGGCTCAACAGCGCCCCCTAGAATACTTTTCTCTGCAATAACTTTGGAATGGTTTCACATAAAGAGTCGTGGGTGGTGTCATCGGACACCACCCACGGTATTGAGTCCTTGACCATAATTGGTGAAAATTAGCCCCGCCCCTTCTGATTGGTTGTCCCTATTTCCTGCTATAACTTTTGAATGTTTTGACATAGAGAGTAGTGGGTGGTGTCATCAGATTCTGTATGGAGTCCTTGACCTTCATTGGCCTGAATTAGCCCCACCCCTTCTTCTGATTGGTTGTCCCTATTTTCTGCTATAACTTTTTAAGGGTTTGACATAGAGAGTCGTGGGTGGTATCATTTCTGATTTGCTTATGGGGGGCGGTGGACGTGAGTGCGAGGGCCCGTTCATCGCTGCTTGCAGCTTTAATTATTATTATTATTTTCCTGACAAAAGGAAGGCCTTTTTGCCCCCCTAAACATGCCTAAAAAGTCACCAAATTTTGCACCCAAGCCAAGCCTGGCGAAAAAATTGATATTTAATGGTTTGCATTATTGGACGTGGCAAAATGGCTCAACAGCGCCCCCTTGAAAACTTTGTGCCTCAAGCCCCACGATACGGTTTGACGTACATGCATGAAAATCGGTAAACACCTGTATCATGGCCCAACTTAAAGAAAAGTCTCTTGGTGTCATGCCCGAAACCGAACAGGATGTCTGCCATTTTGAATTAATCGTGTCATTTTGGCAAAATTTATGCCATTCCTTCGGCAGTTAATTCAGCCCGAACCGTCACGTGCCCCCAAGTGTGTTATACATCAAAATGTGCGTCTCCATCCTCCGACACCACGCATTACTTTTCTCTTTCAAAAGCGTTACCGTGGCGACGCTGGACGCCAAAAGGCGTGCCCACCCTTCATCTGATTGGTTCAGACAGAAAAAACTTTGCGCCTTAAGCCCCATAATACGCTTTGAGAGAAAAGTCTCTTGGCACCATGGCCGAAACCGAACAGGAAGTCGGCCATTTTGAACATTCTGCATTAATCGCGTCATTTTGGAGCAATATTTGCCATTCCTTCGAGAATGAATTCAGCCCGAGCCGTAACGTGCACCCAAGTGTGTTATACATCAAAATGTGCGACTCCATCCTGTGACACCACGCATTACTTTTCTCTTTCAAAAGTGTTACCGTGGCGACGCTAGACGCCAAAAGGCGCGGCCCCCCTTCATCTGATTGGTCCATATTTGATAGTTCTCCAAAAGTCACCAAATTTTGCATGCAAGCCAGACTTGGCGATAAATTTGATATTTCATGGTTTGCATTAATGGGCGTGGCCTAACGGCTCAACAGCGCCCCCTAGAATACTTTTATCTGCCATAACTTTTGAATGGTTTGACATGGAGAGTTGTGGGTGGTGTCATGGGACTCGGTATTGAGTCCTTGACCATAATTGGTGAAAATTAGCCCCGCCCCTTCTTCTGATTGGTTGTCCCTATTTCCTGCTATAACATTTGAATGTTTTGACATAGAGAGTCGTGGGTGGTGTCATGGGACTCTGTAATTAGTCCTTGAGCTACTTTGACCTTAATTAGCCCCGCCCCTTCTTCTGATTGGTTGTCCCGATTTTCTGCTGTAACTTTTGAATGGTTTGACATAGAGAGTCGTGGGTGGTGTCATCAGATTCTGTATGGAGTCCTTGACCTTCATTGGCCTGAATCAGCCCCGCCCCTTCTTCTGATTGGTTGTCCCTTTTTTCTGCTATAACTTTTGAATGGTTTGACATAGGAAATCGTGGGTGGTGTCGTTTCTGATATGCTTATGGGGGGCGGTGGCCGTGAGTGCGAGGGCCCGTTCATCGCTGCTTGCAGCTTTAATTTATACTTGTTTTTTACTGTTGTAATTTGTATTTCTATTGTTGTATTTCTTGCTCTGTCAGGCGACCTTGAGTGTCTTGAAAGGCGCCATACAAATAAAATGTATTATTATTATTATTATTATTATTATTATTAAATGTTCAGAGAAATCCTCTTACTGCTCTGCAGATGCTCAGCCAGCGCCTCCTGCTTCCTTCTCCTCAGGAAGTTCACTGTGATCTTCACAAACGCATCTCTGCTGCTCCTCCTCTGCTCTTCATCCTCACCCTGTAACACATGCTCTAGGGATTCTGGGTAATCTGGACTCAGACCCCTGTGGATCTTCTTCAGCTCGTCCTTCACAAACATGACGATGTCGTCCTCCAGCAGCTGGAACAGAAGACCACATGAAGGACACAACCAGACTGAAACCATGGAGACAAACATCAGGACCATGACGGACAGACTGACAGTCCACTGGTCTCCAGAGACCAGCATGGAGACAAACATTAGGTCCATGTTGGACAGACTGACAGTCCACTGGTCTCCAGAGACCAGCATGGAGACAAACATCAGGTCCATGTTGGACAGACTGACAGTCCACTGGTCTCCAGAGACCAGCATGGAGACAAACATCAGGACCATGACGGACAGACTGACAGTCCACTGGTCTCCAGAGACCAGCATGGAGACAAACATCAGGTCCATGTTGGACAGACTGACAGTCCACTGGTCTCCAGAGACCAGCATGGAGACAAACATCAGGTCCATGTTGGACAGACTGACAGTCCACTGGTCTCCAGAGACCAGCATGGAGACAAACATCAGGTCCATGATGGACACACTGACAGTCCACTGGTCTCCAGAGACCAGCATGCAGACAAACATCAGGTCCATGATGGACAGACTGACAGTCCACTGGTCTCCAGAGACCAGCATGGAGACAAACATCAGGTCCACGATGGACAGACTGACAGAGACCAGCATGGAGACAAAAACCAGGTCCATGATGGACAGACTGACAGTCCACTGGTCTCCAGAGACCAGCATGGAGACAAACATCAGGTCCATGATGGACAGACTGACAGTCTACTGGTTTCCAGAGACCAGCATGCAGATGGACATCAGGACAACAGATGGAGACAGTTGTTGTTCATGTACAGACCTGAAAGACGGAGTCCAGCTGGGTCTGATGCTGCTGGACAGACGGACCACTGGGGGACTCTGAGATCTGCTGGTCCACTCTGTGGAGGAACCAGGAAGGATTAGCTCACATCATGTCTGTCCTCACAGAGACAAACAGCAGCTGAAGGTCCATGAAGTCCTGTTGGGATGAGGAGAGTCCATCAGAGGACTGGTGGTGGTGAAGGTTTACTAGTCCTGCTGATCCAACGAGAACATGAGACCTCAGTGAGAGCTCTGCTTATTCACACATTCACAAGATCCAGTCCTGCTCAAAGAAACGTTAGAGATCAAGAAGACGGACAACTGATGGAGACATGAACCAGCTGAGGAATTGTGGACCATCGTCAGGATCAGTGAGAGGAACTCTGGACCATCATCAGGATCAGTAAGAGGAACTCTGGACCATCATCAGTAAGAGGAACTCTGGACCATCATCAGCATCAGTAAGAGGAACTCTGGATCATCATCAGTAAGAGGAACTCTGGACCACCATCAGCATCAGTAAGAGGAACTCTGGATCATCATCAGGATCAGAAAGAGGAACTCTGGACCATCATCAGGATCAGTAAGAGGAACTCTGGATCATCATCAGGATCAGTAAGAGGAACTCTGGACCATCATCAGGACCAGTAAGAGGAACTCTGGACCATCAGGATCAGTAAGAGGAACTCTGGACCATCATCAGGATCAGTAATATGAATTCTGGACCATCATCAGGATCAGTAAGAGGAACTCTGGACCATCATCAGGATCAGTTAGAGGAACTCTGGACCATCATCAGGATCAGTAAGAGGAACTCTGGATCATCATCAGGATCAGTAAGAGGAACTCTGGACCATCATCAGGATCAGTAAGAGGAACTCTGGATCATCATCAGGATCAGTAAGAGGAACTCTGGACCATCATCAGTAAGAGGAACTCTGGACCATCATCAGTAAGAGGAACTCTGGACCATCATCAGGATCAGTAAGAGGAACTCTGGACCATCATCAGGACCAGTAAGAGGAACTCTGGACCATCAGGATCAGTAAGAGGAACTCTGGACCATCATTAGGATCAGTAGGAACTCTGGACCATCACCAGGATCAGTAAGAGGAACTCTGGACCATCATCAGGATCAGTAAGAGGAACTCTGGACCATCATCAGTCAGAGGAACTCTGGACCATCATCAGGATCAGTAAGAGGAACTCTGGATCATCATCAGGATCAGTAAGAGGAACTCTGGACCATCACCAGGATCAGTAAGAGGAACTCTGGACCATCATCAGGACCAGTAAGAGGAACTCTGGACCATCATCAGGATCAGTAAGAGGAACTCTGGACCATCATCAGTAAGAGGAACTCTGGATCATCATCAGGATCAGTAAGAGGAACTCTGGATCATCATCAGGATCAGTCCTCTGGAAGGTAAGACCTCTAGATGTGTCAACCAGAGGAAAAAGCTCCTGACAGGAGATGAAGATCTATGAGGAGGAAGCTCAGATCACCATCAGGTGATGGAGGACCACAGGGGTCCAGGACTACATGATCTACTCAGGAGGAAACATGGGGATATTTCCTAACATGAGGACGGATTTAAATACATGTCATGTGTTTAAATACATCTCACCTCTCTGAAGGAGAACCTTGGTCTCTTTTAAAGTCAGCGAACCATTCCCTTGAGTGGTCGCTCTTCAAGGACAAACAGCTGGGTTCAGGTTCAAGAGAGTCTCTTTTCTGATGGACACTGATAGAAGACAAAGTTCAAAATGTACATATTCTATAAATATGGAAAAGAAGTTATACAGATAAAAATATTTAGTCTATTCAAAAAGTATTAAACATAAATCATTGGCAGAGTTTGGATACACTCACCTCTTTACAGTAGAACGTTGCTCTCCTTTAAAGAAAATGTCCAAGTCTTTTGATCGGTGACTCTTCAAGGACACACAGCTGGGTCCTGGTCCAGGTCCAGGTCCAGGTCCAGGTCCAGGTCCAGGTCCAGGTCCAGGTCCAGGTCCTTGTCCTGGTCCAGGTCCAGGTCCAGGTCCAGGTCCAGGTCCAGGTCTCCTGTAATAAAGGTGTTTGTTGACGTGAGGGCTGAACTCTGACGTGCAGAACAGTCATGGACAGTTAGATCATCTCACCTCTCTTCTTCTCTCTCAGGTTTTCCCCTCGGGGAGGTTTTGGAGGGAAGGACTCCCTCCTCTCTGTCCTCACACTGATCCATGCTGCTGGATTCACATCAGCTCACACACACCTTCTACCTTCATCTGCAGAGGAAACACACGTCATGGTAGATGTACAACGAGCAGCTCTGAATGATCTTCTCTCCAGCTTCATGTCCGACAGCAGTGAGGAAGCTGCTGCACTTCTACTATCCGACCACTAGATGGAGTCGTGGAGCTGCAGCTCAGCTCCACTCTGCTCTGTCCCATCTGGAGCGGCAGGGGAGCTATGCTCGGCTACTGTTTGTGGACTTCAGCTCCGCATTTAATACCATCCTACCAGATAGACTGGTGATCAAACTGTCAGAACTGGGAATACCACACTCCATCTGCAGCTGGGTCAAGGACTTCCTGTCTGATCGCTCCCAGAGGGTGAGAGGAGGCCCCCACATCTCCTCAGCACTCAGTCTCAACACCGGCTCACCTCAGGGCTGTGTGCTGAGTCCCCTACTCTACACCCTCTACACCCATGACTGCGCTCCTGCCCACTCCAGCAACAGTATTGTAAAGTTCGTGGACAACACCACTGTGGTAGGACTCATCTCCGGGGGGGATGAGTCTGTTACAGGGACGACACCACTGTGGTAGGGCTCATCTCTGGGGGGGATGAGTCTGTTACAGGGACGACACCACTGTGGTAGGACTCATCTCCGGGGGGGATGAGTCTGTTACAGGGATGAGGTGGTTCAGCTGGCACTGTGGTGTTCAGAGAACGACCTGGTCCTGAACACTGCAAAAACTAAGGAGCTGATCATAGACTTCAGACGGAAACAGACAGACATTCAGCCTCTGTTCATCAACGGGGTCTGTGTGGAGATGGTTTCCAGCTTCCGGTTTCTGGGCGTGGAAATAGAGGACAACCTGACCTGGAGTGTCAACACCACCACCATCATCAAAAAGGCACAGCAGAGACTGTACTTTCTGAGAATTCTCAGAAACCATCATCTAAATCAACAACTGATGGTGTCCTTTTATTGCTGCTCCATAGAGAGCATCCTCACTTATTGCATATGTGTGTGGTTCTCCAGCTGCACAGTAGCAAATAAGAAGGCACTCCAGAGGGTCGTCACCACGGCCCAAAGAATAATGGGCTGCTCTCTCCCCTCCCTGGAGGAGCTGGACAACACCCGGAAAATCATCAAGGACCCATCTCACCCCGGACACTCACTCTTTGGACTGTTGCCATCAGGCAGACGTTTCAGGACACTGAAATCACACACAAACAGACTCAAGAACAGTTTCTATGCCAGAGCCATAACTACACTCAATACTGCTAAATAATCAAACTGACTTTTCCATGTGCAATACTGACCGAACCGTGCAATACCTGCCATAGAATCGTGCAATACCTGTATGTTGTCTTCCTGTTTGTGTCCTTTTAGAGATTATTTATTTTTATAGTTGTTTTTGTTTTAATATTTCTATTTTTTAAATCATGCACCTTAAAGAAGATTGCATCCAATTTCATTGTACCTGTACAAATGACAAAGACATTCTATTCTATTCAGCTCACACCCTCAACCCACATTTAATCTCCATTTAATCACACGTTTGCTCTTAGTTTCTGTCTCCAGGACAAAAGATCATCATTGACTCTTAATTACTGAAACAGCTTAGACCCTGGAGAGTCCAGAAGGCTGTGGTTGCACTTCCTCGACTGACCACTAGAGGCGGCAACAGCGAGTTCATTTACACTGACCTCCATCAGTCCAACTTTACAGCAGAAAGAAACATATTTACAGTCTGGTTCAAAACGCAGTTCTGGTCTAAATCTTTAACTGGGTCCATCCTTCATAAAATGGAGCCAGAACATCCGGTGATTGGACTAGAGACCAGGAGGAGTTTCTGATCACGTTCACTTCCTCCTTTTAGGCCTGAACCTGAACTTGGACCGTTAGTCTCCACATATTTCTGATCTATTCGGGCCGGCAGCTCTTTCTTCCCCCACAAACACAATAATGATTTGGGCCTCATCTATAAAGCTTGCTTGCGCAGAAAAAGCACCTGAAAGTTGCGGAAGCCGCCATCTACGCAAAGCCTCGGATCTAAAAAGAAAAAACTAACCGAAAAATCTGCTTATCTTTACGGCAACTCGGACCCTCCCGTAATAATTTACTTACGCAGGCTGTGAGGTGGTGAAATGAAGCCAGATTCATGTCATACTCTTAATAATGTCATCACATATCACAACATATATCAGACTTAAAATAATAAAATAATAAAATAAAATAGCGCTGATCGTGTCCCTCTGTGTGTGAAGCTCAGTCAGTCAGGACTCTGGTGCTGCTGGAGCTGCAGCCGCGGTGACACGCGGGGAACCTCCTCACACCCACCGCTTTAGGACAGAACAAATGAGGGGCTGCGTTTAGGGAGCCCCACGGAGCCCCTAAAGGGACTCAGATTTTTTTTCATATATATGAGTTTTACGCGCGCGTGAAACCTTTACGTGCAGGTGTATGGTGCCTAAATTAGGGTCCTGCATTAAAACGACGCAGAGCCTAAGGCGTAGTGTACGCTGCGACGCGCACCTACGCCGTAGGCTCTGCGTTAAAGGAACGCACAACCATAAACCCGCCCTGAGCAGCTCTGAGGGGAGACGGGAGAGGAGGAGGGGGAGCGGGGGGTGAAGCGGGGCTGCGGGGCCGTTTTCGTATCGCTTTCATACAGTGTCTTGATCATTTGCAATTTAAGGCTGAGCCTACCGTTAGTTTTTAAACTGTAAAAAGTAAGGGGAAAAAAACATGATTTTGAAAAGACAGGGGGACGTGTGTCCCCTTGTTGCGCCGGGGAACTCACAGCGTTTAGCGCAGCAACGGCGTGCTGCCACTCACTCTCTTTATTTTATTGTATACTATTTATATACTTATTCTAACTTTTACTGTGACCACCAAATAACGTGGTTTTCCTGTCCTCCACCTCATCTACAACATCTAGGTCTCCGTGAAAGTCAGTGTCACAGTGGCTGCTACTTCTCATTCATTCTGACGCCAAACAGGCTGCAGGAAGCCACTGCGCATGCTCAGTAGGCTCATCCCATATGCATTTATGGGCGTGTAGAGGGCGGGATATGAGGCGGATTCAGCTGCGCAGCATTCCAGCTGGACTGTGATTCATAAAGGAACGTTGCGTGCAAATCTGCGTGCACAAGGTTTTATTGATCCGGATTTTTTTTTGCGCCCAGCATTTTCGGCTTTTGAGTGTACGTGCACTTTTAGTATGACTCCTACGCAGTCCATTTTAAATGAGGCCCCAGATACTGAGCTCCTTCTCGGTCCCCGCGGCGGCGTGGCACGGCGGCACGGCACGGCGGCGCGGCACGGCACGGCGGCGCGGCACGGCGGCGCGGCACGGCGGCGCGGCACGGCGGCGCGGCACGGCGGCGCGGCACGGCGGCGCGGCACGGCGGCTCGGCACGGCGGCGCGGCACGGCGGCGCGGCACGGCGGCGCGGCACGGCGGCGCGGCACGGCGGCGCGGCACGGCGGCGCGGCACGGCGGCGCGGCACGGCTCCACTCTGCGGGTTCAGAGTGTCGGACAGCGGGAGAGCAGCGGCTCAATCTCCGCCTCCTCCACACGGACGGAGGCGGTAAAGCTGCTTCAGTCACCAGTAACAGCTCTGGGGCCTCATTTATAAAGCTTGCTTGTGCACAAAACAGGGCTTGAAAGATGCGCAAGCCACCTTCTGCGCAAAGGTTGGGATTTAAAAAGAAAAAACAAAAAAAAAATGTGCTCCCTCCCGTAGGAACAGTCTTAAGATATGGGGAACTGGCGACGCAGGTGGTGAGGTGGTGAAATGAAGCCAGATTCATGTCATACTCTTAATGTCATCACATATCAGACTTGGGTCGAGGTGTCCTACCTCGGCAGAAAATACTACCGTACCATCCCCGTTTCTTTTATCTCAGTTTCTTTTTTTTCAAAGGCTTTTTCATGCAAATAGACGATTTAACAGCAGGAAGTCAGAAAGTGCTTCACATAGATCTATGTGTACGACGCTTCGGCGGAAGAAAAAAACCCGTCAGATCACGCTTCCACATAGATATTGGCAGGTAGGATGATTTGACAGATGAAAATACCCTGTCAGATCACGCTTCCACATAGATAAATGTTGATGTCTATGTGGAAGCGTGATCTGACGGGTTTTTTGTTTTTTATGTTTTGATGAGCTGCTGGACAGTTGAATTTCCCATCTATCTATCTATCTATCTATCTATCTATCTATCTATCTATCTATCTATCTATCTATCTATCTATCTATCTATCTATCTATCTATCTATCTATCTATCTATCTATCTATCTATCTATCTATCTATCTATCTATCTATCTATCTATCTATCTATCTTTTTATATATGTGGAAGTGTGATTTATTCCCCTGCGCAACCTTCCAGCTGGACTGTGATTTTTAAAGCAAACATTGCGTGCAAGTGTGCGTGCACACAGTTTTATAAATCCAGTTTTTTTTTGCGCCCGCCATTTTCGGCTTTTGGGTTTACGTGCACTTTTAGTATGAATCCTACGCACTCTTTTATAAATGAGGCCCCTGGTCCTGCTGACTGACTGCAGTCCAGCCAGCCGTCATTCGTACCTTCGTGATCAAATCAGCCGCTCCTAAATTTCATGTGCGCTTCTATTTCAGCCTTTGAACGAATGAACGCGGCTCAGAAACAGAAATATATGAAGTTCTGAGTTTGAGATAATGCAGATATTTTTTTTCATATACCCAAACTTCCACCGTAATATTTGCACACTCTTAATGTAAAAGAAAAGAATGAAACACTTTTCTTTTGCAGAGACTATAAAAATGAATTCTCCCATAATTTCACCCAATGCCTCATACAGCCCTCTTCACAACTAGAACCACTACAGGAACAGTGAATTTCAAACAATTTTACTGTACAAATATTGAAATATGAATGTGTAAACACGACCATCATCTACCTGAACTGCTGCTCGTTCACCGACTCCGCTCCAACATCTGGACGCGTCGAACCGTCGGCTCCTTCTCCTTCAGTTCCAGCTGGGACTCCGTTAACGGGAATTATCTTAGTCCACAAACGGAGCTGCTGGAGTTTAAAAACTGCTCCGATCACCGTCACACGGAGCTCCACACCCAGAAACCCGTCCAGGAGGAAGTAAAAGTAAACTCGACTAAAGTATCTGCGACACAAACAGGTTTGACAGGTCTGACGAGGAAAAGCAGCGACCGAGACTGTCATGGTTTCCCAGTGTAGTTTTTTACTTTAACTCACTCCCCTGTCTTTCCAGATCCTGCCACCCTAATCAGCTCAATCCACTCATTCCTTTCACCTGTGCTTCCCCACCCAGCTCCACACCTGGTTTCCCTCATCAGCAGTTCCCCTTATATACCGGCCCATTTCCACCTTTCTGTTGCCGTGTGTGCTTTTGCCTCGCTTTCCAGCGTTCCTGATTTCTGTCCTTTTCCTGCCTGTAACCCTGCATGACTCCCGGTTTGACTCCCGGTTTTGGATTTTTGCCTGCCCCTTTGGACTTGTTTGCCTGATCTGCCTGTCTGCCCGGTTTGACCCCTGCCTGTCTTAGACCAGTATTAAAGCCTCACTGACTCTGATTCTGCCTGGTGTTGTGCTTTTGGGTTCTCTGTCCTGTCTGAGCCGTGACCGAGACTCTGAAAACCAGCCCGACACAGGCAGCCCAAAACCACAACATAGAACATTAAAAAAGAACGATATTAGTTGGTGAATTGACCTGAATGTATTTATTTCTGCCGCTAATGAATGAACTTGACAGAAATATGAAGACCCGTGGTTTACTTATAACCTCCAACATGGTTTTAATCACTCTTTCAACTTAAATATCTTCCTCATAAAACAACTGAATTAAACTCAATGAATTTATAAAGTTGAAAGTATAAAGTCCTTATGAAACAGCTCATAGAACCGGCCGAGATGAACCAATATTAGACACTGAACATGAAAGTTGTAATAAAATCCCTTCATTTGATCCTGAAGTCAAGAACTGATGTAAGTTACATCAAAGTGTTACATCATGTAACACTTTTCCTGGTAATTGAAAACTAAAACTGTCCAGACGTCTTTCTTCTTAGTCTTTGTTTTATTCCTGCTCCACGTCCTGCTTCTTTACCGTCGTTACTGTTACTCATAATTGGTGTTAAATCGTGCCAGAATTATTACAGACGTTGTAGCCGACTGGGTAATGAAGGCAGCAGAAATCTTGATGGTTCTGTTAAAGGTATCAGCAAGTCTGATCAGTCGGTTTAGGGGAATGTCTGGTTTGGTTTTGGGAAGTTGATTGCCCTTGTTAGTCTGACTCTGTCAGGGTTTTGAAATTTCCCCCAGTTTGAGTTTCAGTGTTGTCCCTCGTGTTTCCATCTGCCCTGATTGTCGTCACCTGTGTCTCGTTATCCCCTGTGTAAATCTGGTCTTGTCCTTCCCTGCTCCCTGTCAGTCCGTACTGTTTCCACCCTCCGTGTGTCCTGTCATGCTCTTGGAGTTTTGTTCTCGTGTTTTTGGTCAACCCTGCTCTGCAGCGCTTTTGGTTTTTGTTTAATAAATCCTGCTTTTGCAACTCCTGCCTCCTGCTCTCCTGCATTTGGGTCCTCAACCAACACACATTGTGACAGAATCTCTGCTGTTAGCAGTTTTCTCTGGACTACAGTTGAAGCCGTGACGTGGGTCACTTGTTTTGTGCTGCAGAAGAAGAAAGAGGGGAGCGCTTCCGGTGAGGCACTCATGCTGATGGCGTTCTGAACGCCGCTCTAACCACCCGTCATCTTTAACAAAGTATGCTTTACAAGAGTGAGTAAGCGATACGAGACTTAACTTAAATGTGAGCAAAAAAAAACCCAACAAGATCAGTAAGGAAAAACAGCAGCTTTTATGGCCACTCGACTCCACAGCACCAAAGCGACAGACCAAACTGAAAAAGACGAAGATAAGGTGTTGGATAAAATCCTCCAAGAGCTCAAAGACTCTCAAAAAGAAATTCAACAGTTCCGAACCGAAACCGGGAAACATTTCGTGGAGTTGAGGGAAGAAATTAAAGAAATCAGAACGGATTTGAGTAAAGTGGAACAGAGGCTGGACGAAGCTGAAACCCGAATCATAGAAATGGAGGACAAAGATACGCATCTGACAAAGGTGATGATCCACCTGCTGCAAACTCAAAGAGAAATAAAAAAGAAATGTGAACATCTGGAAGGTCGAAGCCGTAGAGAAAATATAAGAATACACAGAATTAAAGAGGGGAGCGAAGGTGACAGCCCAACCTGATCTCACAAAAATCTGTGAAATGCCCACGACCTCTCACCACTATTTTCCGTGGCACCAACAAAGATAACATAAATAAAGTTTACAGATGTATTTGTCACCTACACAGACGTACAGGAACATGTGGTGAATTCAGGCAGGTTTCCATGTGAGATGTTTGTGCAGGATAAAAGTGCAAATGTTGCAGGAGCTGCTGGGGTTGGAGGATTCTCCTCAAAGCTTCTCAAGTCACATTCACAGCTTCTCTCAGCAGCTCTGGACATGTTTGTGCCATTTCTCCTGTCCTTCACACACTTACCAACTCAGGAAGTGTTCATGCGTGTGCTGGAGCTACATGAAGACGTGAGTCGTCTTTCACATCGTCCAAAAACCCTAAACGCTCCTGAATGAGTTTGTCTTCTGGCTCTGCATCCATCCGTTATCTGGGATAGATTTGTCTCGACTTGCTGCGGAAAATAACCAGATGTTTGTGTCTGTGGACGAACTGTCGTGACGGTTGAAATGATTTCATGATGCTCCTCAAGACACGATCCATGAAACAATGAAATACAGACTGAATTAAATGTATATGTTTTAGAACGATATGAACTCACATTTAATTGATTATTTATGTATTTGTTTCATCTTCGTCTCTTCTGGGCCTCCACAGTTCTGGGTTCTTTGGTTTCCATCCGTATCGTCGTCTCCTCCGTTTGTCCTCAGTCGTCCTCTCGTGTCCACGTCCAGGAAAGTTGTCTCCAGTCCTGTGGAGACTAAACTTGAAGGAAGTTTCCAGCTGCAATCACAGTTTCTGTCCCGGGTGGATTGTAGGACCCGAGTGCAGAACAACGAAGATGGAGTTTTAGAAAAGTCTCTTGTCTGAATGATCCAGGGAGGATTTTCATCTGGAAGCAGAAACAGTCCTGGGAAGACTGGAGAAGACCCGATACTGAGCGCTGCAGAGACAACGTGTCCCTGAGTGAGTCCTCCTTTATGTCTGGACTCTGACTGGCCGGTCTGACACATGAACACGTGTTGACTCTTCCGTTGGAGCTGGTTGTTTGTTGGGGGTCGTTGTCCTGCTGGAAGGTGGACCTCCACCCCAAGATCACGTCTTCTGCAGAAGGTTTTCTTCCTGCCACTCTTCCATGAAGGCCAGATTGTGGACAGGACTAATAGTTGTCCTGTGGACAGCTTGTCCCCCCTGAGCTGTGGATCTCTGCAGCTCCTCCAGAGGACCATGAGCCTCTTGGGTTCTTCTCTAACTGCTGTTCTCCTGCCAGTTGAGGTGGACGGTCGTGTCTTGGTGGGTTTGTGCTTGCCCCGTACTCTCTGTTTTCAGGTGATGATTCAGCAGCTCCAGGAGATTCTTTTCTCCTCTAACGCTGTTCCAAACTTCTCCACACCCTCCTCCCTGACCTGTCTGGTGTTGCTGGGTTTCCATGACTGCAGGTGTTCACTAGTGTTCTCTAACAGACCTCTGAGGCTTCACACAGCAGTTGTATTTATACTGACAACACATTTCACACCGGTGGACTCTTTTTACTGACGTGGGGACTTCTGAAGCAGCTGCTCCCTGGATTTTCTATGGGGGGTCAGAGTTCAAATGAGGTCCAGCATCAGCAGATGTGCTGGTCACCTCAGCAGATGTGCTGGTCACCTCAGCAGATGTGCTGGTCACCTCAGCAGATGTGCTAGTCACCTCAGCAGCAGCTGGTCACCTCAGCAGATGTGCTGGTCACCTCAGCAGATGTGCTGGTCACCTCAGCAGATGTGCTGGTCACCTCAGCAGCAGCTTCTGTGTCTGTGGTTCCTCTCTGGTCCAGAAGGACCGGAGCTCCGTCACCACATGTAAAATACCGGCTGCTCAGCTGAACAGTCCTGGCTCTGCCGTCTCCTGCAGCTGGCTCTGCTCTGGAGAACATCTGAACATCTGCAAGCAGCAAAACCAACCATTTAAGCTCCATCTGGTTCTTTCCTGATGATTCGCTTCTTGTTCTTTCTCCCAGAATCCAAAACGTGGCTCTTTGACAACTGATGCAGGTTCTATGAAAATCACCAGCCGTCGTTGTCGACCCTGTTTTATCTGCTCCGTGACGTCATCTCCACGTGTGTCAAGTTCTTCTGCTGCTGCTGATAAAGTGTCTGAGTCAGACTGTAAAACTCTCTCTCATCAGTGGTCATGTGATTTCCTGTAAATACAGGGAGGAGGAGCAGGAGGAGGAAGAGGAGGAGCAGCAGCTCTGCAGGTGAAAAACACCTGACAGATTCAAAGGTCAGAGTTCAGAGTCCATGTGGACGTGGACGGAGCAGCAGAGGAACCAGGTGAGTGTTTGTTCCTTCTTTTTCTGCTGCTGTTAAAATGTCTGAGACTGAAACTAAAGAACTAAATAGTTCGGGGACACGGTGGAGCAGCTGGTAGTGCAGCGTCTCACAGCAAGAAGGTCCTGGGTTCAATTCCTGCCGGGGACGCTGTGGGCGCTGAGTGTGTGTTAGTTCCCCCATGACTCCAGCTCCCTGGGTGGGGTTGGAGAAAGGTCTTTCTGTGTAGAGTTTGCATGTTTTCTCTGTGTTCCCTTGGTAGCTAATGTGAGCTACCCTCACACAAACATGCAGCAGTCCCGGTTCTACTGCCCCCTCTGGTTCTACTGCCCCCTCTGGCCAGTCCTGGTTCTAATGCCCCCTCTGGCCAGTCCCGGTTCTACTGCCCCCTCTGGCCAGCCGGGGAAACACATGGGGGGATCTGGCCGGAATAACGTGATCCTTCCACCGCTACGTCCGGCCGGAGAAACTCCAACCTGTCTGGTGGAAAGAAGCTGCTCATCCTCAAGTCAGGAGGAGACCTGAGCTCAGAACAGGAGGTAGAGGTTGGTCCTGGGGTTGGGAGAGGGAGCAACGCCCAGCACTGACTTGGCTAGGAGCACTGGGGATAAGATGGGGAAAAGAATCGGGATAAAAGTATTTAAAAAAAAAAAAGTAAATAGTTTGGGGTCAGATAAATGTGTTCAGACGTACCTGTATCAGGTTTAATCAAACGCAGGAAAAGAGACTCTGGAGGTTGTTGGGACATTGTTGAGGAAGCAGTTAAGATAAGATAAGATAATCCTTTATTACTCCTTCACATGTTATCAGCAGTAACTTAACACACACATGCAGGGAAGGGGGTTAAAAAGTAAAAAGTAAAAAAAATATATATAATTACAGGATATAGACACATATATTAGTACATACATTGCGATGGAAATAAAAGTATGGAAATAAAAGTAGTGCAAAGGAAAAAAAAACAGTGCAAAAAAGCAGGCAGGATGAGTGTGAGGTAGACAGACAGATATTGCACATATGGTTATTGCACACGTTATTTCTTGTCCGTTAGCTACTGAGATCAGCCTGGTTGTTCAGTCTGATGCAGCGGGGAGGAAGGACCTGCGATGCCTCTCTGACATCCAGCTAACTTCACGTCTAAGGGTCACATGCCTCTCTGACATCCAGCTAACTTCACATTTAAGGGTCACATGACTCTCTGACATCCAGCTAACTTCACGTTTAAGGGTCACATGACTCTCTGACATCCAGCTAACTTCACGTTTAAGGGTCACATGACTCTCTGACATCCAGCTAACTTCACGTTTAAGGGTCACATGACTCTCTGACATCCAGCTAACTTCACGTTTAAGGGTCACATGACTCTCTGACATCATTATCTGGTGTAAAGGCAGGGAGTTCTGGATGTTACTTTGTGGATATTTGAATTAAAACAGGAGCTTCTTCCTCCTCACAGAGGAAACACCACAACACAACCTCTGTGTGTGTGTGTGTGTGTGTGTGTGTGTGTGTGTGTGTGTGTGTGTGTGTGTGTGTGTGTGTGTGTGTGTGTGTGTGTGTGTGTGTGAGTGTGTGTGTGTGTGTGTGTGTGTGTGTGTGAGTGTGTGTGTGTGTGTGTGTGTGTGTGTGTGTGTGTGTGTGTGTGTGTGTGTGTGTGTGTGTGTGTGTGTGAGTGTGTGTGTGTGTGTGTGTGTGTGTGTGAGTGTGTGTGTGTGTGTGTGTGTGTGTGTGAGTGTGTGTGTGTGTGTGTGTGTGTGTGAGTGTGTGTGTGTGTGTGTGTGTGTGTGTGTGTGTGTGTGTGTGTGTGTGTGTGTGTGTGTGTGTGTGTGTGTGTGTGTGTGTGTGTGTGTGTGTGTGTGTGTGTGTGTGTGCGTGTGTGTGTGTGTGTGTGTGATTTTTACAGATTCTCCAAGTTTGATTTACTTCAGTAACTGAGACTTTTTTAAGCTCCATATTTCTATCTTCTTCAGAACACTGCAAAAACTCAAAATCTTAACAAGAATATTTGTCTTATTTCTAGTTAAAATGTCAAATTTTTAGTCAAAAAATTTTCACTTAAAATAAGTAGAAAAATCTGCCAGTGGAACAAGAATTTTTTGCTTGTAATGAGAAGATAAATCTTGTTCTACTGGCAGATTTTTCTACTTATTTCAGGTGAAAATTTACTTGAGAAAGGTGAAAAACAGGTTTTAAGTGTAATGAGATTTTTTGACTAAAAATTAGACATTTTAACTAGAAATAAGACAAATATTCCTTGTAAGATTTGGAGTTTCTGCACTGAACTTTAGACACTTCTCTCTGAGACTTGAATTTAACACAAAGTTTCTTTTTAAGTCTGTTTCTCAGCGAGTTATTCAGGGGTTTGTTTACCGAACAAAGAAGGCCGTTGACCTAACAAAGTAGGATTCATGGTAAAACTAACCAACATCTGAAGTTCGACTGTTTCCTGAAAACGAAAGTTACGACTATAACTGTAATATATTGTGTTGTTACTGTAACTTTATTCTGAAAGGTAACCGGATGGGGGGCGGAACAAGACCTCCGGTTAGAGTTATTATATGAGGTTCGGATGCTAAGTAAAGTTCTAGCTGTGGCACGAAAACCTGGTCGTCCTGTCAAGTCATTTTATAAGACTAAACATTACATGGTGTCAGAGTAAATACCTGGAAAGAGAGACAATGGCACACTTCAAACCACCGCCGGGCTTGAGCCTACAGGGGAATCTCGCGGAGAATTGGAGGACGTGGCTGCAGCGCTACGAGCTTTTTGCAGTTGCGAGCGGTGTAACAGAAAAGTCAGAAGAAGTGCAATGCGCAACTTTCCTGCATGTTGCGGGGGAAGAAGCTATTAAAGTGAGTAACACATTTGTCTTCGACGATGATGAGGAGGACAAAATAGCTGAATTGAAGCAGAAGTTCCGAGACTACTGCGAGCCCAGGAAAAACCTGCCATATATAAGGCACATGTTTTTCACTCGTGTCCAAGGCCCATCAGAGACAATAGACACCTACGTCACGGACTTAAAGAATAAAGCGAAAGACTGTGAGTTTGGATACCTGTGTGACTCACTAATACGTGACAGGATTGTCTGTGGAATACGTGATGATCAAGTAAGGGCGAGATTGCTCAGAGAAGCAGATCTCACGCTCATTAAAGCCCTCGATGTGTGCCGTGCCAGTGAACTGACGTCCACCCAAATGAAAGCGTTGCATGAAGAAGTTGATGTGCAAAAAATAAGCACAATGAGAGTAAACAAAAAATATGGCAACATGAAAGAAAGCCCCATGAACACCAGAGAAAGAAAAATCAACTGTGACAGATGTGGCTATAAACATGAGCTACGAAAATGCCCAGCATATGGACAAACATGCAATAAATGTGAAAAGAAAAATCATTTTGCAAAGATGTGTCGTGCAGGCAGCCAGAAAAAGTCACACAAGATGCATGCAGTTGAATGCAGTCGGGAGAGTGCTGACAATGATGAAGACATGTTCATTGGGACTATTGGAATAAAAAATATTGGAGCTGTTGATGAAGCACAGAGTGAAAATGACAGATGGACTGAAGAACTGATAATAAATGAAAAGAAAGTAACATTTCGGATTGACACTGGAGCTGACTGTAATGTTATTTCAGATAAAACATTGCAGGCTATAAAAAATGACAATAAGCTTCGTGCATCTCACTGCAGGTTGGTGGCATACTCGGGTCACAAAATGAAGCCACTGGGCAGAGCATCACTCACCTGCAAGTACAAGGGTCAAAAACACCAGATTGACTTTGAAATTATTGAGAAAGATGCTCCAGCGATACTTGGAAGAGAGACAAGTACAAAATTAAAAATGGTGAAAAGACTCTACAGCATGGAGAAAACAGATGACATACTGAAAGAATATGAGCATCTCTTCACAGGACTTGGATGTCTGCCAGGTGAACACACGATAAAGCTAGACCCGGATATAAAACCTGTGATACATGCACCTAGAAGGATCCCAGTTGCTCTGAGGGACAGAGTGATTGAGCAGCTTCACAAAATGGAGCAATCAGATGTCATCACGAAGCAGTCTGAGCCAACTCAGTGGGTGAACAGCATGGTGACGGTTGTCACTCCACAAAAGATCAGGATTTGTATGGATCCTAAAGATCTTAACACGGCAATAAGAAGAGAGCATTATCCACTTCTCACTGTGGAGGAAGTGGTATCACGCATGCCTAGTGCAAAATATTTCTCTGTGCTGGATGCAAACCAAGGGTTTTATCAAATAAAGCTGGATGAAGAGAGCTCCAAACTGTGTACTTTCAACACACCGATTGGTCGGTACCGGTTTAAGCGCCTTCCCTTTGGCATTTCATCAGCCAGCGAGGTGTTCCAGAGAGCTGTGGCCCAGATGGTCGAGGGGTTGGACGGTGTGGTCAACATTATTGATGATTTGCTGGTTTGGGGTGACTCCATTGAGCAACATGACAAGAGGCTGCTGAGTGTACTGCAGAGGGCAGATGAAAACGGACTGAGATTCAACAAAGGCAAGTGCAAGTTCAGAATGACAGAGGTGAAATACATTGGACATACACTCAGTGCAGATGGACTACGGCCTGATGAGGAGAAGATTCGTGCAATTATGCAAATGCCTCCACCAGAAGACAAACAAGCTTTAATGCGCTTTATGGGAATGGTACAATATCTGTCCAAATTCATTCCAAATCTGTCCGAGATCTCTGCACCAATACGGAGACTGCTGCAGGGAGAAACAGAATGGCACTGGGAGGAGTCACAGCAGCAAAGCTTTGATCTGTTGAAAAAGCTGATCACAGAAGCTCCCACCCTGAAATATTATGATGTAAACAAAGCAGTGACGCTGTCTGTGGATGCCAGCTCGGAGGGCATCGGAGCTGTGATACTGCAAGATGAACGACCTGTGGCATACGGATCAAGAGCACTCACAGACTGTCAAAAGAGGTATGCACAGATAGAAAAGGAGCTGTTAGCCATTGTATATGGATGTGAAAAATTCCACCAGTATGTATATGGCAGAGAAATACAGGTTGAAAGTGATCACAAACCATTAGAAAGCATCTTCAAGAAGCCGCTGCATCAGGCTCCCATGAGGCTGCAAAGAATGCTGCTGCGTCTTCAGAAGTACAATGTGTCGGTCACTTACAAACCAGGAAAAGAGCTTCACATAGCAGACGCATTGAGCCGTGCTTACCTTCACGAACACAAAGAGGATCTCCTGGAAGAAGAACTGCAGGTAAACTGGATTACACCACAGTTGCCTATTTCAGACGAGAAACTCAAACTGTTCAGAGATGCAACATCACAGGATCCAGTTCTGCAGGAGCTGAAAAGCATGATTATGAAGGGATGGCCGAGAGATAAGTCTGCTGTGCCAGGCAGCATACAATCATTTTGGACTTTCAGAGAGGAGATCAGTTTTTCCTCTGGACTGCTTTTCAAGGCAGAAAAGCTCATCGTACCACTGCAGCTGAGACCACAGATGCTGGACAAGATACATGAGTCACATTTGGGTGTGGTCAAATGCAAAGAAAGGGCCAGAGATGTCCTATATTGGCCAGGTATGTCCACACAAATTGAACAGGTGGTAGCGCAGTGTGATGTATGCAATGAAAATATGAACAGTAATCAAAAAGAGCCTTTGATCTCACATCCCTTACCAACTCGACCTTGGGAGAAGGTCGGCACTGATCTGTTCCACAGTAACGGTTCAGAGTTTCTTCTATGTGTGGACTACTTCTCCAAGTACCCTGAGATTGTGAGGCTGAGCAACACGACCAGTAAGGGTGTAATAACTGCCATGAAGTCTATTTTCTCTAGACATGGGATCCCTGACATTGTTATCTCTGACAATGGACCTCAATATGCAAGCGAGGAATTCAGGAGCTTTGCAGAAAGATGGGAGTTCAGTCATTTTACATCGAGCCCTGGTCATGCACAATCCAATGGTCAGGCAGAAAGAGCAGTGCAAACAGTTAAAAGACTGCTCAAAAAGTCTCAGAAGGATGCTGGTGACCCATACATAGCACTTCTGGAATACAGAAATACGCCGCTGGAGAGCGTGGGACAGTCTCCTGCCCAGATGTTGATGGGGCGTCGGTTAAAGACAAGACTGCCAGCCTCCACCTCTCTTCTCACTCCTGACAGGGCGTTCAGTGTGCACAAAGGGCTGAAAGACAGGCAAGCGAACCAAAAGAGATACTTTGATCGTCATGCTAAAAGGCTGCCTGAGCTGCACGCTGGAGAAAATGTAAGGATGCAGGCTGGGGACAAATGGAAGCCAGCAGTGGTTCTGAAAGAGTATGATCAGCCACGTTCATATGTGGTGCGCACGCCCGAAGGCAGAAGCTTCAGGCGTAACAGAAAACATCTCAGACAGACGGCTGAGACAGTGTTTCCACCTGCTGCTGAGAGTAATGTGACTGATGATATGGACTGTGACAACACTCTGCTGGCTGACAGGGTCAGTTCACAGGCTCAGGCTTCAGAACCAACTCAGAGAGAGGATGCTTGCGGCTCGTCTAAACTCACACATCCTTACCAGACCAGATCAGGCAGAGTGGTCAAGACTCCACTGAGATTCAGGGAATGAAAATGTGGAAATGGACACTTTGAATGTATGACTGATTTAATGTTTATTATGCCTTAGAGCTCACCAGGGGTAAGATTTTGTTTTGTTGTTTATTCCTGTGGACTGGCTTTATTTTCTTGAAGAGGCATATTTATTTCAGTGATAAGTTACTCATTTATAAAAATGTGTCTGATTTTATGTTCTATACGGTCTTTATAGTTTAGTAAAGAGAAACAGTAAAAAAAAAAAAAAAAAAAAAAAAAATCTTGAGAAGGGGGATGTAATATATTGTGTTGTTACTGTAACTTTATTCTGAAAGGTAACCGGATGGGGGGCGGAACAAGACCTCCGGTTAGAGTTATTATATGAGGTTCGGATGCTAAGTAAAGTTCTAGCTGTGGCACGAAAACCTGGTCGTCCTGTCAAGTCATTTTATAAGACTAAACATTACAATAACTACTGTAGGAAAGCCCTAGAGTTCAGCTTATAGTTTCAGTTAGTTCACTGTTTGTGTGCTGTTACCGGCCCTTTAAGAGGTGTGGAATGTTCCGGAGTGGGAAGTCTGATTGATCTGTCTGCTGAGAAGCTGTGTAGAGCTGTGTGGATTTCTCCTGTTTGGAGAAGTGTGTGTACCTGCCTAAAGTGAGTATTTATGTTTAAACTGCTCTCTTTATGTATTAAAGCTTACATAGAGGTTGATCTGTATCTGCAGGAGTTTCAGTAACAGTAAATTAGTTACAGTGAATGAGCTACATTAACTGTTTTAGCCTGCATGTGCTGGCTGAGTTAGACAGGTGCTCCTCGTTTACAATGTTCACACAATTTATATTTCTCCTTTGTTAACAATCTGGTTTGTGATGTAAAGGAGTTATTTACCTAATGTCAGGGTTTTGACACTTCCTCCCAGTTTTAGTTTCAGTTCTGTCTTGCCCCGCCTGTGTCCCATCTGCCCTGATTGTGTCCGCACCTGTGTCTCGTCTTGTCTCGTTATCCCCTCAGTATATCTTGTCTTGTCATTCCTTGGTTCCCTGTCGGTCCGTACTGTTCTCTCCTCCATGTCTCCTCGTACCTTTTTTTATGATCCTGGTTTTTTGTCAATCCTGCTCTGCAGCGCTTTGTTTTTGCCCTTTGTGAATTAAACCCTTTTATTTTTGAGAACTCCTGTCTCCAGCCTCCCTCTGTCTCCTGCACTTGGGTCCTAAAACAACCTAACCATGACTGAACGGACCGACCAGGTGGACCCAGCGGGAGAGTACCTCACCATGTTGGACTTCCTCTGCCGTGAAGCGGCTAAAAACGTGCGTGAGTGTTGGGACCCCTTTTGGGGAACACGCCTGGCTCTGGGTGGGCCCAGGAGCCTGCAGAGGCAACGGCGACGGCGTCAGCGCCAGCGCCAGCCCCAACCTGTCCCTGTTCCTGTGGTGGTCCCGGACGCACCTCTCCACGTTCCTGTGGTGGTCCCGGACGCACCTCTCCACGTTCCTGTGGTGGTCCCGGACGCACCTCTCCACGTTCCTGTGGTGGTCCCGGACGCATCAGCCCCTCCTCCGGTGATGGTTTCGGACCCCCCCCAGCCGGCTCCGAGGACTCGTATCCCCCCCCAGCCGGCTCCGAGGACTCGTATCCCCCCCCAGCCGGCTCCGAGGACTCGTGTCCCCCCTCAGCCGGCTCCGAGGACCCGTGCCCCCCCTCAGCCAGCTCCGAGGATCCGTGCCCCCCCCCAGCCCGCCCTGGATGTGGACTGTGGGGACATCTGGGATCTGTCCCTTGAGGGGGGGCCAGCGCCCCGGACCCGGGTACCCCCGCAGCCGGCACCTCGGACCCGGGTACCCCCGCAGCCAGCGCCACGGACCCGGGTACCCCCGCAGCCAGCGCCACGGACACGGGTCCCCACTCGGGCAGCTCCGGGGATCCTCTGCCCCCCGACGCCGGCTCCCCGCATCCTGTCTGCTCCTGTCCCGGCTCCCCGCCTCCTGTCAGCCCCGACTCCGGATCCTGAGGCGGTCCCGCAGTCCTCTGTTCCTGAGGCGGTCCCGCAGTCCTCTGTTCCTGAGGCGGTCCCGCAGCCCTCTGTTCCTGAGGCGGTCCCGCAGCCCTCTGTTCCTGAGGCGGTCCCGCAGCCCTCTGTTCCTGAGGCGGTCCCGCAGCCCTCTGTTCCTGAGGCGGTCCCGCAGCCCTCTGTTCCTGAGGCGGTCCCGCAGCCCTCTGTTCCTGAGGCGGTCCCGCAGCCCTCTGTTCCTGAGGCGGTCCCGCAGCCCTCGGTTCCTGAGGCGGTCCCGCAGCCCTCGGTTCCTGAGGCGGTCCCAGAGCCCCGTCAGGTTCCCGAGCCCCGTCAGGTTCCCGAGCCCTGTCAAGTCCCCGAGCCACGCCAAGAATCCCCGTCACGCCCCCCGCCAAGACCCAGGCCTAGGCCTCGGGGACGCCCCCCCGAGCTGTCTCGCTGGTCTGCCCGGTTCCGAGGTCGGCCCCCGGAACTTTGGCCGTGCGTGGCTTGGGCCCTCCTCCAGGCCCCCTCCGCCCACCCTGGGTTAGGACTCTGGGGACATCTGGGATCTGTCCCTTGAGGGGGGGGTACTGTCAGGGTTTTGACACTTCCTCCCAGTTTTAGTTTCAGTTCTGTCTTGCCCCGCCTGTGTCCCATCTGCCCTGATTGTGTCCGCACCTGTGTCTCGTCTTGTCTCGTTATCCCCTCAGTATATCTTGTCTTGTCATTCCTTGGTTCCCTGTCGGTCCGTACTGTTCTCTCCTCCATGTCTCCTCGTACCTTTTTTTATGATCCTGGTTTTTTGTCAATCCTGCTCTGCAGCGCTTTGTTTTTGCCCTTTGTGAATTAAACCCTTTTATTTTTGAGAACTCCTGTCTCCAGCCTCCCTCTGTCTCCTGCACTTGGGTCCTAAAACAACCTAACCATGACTCCTAATTTGAATGCACTTTATTTATATGCCCACATGTAACATTTTATGTTTCATGTCAATGTGTTTTCATTTAGTAATTAATATGTTTTATTGTTATACTGTGTTTCACAGAACCACACGTTCTTCAATTAAAGCCACATAAACCTGATGCTCTGCCTCGTGATTTTCTAACCGAAGTCACACAGCCATAGTGTTCGCCTGCTCTGTTCAGCGCAACTGTTGAGGCCCTAGACCTCTATTACATGGTCCTTCGAGCCGGATAGAGCTCATCCACGACACTATGGATTCAAAAGACCAGGACATAACAGGGACATCCACTCGCCCCCACAGAGAGCGACAGCTACCGCATCACCTGGATGACTTTGTGGTGGGCTACGGACCTCAACAACCAGATGAACCTCCAAAAGATCTAGCGCACGCATCCAGAAGCCACGCTAGCGAGACGAGGTCCACATCTGTGAGGAGTGAGCACACACATCGGTCACAAGCATCCAGAAGCAAGGCGAGCGAGACGAGGTCCACAGCTGTGAGGAGTGAGCACCCACATCGGTCACACCAGTCTAGCGAGGCTAGAGCCCCATCTGAGAGGAGTGGGCCCTCACACCACTCGATCACCCGGTCTGCCCTCAATGCTGGTCTTGGCTCCCTCCTTGGCTCTGTCCGCTCATCCGCGAGTACAAATCCCCGTCATGCTCTGAACCCAGTCCAGGAAGCTATCCTGCAGGAGAACATTCATCGCCTGGAGCTCGAGGAGCTACAGTGCCAGGTTCTAGAAGATAACAATGCGGATCTAGAGTGTCGGCAGCTCAATACTCAGGCTCGGGAAGCACAACGCCTACAGCAGGAGGCACATGATGCACGGGAAGCTATTGCCAAACGACTTGACAGGCAGAGAAGCCTTAGGAAGAAAGAGAAAGAATTTCAGGTAGCCAAGCTATTGACCTCACTCCTTCGAGAACCAGAGAGGGAGGGAACATGTAGTGGTGCAGCATCACCTAGGAGCTTCTACTCTCTACCAGCAGTGACTGCGCCACCTCCTAATGCCCCTGCTGGCTCGTCCTTCCGTCACAGCAACCCTGATTTCCACTCTTTACCTCCTTCCAGGCCTCCTGCCGCATCTGAGCGGCCCTGTCCTCCACCTATCTTGCAGCGCCCTGCAGTAGCTCCCGAAACCGAGCCTCCTCCTGAAGGAAGATCAACCCAGTTGCCTCTTCTAGAGTGTCCTACTGCACCACAGTACCCGCCACCCAAACCAGCACAGGTGAGGGGTCTTTCTGCTGCACCACCTGCATTTTCGTATCCCGCTCCTACCATACCTGTTCACACCGAGCCCCGGGTGATGTCATACCAAGCTTCTACAACTACAGCTGGTATCCAGACCCAGCAATGTTATGCCGCAGGACCCACAGCAGCACAGACTCCTGTCCATAGAGTGACCACCTATCCCGCAGCTCAAAACTACCAGTATACAAGTTCAGCTGCACTCCATACAGCTCCTATACTGCCTACAATCACTCCACTGCATCCAGGCTCAGAGATGCTGATCCCCTCGCCATATGGGGTTCCCCAGCCGATACTGCCAGTCTTTGAGCGTGATCGAGAAAGTGACTTTGCTCTTCTCAAGATGGCCTTAGATAACATGATGGGCAGCCACGGGCACCTGACTGAACAGTATAAATACCAAGTGCTCCTCAGCCACTTGAAACTTCCCAGTGCCCTACAACTGGCTAGAGCCTACATGTATGATGTCCGACCTTACACCACTGCATTGCAAGCCTTGCAAGACAAGTATGGTCAACCCCGGCAGCTCGTACAGTCGGAGCTAGGTGCTATCCTCAACTCGCCCGCTATCAAGTTTGGAGACTCTGAGGCCTTTGACTCATTCGCCCTGTCCATCCAGTCTCTTGTGGGCATGCTCGGGACACTTGAAGGCCCAAATGGGTACGAGTTGAGATGTGGCTCACATGTGGATCGACTTCTAAGCAAAATGCCCCCGTCCTTCAGGGACAGTTTCATCGAATACTGTCTGAGCCGTGGCATCCTCCATACTGGGTCAGATATGACCTACACCCTTGCAGACCTGGCAACCTGGCTTCAGATGAAGTCACAAGCCAAACGCCTCTCAAGCCGAGCTGCAGTGCTATATCAGTGTGATGCACTCAAGCCAGTCAAGAAGGATCGTGTCACTTACCACAAGGAGAAGACCACAACCATTCTTCTCAATGCTGGAGAAGTCGCCAACCCTTCGGAACCTGCTCGCTCTAAGGCTGCCTTGAAGTTTAAGCCATATTGCCCTCATTGTGACAATAAGGAGCACTTCTTGAATAATTGTGACAACTTCAAGAAGCTGTCCACCAGCCAAGTGGTGAAATGGATCCGAGAGGGTAAACGGTGCTGGAAGTGTGGGTGCAACCATGCTCCAGAGGACTGTACTCTGAAACGCCCCTGCAAGACATGCAAAGAACAGCACCTCACCATTCTGCATGACTCTGTCCAGCAAACTCGAACCACAATCAACATGGTGACTACTCCACCCGTTAAGGTCTACCTTGACCGGCCCAACCGACCACAACAGGTGATGTTAAAGGTTGTCAAGGTCATCCTAAGGAATGGCGACCAATCATTGGAGACCTACGCTGTCTTGGATGACGTCTCTGAACGGAGTATTGTTCTTCCACAAGCCGTTCAGCACTTGAACCTTTCCGGGCAGCCAGAGACACTCCATCTACAGACAGTCCAACAACATGTCGAACAGCTCCAGGGCAGCTCCATCTCCTTTGACCTTTCTCCAATGTGTATGCCCTCCTTGAAGTTCCGTATCCACCAGGCCTTCTCTGCCGAAGGCCTGAGCCTCGCTGAACACTCCTACCCAGTGGCTGCACTACAGAAACGGTACAAACACCTCCGTGGCCTGCCCTTGCGACCAGTCGACCATGCCCAGCCACTGCTTCTGATAGGTTCAGATATGCCACACCTCTTGGTCCCTGTACAGCCAATACGTGCAGGCCCATCAGGTGGTCCCATCGGTGTCTGTACACGACTAGGTTGGTCACTCCAGGGTCCTACCAGCTTAGCCCAGTCTACTCCTTCTTCACAGTGCCTCCGCATCTCCACTGTCTCCCCGGCCACCGAGCTCTTCAGGAATGTTGAGCGCCTCTGGCAGGTCGACACTCTTCCTTACACAAGCGAGAAGGCAGCCACCCGCTCCAAGCAGGACCAGCAAGCCATGACTCTGCTCCAATCATCTACCACTAGGGTTGGGATCGATGGAGTCCAACGCTATGCAACCCCTCTGCTCCGGCGAGCGAATGCTACTCTACTTCACGCTCCAAAGGAAGCTGTGCTGCCATGCCTTTGCAGCATGGAGAGAAGACTTGCCAAGGACCCGATCAGGGCAGAAGTCTACTGCAATGAGATACAGAAACTGGAGAAGGCTGGTTATGTGGCAAAGGTGCCTGCCGATGAAGCTGACCAGTCTGCAGAATCATGGTACATTCCGCACCACATGGTGAACCACAACGGTAAGGACAGGATTGTCTTTAACTGTTCATTTCAGTACCAAGGTCTGTCCCTGAATGACCTTCTGCTTCCTGGACCTGCCCTCGGACCTACCCTGCTTGGTGTCCTCATCAGGTTCCGGCAACATGCTGTGGCGGTGAGTGGGGATATTAAGGGCATGTTCCACCAGATCCGCCTGCTACCCACTGACAAGCCAGTGCTACGCTTCATCTGGAGGAATATGGAGAGAGAGCAGGAGCCGAGTATTTATGAGTGGCAGGTGCTCCCATTCGGGACAACATGTAGTCCCTGCTGCGCCATCTACGCCCTCCAGCAGCACATCCAGGATAGCGTAGAGTGCAACCCCACCTTGGCAGAGACAGTTGAGCGGTCCTTCTATGTGGACAACTGTCTGCACAGCACTCACTCCGCTGAGGAAGCCAAGCGTCTCATTGATGACCTCCGCCATCACCTGCAGACTGGAGGTTTCGAGGTTCGTCAGTGGGCAAGTAATGTGCCCACGGTCACTGAGCATCTCCCGCCTGAGGCCCGTTCGGAACGCAGTGAGCTGTGGCTCTCCAAGTAGCGACCTTAATGAGCCTACCCTGGGCCTACGCTGGAACTGCCTTAGTGACTCCTTGGGGTACAAACATCGCCCTGTGGAGCCATCGACACCCACTATGAGGAACCTTTACCGAGTCCTTGCATGTCAGTACGATCCCCTTGGCTACATCGTACCATTTACCACAAGAGCCAAGGTTCTCATCCAAGACTTGTGGAAAGCGGATATTGGCTGGGACGACCCAATTCCATCTCGGGGTCTTCTTGACAGATGGCAAAACTGGGAACAGGAGATTCCTCACCTCGTCCACCTGGAGTTCCCTCGAGCCTATGCTCCACGGCACGTGGATCCCTCTACCGCAATCAGAGAGCTTCATATCTTTTGTGATGCATCAGAGCGAGCATATGGCTCAGTTGCCTACATGAGGACTATGGATGACCAGCAGCAGGTCCAGGTTTCCTTTGTGCTTGCCAGGTCTCGGGTGGCTCCCAAGAAGCAGCTATCAATGCCCCGCCTTGAGTTGAGCGCTGCCCTTACAGGTGCTCAGCTCGCCGAAGTACTCCAAACTGAGCTCACTGTGCCCATCCAGCGGGTTGTCCTGTGGTCTGACTCTACCACCGTCCTTTACTGGATTAAGTCGGAATCCTGCAGGTACAAGGTGTTCGTGGGCACACGAGTCGCAGAGATCCAAAACCTGACTGAGCCTGACAGTTGGAGGTACGTGACCTCTGCCACAAACCCGGCAGATGACATCACTCGAGGGTTGACACTGGAGGCGTTGGCACAACCACATCGGTGGAATGAAGGTCCGGAATTCCTCTACTTACCTGAAGATCAGTGGCCTACGATGCCCTCTGTTGGTCCAGACTCCGACGACAGCGAACTGAGGAAGTCCACCACGATCGGTAATGTGACCATCTCCACAGGGCCGCAGCTCCCTGCTATTGCAGACTTTTCTTCATGGAAAAAGCTTGTTGAAGTAACAGCCAGGTCCCTTCACGGGGCGGCTGATTCCCAGACCACAGAGGAGCCTTGTGATGCGGCTGACTACCTGAACGCGGAGAAGGCCCTCCTCGTCCAAGCCCAGCTGGACTCATTCCCAAATGAGATCAAGGCTCTCAAGTCCAACCGGCCTCTTCCATCTGACAGTCGCTTGAGTTCTCTAGCTCCAGAGTATGACGAGGCTACAGGTCTCCTCAGAGTCGGCGGTCGACTTCGCAGAGCCGATAATTTGGAGATGGACGCTATCCACCCAATTATCCTGGATCCGCACCATCCCTGGACGAAGCTGCTCATCCAAGATTATGATCAGGCTCTTCTCCACCCTGGGCCAGAGCGAGTGCTTGCTGATCTCCGGCGGAAGTACTGGGTTCTGCGTGCAAGGGAAGCGATCCGGAAGCATCAGCACTCCTGCCAAGAATGTCAGCTGTGGCGAGCAAAGCCTGACGTGCCTAAGATGGCCGACCTTCCGCCCTCACGCCTACGCCTGTACAAACCACCATTCTATTCTACAGGAGTGGACTGCTTCGGCCCATTCCACATTAAGATTGGGCGCCGGAATGAGAAGAGGTGGGGGATTTTATACAAGTGCATGACTACGCGCTGCATTCACCTTGACCTCCTTGAGAGTTTGGACTCTGACGCCTTCCTCATGTCCCTGAGACGCTTTATCTCACGTCGTGGTACACCATTTGAGCTTCTCTGCGATAATGGTACCAATTTTGTTGGAGGAGATAAGGAGCTGCAGGACGCCTTTGCCGAGATGGCACCAAGACTGAGGGACCAGTTGGCCAAGCAGAAGATTAAATTCTGCTTTAATCCACCAAGTGCACCTCATTTCGGTGGGACTTGGGAGAGGGAGATTAAGTCTGTGAAGACCGCCCTTAGGGTTATCCTGAAGGATCAGACGGTATCTGAGACCGTCCTCCGCACGGTCCTCATCGAAGTTGAGGGCATCATGAATGCGAAGCCATTGGGCTATCTTTCCTCGGATGTTGCAGACCCAGATCCCATCACTCCAAATATCCTCATCATGGGACGCCGGGATTCATCCCTACCACAAGCCGTCTATGACTCCAGTGACCTCCTTGGCAAACGTCGCTGGAAGCACAGTCAAGTGCTGGCCGACCACTTTTGGTCCACCTTCATTCGGCGTTACTTGCCAGGTCTGCAAGAGAGGCAGAAGTGGAGGAAGGATGGGAAGGGACTGTCAGTTGGCCAGGTGGTTCTCATTGTTGACCCACAACTTCCTCGGGCACTATGGCCTGTAGGGAAGGTCACACAGACGCACCCTGGAGCCGATGGGCGCATCCGAACAGCGGATGTGCAGGTGAAGGACAAGACCTATTTGCGCCCTGTGTCCCGACTGGTGCAGCTCCCGAATCTACCTGATACAGAGGACCCCTAATTGACTTTCCTGCTTATGTTCAAAAGCTCTAAACAGACTTTTGGGGGCGGCTGTGTACGAAAGCCCTAGAGTTCAGCTTATAGTTTCAGTTAGTTCACTGTTTGTGTGCTGTTACCGGCCCTTTAAGAGGTGTGGAATGTTCCGGAGTGGGAAGTCTGATTGATCTGTCTGCTGAGAAGCTGTGTAGAGCTGTGTGGATTTCTCCTGTTTGGAGAAGTGTGTGTACCTGCCTAAAGTGAGTATTTATGTTTAAACTGCTCTCTTTATGTATTAAAGCTTACATAGAGGTTGATCTGTATCTGCAGGAGTTTCAGTAACAGTAAATTAGTTACAGTGAATGAGCTACATTAACTGTTTTAGCCTGCATGTGCTGGCTGAGTTAGACAGGTGCTCCTCGTTTACAATGTTCACACAATTTATATTTCTCCTTTGTTAACAATCTGGTTTGTGATGTAAAGGAGTTATTTACCTAATTTGAATGCACTTTATTTATATGCCCACATGTAACATTTTATGTTTCATGTCAATGTGTTTTCATTTAGTAATTAATATGTTTTATTGTTATACTGTGTTTCACAGAACCACACGTTCTTCAATTAAAGCCACATAAACCTGACGCTCTGCCTCGTGATTTTCTAACCGAAGTCACACAGCCATAGTGTTTGCCTGCTCTGTTCAGCGCAACTGTTGAGGCCCTAGACCTCTATTACAACTACGGTTCTATGAGTCCCAGATGACCGCCAGACGGTGCTCTAAGCACTGGATATCTCCGCTTGCGCATACGCATGTCGAGTACAAATAACATCAATGTCACGTCACCCGTGACCCCTGCATGACCCTCGGAAGGGAATATCTTCCGGTGTCAGCCTGGGATCGGTTCCTAGAATCTTCTCGCGAGAGCACGAGGATTCTGAGTGACCGGCAGGCCTGGCGTCATCCGGGACTCATAGAACCGTAGTTACAGGCGTAACTTTTGTTCTATTTCGTCCCTACTGACCGCCAGGCGGTGCTGTAAGCACTGGATGACGAATACCAAGAACGTCACGCAGAATCCCGGTCACCTACCTCACTGACCAGAGGCCGAAGAACCTGGGAGCAGAACCACCCCCAACGGTTGGGGAGTGGGAGTAGAACCACACCCAACGGTTGGGGAGTGGCAACGTTGATCCGGTAGAATCTGGAGAACGTGTCCGGCGACGTCCACGAAGCCGCGGTGCAGATGTCCTCCAGAGGCCCCGCCCCCTTCAGGGCAGCCCAAGGGGGCCTACAGGGGCGGCCACTGCCCCTGTAGGCGTGCTCGATGGCGTCCACCCCCCAGCTAGATGGCGTCCACCCCCCAGCTCGATGGCGTCCACCCCCCAGCTCGATGGCGTCCACCCCCCAGCTCGATGGCGTCCACCCCCCAGCTCGATGGCGTCCACCCCCCAGCTCGATGGCGTCCACCCCCAGCTCGATGGCGTCCACCCCCCAGCTCGATGGCGTCCACCCCCCAGCTCGATGGCGTCCACCCCCCAGCTCGATGGCGTCCACCCCCCAGCTCGATGGCGTCCACCCCCCAGTGGGACAGGCGCTGTCTAGAAACAGCACGCCCCCTGTTAGGGCCACCATGGCAGATAAAAAGCTGCTCCAACCGGCAGCAACATAAGCAGCGAGGGCCCGTACGGGGCACAAAGGGCTCAGCCCACTCTCTGCAGGCTGGGGGTCGAACCGGGCAAGCTGGATAGGCCGATCAGCAAGAGTGCATGGCAGGACCTTGGGCAAGAACGCCACGTAATCCCTGAACCAGTGCTTAATTTGTCCATGAAGAGGTCCCGGAACATCGAGGGGGTGGAAATTTTTTGAGCATAATGCATTTAAATGCATCAATCTGGTGCACTTTGGAAAGCTAGAATAACAATAATATGGTGTCTGCTGCCTTAACTTACCTTGGAAACATAGCTCCGGAGCTTCTCTACCCGGCTAAACTAATATTAATAACTAAATAATTAATAACTAATATTCTCCGCTCCTCTGTTTGTGTGAGCACAGACAGCCTTCACCGCTGATTGGCTGTTTCCCGTGCCTGTCTCTGTGTGTAACCAATCAGACGGAGCTGTGGGCGGGACATTGCTGGACACAGTGCAGTGACTGCAGACAGAGACGCGGCTGCATCAACCCCAAAATAACGCCGTTTTAAATTGTACAAACACAATATTGGTATCGTTGGAAAGGGAAAAATGTCCTCTTAATTTTGGGGGGGCTGAGATCAAATTATGGGGGGCTTCAGCCCGTTTTTTTAATTTGTAGTGAGAACATAATCCACAGCAACCGACACAACTCCATTCATGTGTATGTGGTCCGCGGCGCAAGGACCACATTGATTGTGCTGCAGCTGCCCTCATCGCCGCTTGTTGCTTTTCTGATTCGTTTTGAAGAATCATGCAATTCTTCCTTCTTTTTGAAAAAAGACAGTAAATTCAACTGTCTTTTTGATATGTTTGCGTTGCTCGCTGCTGGCTCCCCAGATCCAGCAAATTTCCAAAGTTTTTTTGGTCAGGGGCGTGGTTTGCTGGCCCATCTTTTCATTGCATCAACAAATCTCCGACTCTTTCAAATGACGTTAAATCTTTATAAACAACATGAAATGCTTGGGATTTGTTCTGTAAATGAATTTATGCATATTATTATTTTTTATACATTAAAAAAAAACTTTTTTATATTATTATTGTTTTATATATACGAGAGGTGCCGGATCTGCCCAAATAAGTCCCGGAACGCAGGGAGGCCAAAATCGAGAGGTGCCGGATCTTGTTCCGGCAGGATCCGGCACAAATTAACCCCTGCCCTGAACCATCTGGGTTCCATCTCAAGCAGGACCCGCTGACTGACAGGGCATGTAACTCACCGACTCGCTTTGCTGATGTCATGGCGAGGAGAAAAGCTGTCCGTATTGAAAGCCACTTTAGGTCCTCCTGGGCCAAGGGCTCAAAAGGTGGAGAAGAGAGGGCACCTAGCACCATGGGTAGGTCCCGCACTGGTCTACGCTGTCAGCTGACACCTTCTCCAGCAGCAGCATCGGTAAAGATGGGGAGGAACGTGATCATGTCAGCTGCTCTGGGTCCAGGACTGGACTCTCCAGGGTCTAAGGTGTTTCAGTAATTAAGAGTCCATGATGATCTTTTGTCCTGGAGACAGAAACTAAGAGCAAACGTGTGATTAAATGGAGTGTAAATGTGGGTTGAGGGTGTGAGCTGAGCTGCAGCTCCATGACTCCATCTAGTGGTCGGATAGTAGAAGTGCAGCAGCTTCCTCACTGCTGTCGGACAGGAAGGTGAAGAGAAGATCAGTCAGAGCTGGTCGTTGTACATCTACAGTGACGTGTGTTTCCTCTGCAGATGGAGGTAGAAGGTGTGTGTGAGCTGATGTGAATCCAGCAGCATGGATCAGTGTGAGGACAGAGAGGAGGGAGTCCTTCCCTCCAAAACCTCCCCGAGGGGAAAACCTGAGAGAGAAGAAGAGAGGTGAGATGATCTAACTGTCCATGACTCTTCTGCACGTCAGAGTTCAGCCCTCACGTCACCAAACACCTTTATTACAGGAGACCTGGACCTGGACCTGGACCTGGACCTGGACCTGGACCTGGACCTGGACCTGGATCTGGACCTGGATCTGGACCTGGATCTGGACCTGAACCTAAACCTGAACCTGGACCTGGACCCAGCTGTGTGTCCTTGAAGAGTGACAAATCACATGATTTCTTTATTAATTTTAAAGAGACCCAATGTTCTCCCTCAGTGAGGTGAGTTTTACATAAATGTTTTTGAAAACGTAAAACAGACTGAAATGTTTTTATCGTATCATGATTATTTCATATATGTGTCTTGATCATTTTCAGTTCAGTTTTATGTATAAAGCATCTATTCCAATTGTGTCCAAGTTGTGTCTAGGATCTTTCCAGAGACCAGCACATGAGCTCACATCACCAAACACCTTTATTACAGGAGACGACCTGGACCTGGATCTGGACCTGGACCTGGACCTGGACCTGGACCTGGACCTGACCCTGGTCCCAGCTGTGTGTCCATGAAGAGTGACAGATCAAAGGATTTACATATCTATTTTAAAGAGTCTCCTGGTTTTCCTTCAGAGAGGTGAGTTGTTTGTAAACGTTGTTTCTGAAAAATGTAACTGAGACTGAAACGTTTCCATGGTAACATGTTTAAAGTGAACATTTCTCTGTTTTACTGCCATTTTTAGAGGGTTGTTGATGTTTCCAGAAACACAGCAGACTATAAGGGGGTGTTGGAGTCTCTTCTGAGTGACTGTAGTTCAGCGGTTTGTCCAGCAGGGGCATCTTTCTGCTGAGGTTGCAACATCATTTAGGGAGGAAGTTCTTCTCAGGTGGACGGTGTTACTGGATGCAGGAGGACAGATGGTTCCTGGAACCATGTGAACATTGATCTCTTGAGAAGCTGGTCTTTGTGGACACTTGCTGGACCTTCTTGTACCACCAGATTGAGAGCTGGTACTGGGAGAAAGACGTGGACGTCCTCAGTCTCAGGAGGACCAGAGAACCTTTACCATGACGGGAAGTCCTCTGGGGGACTGTCCTCATCCAAACATGACTCCATGGACCTTCAGACATCATGTGACCTAATTCTTCATGATTCCTCCACAGAGTGGACGAGCAGATCTCAGAGTCCCCCAGCGGTCCGTCTGTCCAGCAGCATCAGACCCAGCTGGACTCCGTCTTTCAGGTCTGTACATGGACAACAACTGCTTCTCCACCTGTTGTCCTGATGTCCATGTGCATGCTGGTCTCTGGAGACCAGTGGACTGTCAGTCTGTCCATCATGGACCTGATGTTTGTCTCCATGCTGGTCTCTGGAGACCAGTGGACTGTCAGTCTGTCCAACATGGACCTGATGTTTGTCTCCATGCTGGTCTCTGGAGACCAGTGGACTGTCAGTCTGTCCATCATGGACCTGATGTTTGTCTCCATGGTTTCAGTCTGGTTGTGTCCTTCATGTGGTCTTCTGTTCCAGCTGCTGGAGGACGACATCATCATGTTTGTGAAGGACGAGCTGAAGAAGATCCAGAAGGTTCTGAGTCCAGATTACCCAGAATCCTCAGAGAGTCTGGAGGAGGATGAAGATGAAGAGCAGAAGAGCATCAGAGAGACATTCATGAAGATCACAGTGAAGTTCTTGAGGAGGAGGAAGCAGGAGAAGCTGGCTGACCTCCTGCAGAGCAGTAAGACGTTTCTCTGAACATCTGAGCTGCTGGATAAACCACACCCAATGTCTCAGTAGATGACCAACATTCACAGATCAGACACAACATTAAACCCACTGGAAGGTGGAGGAACTCAGCTCATCTTCGGTTAGGAACATCTCATTAATAGGGTCATTAATATCCCAGTAAATTAAAGTTTTACTCTAAAGAGTTGAACCGTGTGGATTCAATATTCAGTTCCAGCAAACACAAAACAAACACAACTGGTGTGTCTGAAGTGAATCGTAGAGGAAACACTGTTGTTGTTCCTCTGATTGATCGGAGGGTTTTTGGGAGGAAAACACTTCAATACTCCTCATTGAACGGCTGATCAGTGAATGTTGAAATGTTGATTCTTTAGAGGAAGTAGAACTTGTTGTGGGCTGGTTTTAATCACTAAGTGGTTTTCTTTATTTCATCTTTATTTAGATACCGTCCCTGCCGTTTGTCAATCCAAACTCAAAGTTCAGCTGCAGAAGAAGCACCAGCATGTGTTTGAGGGGATCAATAAAGCAGGAAACCCAACCCTTCTGGAGCAGATCTACACGGAGCTCTACATCACAGAGGGAGGGACCGGAGAGGTCAACGATGAACATGAAGTCAGACAGATTGAAGCAGCTTCCAGGAAACCAGACGGAGCAGAAACAGCCATCAGACAGGAAGACATCTTTAAACCCCCACCTGGAAGAGGAGGACCAATCAGAACGGTGATGACGAAGGGAGTGGCCGGCATCGGGAAAACAGTCCTAACACAGAAGTTCAGTCTGGACTGGGCTGAAGGCAGAACCAACCAGGACATCCAGTTCCTGCTTCCATTCACCTTCAGACAGCTGAATGTGCTGAGAGAGGAGAAGTTCAGCTTGGTGGAACTAGTTCATCGATTCTTCTCTGAAACCAAAGGAATCTGCAGCTTTGAAGAGTTCCAGGTCGTGTTCATCTTTGATGGTCTGGATGAGAGTCGACTTCCTCTGGACTTCCACAACTCTACAATCGTCAGTGACCCCAGAAGGTCCACCTCAGTGGACGTGCTGCTGACAAACCTCATCAGGGGGAACCTGCTTCCTTCTGCTCGTCTCTGGATCACCACACGACCCGCAGCAGCCAATCAGATCCCTCCTTACTGTATTGACATGGTGACAGAAGTCAGAGGGTTCACTGACCCACAGAAGGAGGAATACTTCAGGAAGAGGTTCAGAGATGAGGAGCAGACCAGCAGGATCATCTCCCACATCAAGACATCACGGAGCCTCCACATCATGTGCCACATCCCAGTCTTCTGCTGGATCACTGCTACGGTCCTGGAGAACGTCCTGGAGAACATCCTGGAAACCAGAGAGGGAGGGGAGCTGCCCAAGACCCTGACTGAGATGTACATCCACTTCCTGGTGGTCCAGGCCAAACTGAAGAAGGTCAAGTATGATGGAGGAGCTGAGACGGATCCACACTGGAGTCCAGAGAGCAGGAAGATGGTGGAGTCTCTGGGAAAACTGGCTTTTGAGCAGCTGCAGAAAGGAAATCTGATCTTCTATGAACCAGACCTGAGAGAGTGTGGCATCGATGTCAGAGAGGCTTCAGTGTACTCAGGAGTGTTCACCCAGATCTTTAGAGAGGAAAGCGGCCTGTACCAGGACCAGGTCTTCTGCTTCATCCATCTGAGTGTCCAGGAGTTTCTGGCTGCTCTTCATGTCCGTCTGACCTTCATCAAGTCTGGAGTCAACCTGCTGGAGGAAGAGAAGAACACAGAGACTGACCTCTATCAGACAGCTGTGGACAAGGCCTTACAGAGTCCAAACGGACACCTGGACTTGTTCCTGCGCTTCCTCCTGGGTCTTTCACTGGAGACCAATCAGAACCTCCTACGAGGTCTGTTGGAGCCAAAACAAAGAAGTTCACAGAACAATCAGGAAACAGTTGAATACATCAAGGAGAAGATCAGTGGGGATCTGTCTGCAGAGAGAAGCATCAACCTGTTCCACTGTCTGAATGAACTGAACGATCGGTCTCTGGTGGAGGAGGTCCAATGGTCCCTGAGGTCTGGACGTCTCTCCAGAGATGAACTGTCTCCTGCTCAGTGGTCGGCTCTGGTCTTCATCTTACTGTCATCAGAAGGAGATCTGGAGGTGTTTGACCTGAAGAAGTTCTCAGCTTCAGAGGAGGCTCTACGGAGGCTGCTGCCGGTGGTCAAAGCCTCCAAGAAAGCTCTGTAAGGACGAACACGGACACATCTGTTTTAGTTACAATCACATGTTCTTGGAGGAAACCAGTGAAATTCACTGTTCAACTAAGTTCAGGAAACTTTACATACAGAGAAGAGAAATGCAGCGATCACTATGATCAATACTTAATGATTATTAGTTTAAATAATCAGTATTCATTGATATATAATTTAGTTCTTTGTTAAATGGCATAATCAACTTTTAAATAACCTCCAGATCTATTTTTAATCTCCTCTGCAGACTGAGTGGCTGTAACCTCTCAGAGGACATCTGTCCACTTCTGTCCTCAGTTCTCAGCTCTCAGTCCTACAGTCTGACAGAACTGGACCTGAGCAACAACGACCTGCAGGATTCTGGACTGGAGCAGCTGTGTCCTGGACTGGAGAGTCCACACTGTCACCTGGAGTCTCTCAGGTCAGAATCCACCAAGTGTTCAACTGGTGACCGTTACAACTGTGGTTGATACCGAAGGATTGTTGATGTGTTTCTGCTGATCCTCTGATTTTTCCTTCAGCGCCATCATCAGGTGAACACGAGGACAGAGTCAGCTTTAGTCTCAGAGCAGTTCTCTCAGAGTCTCTGCATGTGTGTTGTGTGTCTGCAGCAGGACACTTGAGCAGATAACATGCAGCAGACCTGTGTTGTGTGTCTGCAGGCTGTCAGGCTGTCTGATCTCAGAGGAAGGGAGTTCTTCTCTGGTCTCAGCTCTGACCTCCAACCCCTCCCACCTGAGAGAGCTGGACCTGAGCTACAACCATCCAGGGGAGTCAGCAGGGAAGCTTCTGTCTATACTGGAGGATCCCCGCTGGAGACTGGACACTCTCAGGTAGGACACTCTCAGGTAGGACATTCTCAGGTAGGATACTCTCAGGTAGGACACTCTCAGGTAGGACACTCTGCTGGGTGGGGGAGACTGGACACATTCAGGTAGGATACTCTCGGGTAGGACACTCTCAGGTAGGACACTCTCAGGTAGGACACTCTCAGGTAGGACACTCTCAGGTAGGACACTCTCGGGTAGGACACTCTCGGGTAGGACACTCTCGGGTAGGACACTCTCAGGTAGGACACACTCAGGTAGGACACTCTCAGGTAGGACACTCTCAGGTAGGAAGACAGAAGGACATCAGTGTTCCTGAGTAAAATACAGACACCTGCACCCGACATGTGTATGCTGGTCCTTTTAGAGGAAGGTATACATTACAAAAGAGATGTGACCCTTTCATCTGCATTTACATGTTTTATATCCCCCTCTTCCATCCTGTTCCTTCCAGCTGTTGGCCTTTTGTTACAAGCCATATAATGTGTGAATGTTTTCCATGACAGCATTTTGAGCAGATGGAGCTGCTGCAGCTCATCTGGTGCTGCAGCAGAGCTGATAGATGCACTTCACAACTCTGAGCCGTTCTTGACCCAGTAAACATCCCAGAACCACAGCAGTTTGGTTTTCAGGCCCATCACAGCCCAATAACAGCTGCAACTTCAATCATCCATGACATGGTCTCCTCTTGCTGCTGATTCAGCAGAGATGAAACCAGATGAGAAGAATGTGTTGAAACGGTGCTGGAAGGTGATGACCACAGGACAGACTTCAGAGATGCTGCATTCAAGTGCATCGGTCCCAGTGTTGGACTGTTCCTTCATCAGTGTGTGAGAGCCATGTAATGTCCATGTTTGCTGAAAGAGACTGTGCTGGTCTGACCCTCCTCCTCCTCCTTCCAGGGTGGAGCCTGCTGGACAACGATGGCTGACACCAGGTCTGAGGAAGTGTAAGTGTGTTTTTATTCAACCATCTTCACTCGTCGTTCATGAGTCCATCAGTGATCAATAACTGATCAATAATAACTGCAGCTGCTTGTTTGTTCTCTCCATCAGATTCCTGTCAACTCACCATCGATACAAACACAGTCAACAAATACATCAAACTGTCTGACAACAACAGGAAGATCATGTGTGTGAGGGACTATCAGTCATATCCTGATCATCCAGACAGGTTTGATACCTGGCGTCAGCTGCTGTGTAGAGAAGTTCTGACGGGTCGCTGTTACTGGGAGGTCCAGTGGAGTGGAACAGTTCATGTATCAGTGAGTTACAAAAGAATCAGCAGGAGAGGAAACTCTGATGACTGTGGGTTTGGATGGAACGATAATTCCTGGAGTCTGTTATGTTCTGATGATGATCAGTACCGTGTCTATCACAATAAGAGAGAAACATCTTGCTCCTCCTCTACCTCAGTCTCTAACAGACTAACAGTGTATGTGGACATTCCTGCTGGAACTCTGTCCTTCTACAGCATCTCCTCTGACAGACTGATCCACCTCCACACCTTCAACACCACATTCACTGAACCTCTCTATCCTGGGTTCGGGTTCGGGTTCAATCCTGGTCCTGGTTCTTCAGTGTCTCTGTGTTGAGTTCAGTCTCAAGAGTCTCCTCCTGTTAGACAAACTGTCTCTGTTGGACAGATAGTTGAGTCTGTACACGTCTGTCTCTGTTTCCACCAGAACACCTGAATCACACGTTGGTGAAACTGTTCTGAATGATTTCTTGGAAACTTCTTCCTCTTCTTGTCCTTTAAAGGTGGATGTTGCCGTTATTCCAGGATCCACATGTTGTTCTTCCATCCGTTTTCAGTCAGACCTTTAAAGTGAACAGCAGCATGCTCCCTTATCAGCCTTCCCTGCAACTGCTTTTGTCCTGTCTTGTCTTCAGAGCCTCTCATTTTCATTCCTCCGAAAACTCTACAATCATGGAATTGATTAACTGGTCCCTCAGCACAATTGACCAAATTTTTGCGACAAGAAGTGAGGGGGTTAAGGAGCCCTCCTGTCCTGATGGGACATTTTTTGCTGGATATACAATGGATTCGTACGAAAACTGGAAGCCGTTGTGCCTCAAGATTATGTCCGTCGAGGACGTGGAAGACGCCTTCATAATTGGATTTATGATAGCAGGATTTCTTCTAATTGGAGTGGGGATTTTCCTGGCCTATCGACAATCGCGGAAGTCAGCGACAGCCGTTCTTGCCCTTTCTGACCTGCCCGACGTTACTGGAGGAATGAGCAAGGGGTTAAGCACTCAAACTTTAACGCTGGGAGAGCAAGGCCGCAAGCTAGATGCGATTCTTGAACAGAATCGTAGGCTAGCAGCGGTCTTTGAGCTCATTGGCAAGATAGAGAAGATCTTGGAGAGGCTGGAACCTCGGCTCGGCGGGAATTGATCACAAATTTGTCTGTTTAGAGTCGCATTGAGGTAACAGAGACTTAACGGCAGACGGAAAATTACTGGAGTCTGCCGGTTTCCTTCTTTCATACAATTGTTGATTCTACAATCTGCCCCCCCCCCCCACACTTGCCCTCCCCTTTCAAAACATCCGTGGACTGTTTACAGAACTGTACCGAGCCGTCTGATAACATCGAGGACAATGGCTGAGAGCAGCTCTGAGGCGAAGTTTCACAGACTCACTGCACACACACACACACCTACCGATAACCATACCCCCCTCATCTTCAACGCTTTCCCTGGCACCCCTCTTATCAGCCCCCCTGACACGGACGCCGAGTTCGAGCGCCACGGAGGCCTCGGCCCTCACTTGGATGAACTGTGCTGGGATCCCCCCCCCCCGCCCGCCTTGTCCACCCCCAAATAACCACAAGTTATGATGTTGTTTTGTTGTGTGTATGTTGCTTTTCTGTGCTGAGGTGTTTTTTTTGCACCTTCACACTAGGTATTAATACACAGTGTGAAGATGCCTTTTTTTTCCCTCCTCCTCCGTCCCAGTGTCATCCTTCCTCTAAAAATGGCGTCCGTATTAATGGAGCCATCGGTGTGAACTGGAGTCAAGTTCTCTCGTCTGATTTATGTCTGACTTGGCAATAAAGCTTTTTCTGATTCTGATTCTGATGTTGTTTCTCTGCAGCTCAGTTCATTCACTTCATGTCAGCTGCAGTTAGTTTGCTGCACATGTGACCAACTGTGATGTCAGAGAGGAATCACTGAGCTGCAATCAGCCCAGATGAAGTTACAACCTGCTGACAGATCTGAGCACAAGGTTGCTGTGCAGCCAGGGTTCATCCTGGTCTTTATTCACACCACTTCCTGTTCCAGCCAGGACGTCACTACTGGACTGTCAGGTCTCTGTCATGGTAAAGTCTTTGTTTGTATGTGAGTTTATTGTATGAATAAAATGATCCATCCATCATCTAGAACTGTTTCATGTTCACGTACCCTTGTTGATTTTACACTGTGCTAAGGGCTACTTTTTGAATAAAGTTCCCCTTTGATGACAATGTTTGATATTCACCCATTAAAAGCGCTGCCTCAACATTTCCTCACAATAATTATCAAATTGATTTATCATGCTATTTATTGCTGTTTATTGATTTCTATTATTCTTTGGTTTATTCCAGAACCACACACACACAACACATCTGTAAGTGCACTCTCTAGACTGGATTAAAGCCCTGTAAAGGAAATTGATAGCTTACCCTCTCTTCATTTAAAGGTATAGTCTGTGATCGTATTCAAAAACATTTATTGTTATACTGGGTGAAATGGTCCTTCCATCCTGAGTAGCCAGTGAATAATGTGTTCAGAAAAAGGAAGGAAAAAAATCCGACCTCTCTGACAGTTTTAATCCTGTAAAAACTCTGACCAATCTGTTTTTTGCGCACCGAATGAAACGGATTGGTCCAGGACCAGAGGATTGGCAGGGGGGAAAGAACCAATCAGATGCCTTCATTTTAAGCCCCGCCCACGCCCCCTCCGTCTCATGCGCGCTCTCGTCACGTCTCTCTGCTTCCAGCTGATTCCAGCCCCCGTGTCCGCTTCCCACGGGTCCTCCTTGGCTCAGAGTGTCCCAGTGTGACCCCCCCCCCCCCGCTCCTCCAGACCGACTGGTAACGCGGCCTGACATCAGAGGGCCCCCGCCGCTCCCGGCTTCACCGCCGGTTCGCGGTTGGGCGGTCACATCGAATGTAACGGCTCACCCTGCTAAAAAGGATAAAAAAAGAAAGCCAAAGTGCGATTCTGCGCCGCAGGTTGTCTGCTACTGGGGGGTCCGTGGCAGACACTCCTGTTCACTCCTGCTTTACTCTCTTTTACTCCGGTTTTATTCCCATTTATTCCTTTTCACTCCTGTTGGCTCCTGTTTACTTCTGTTTAACTTGGTTTCCTCCTGTTTTACTCCCGTTTATTCGTTTTTACTCCTTTTTTACTCCTGTTTTACTCTGTTTTATTCCCGTTCCCTCCCGTTCCCTCCTGTTTACTCCGGGTGCGTCACAAGGCTGATTTTGGGAAAACTCCTGTGGTCATAAATCCGGTCCTGGCCGGTTTCAGGTCGTCATCCGTCAGTCATCGTCCGTCGGTCCGTCTGCCACGGACCCCCCCGTATGGGGGTCCGTGGCAGACCCCAGTAGCGGAGCGCCGGTGCTGCGGAGCTGCCCTGCAGGCTCTGTTGCCACGGCTAAGCCGCAGGGTACGGCGTACCCTGCGATAAGGGGTACGCGGCGAAGCGCACCATTCTGCGTTGGTGAAACGCGGAACCATAAATCAGCCTGCAGTGTTTTCTGTTCTGAACTTCTCGATTGTGGTAATTTTGCTGCGACGTAGGGTCCCTCCGCCGTTCATTGTTGTGTCTAAAAATGATGCGCAGTGCCCACCCAATCAGAAACAGTACAGATATTCTGTGATATTTTTTTTTATATTTATAAAAAAATAAAGGATCCCCATAATTGGGTGGGCAGGACGCACATTTGGGTGGGTACAGTCCCCCCTGCCCCCCCCCTAAAACCAGCCTCGCTTACAGGTGAATGAGACATGGGGTAGTTTTGTTGAAAATGTGCTGTCCAAAATGTCCTGGAAAACTCGACTCCTGCAAATGCGCGTTCCCCAAAGTTTGTGGGGGCGTGGCTTTGGACGGAGCGCAGACGGGAGGGGGAGGAGGGGGCGGGGCTTAGAGGAGGGGCCACCTTCAAATCTTGCTAGCTCTCCAACGTTACACACTATGGGCCTGATTTACTAAAGGTTTGCATGCGTAAAAACGTGTGCAAACTTGACATCACCCGCAAACCAAAGTGCCAGCTGATCTACTAACAGCGTGCAAAGAGGACTGCGCCTCTCAAATGAGCAAAATAGCACACGCTGTTCATTTCACACAGCCCAGGACCACCCACGATGGCGGCCGCAGCTGCTGCTGCTGCTGCTCGAGGCGCGACAAACAAACCACGAAAGAAACCAGAGATATACACTACGGTAGATGGCAAAACTATAGTGGAAGATGAATTGCTAAACTTCCTAAGTGTCAAAATGAAGACTGTGAACCAGGATGACATCGTTATTTTGGCTGTGAATCACTTTGGGTCCGAATGGATTGAGGGCTCAAAGAGAGCTCTGTTTGATCTGTGCCCCGGTACACAGCGGAATGTAGACCACAGAGGGCCAAGCAAAGACACAAACAACGTCAAGAGTTGTTTGAAACTACTCAACGAGGTTGGAGAACATGTTCCTCGCTTTGTGTCTCATCATTTGGATGAGTTACCACCGCTGACGTTTAACAGCCTAGATGTATCCTGTCTGGTGAGCAAAATTGAGCGCCTAAGTGCAGACGTATCCGCTATGAAGCAGGCTGTGGGTGTACAGTCGAATACCTGCGAGGACCTCCGTCTAATAACTTTGGACATTAACAAACGCTTGTGTGTGATTGAGCAAACTGTTGCCAACAATGAGAGGAGCGCCGCGCCAGAGGGGGATCCCCTATGGGTCCCGGTGGATAACACCACCTTACCTGCGCATGCTTCCTCGTCGGAGTTGGCCCTGCATGCCGCCACCGCTAAGGAGGTGAGAGCCCCGAGCACCGCCGGGAAGAGCGGTGCCACCGCCGTGGAGGAGATAGCCTCGAGCACCGTGGAGAGGAGCGCCGCGCCAGAGGGGGACTCACTATGGGTCCCGGTGGATAACACCACCGTACCTGCGCATGCTTCCCTGCACGCAGCCACCGCTGAGGAGGAGATAGCCTCAAACACCGTGGAGAGGAGCGCCGTACCGTCCGCGGAGTTTGCCCAGCATGCCGCCACCGCTGTGGAGGAGATAGCCTCGAGCACCGCAGGGAAGAGCGGTGTGGCGAACTCGCCTGCATGGAGCCGGGTGGTCAAGAACGGGTCCCGCAAACAAGCCAATGGAAGAGCTACAGCACGAGCCAAGCCTCGTCTCATTCTCCCCAGAGAAAAGAAGACATACGGCATCGTTGGAACAAGTGCGGGGGGGAGCATTCACGCTGTCATGACTAAGATGGTGAGTGTGTTCGCTACTAAATTCTCACCTGATTTGGACACAGAGACGCTGTCTAGCTATTTGAAAGACAAGCTGTCAAGAGACGTGACGTGTGTAAAAATAGACACCGAACAAACCCGGTACAGCTCTTTTAAAATAACAGCCGAATGTAAGGATGTAAGCGAGATGTATGAGCCACAGTTATGGCCAGAGGGGACTTATGTACGGCGGTTTTATGAGCCACGGAAGCCAAGGGCTGCTGCTACTGGGGTCGGTGTTAAGGTGCCGCCTGTCACAAGGATGCATGAGCCCGAGGCTACGTCGCGATAAACTTGTGCATGAACTATGAGAGTGGTGTCATATAACTCTCGTGGACTGCGCCTCGGACAGGGTGCAGTGGTCAGAGCACAGCGTGTTGTTATTGACAAGCTCCTAGAGAGTGCAGATATCTTGTGTATACAAGAGACTTTTATATCTATGCAAGACCTTGATAAACTTAATGCTGTTCATAATGATTTCCACGGGGCAGGGGAATCAACAACAGATTTAAGTACTCGGATTGTGCGTGGCAGGATCCCGGGTGGAGTGGCCATTTTATGGCATAAAAAGCTGGACTCACTCGTCAGTGTGGTCAGGCTGGAAGTGGACTGGTGTATTGGCATCAAAGTTGAGCACAATAATAAGGGTTTTATTATTTTAAATGTGTACACACCGTACGAATGCCACAGTAATGAGGACGAATATCTGAATAGGCTAGCATTTATCAGTGCCTATATTAAAGAAAATGAGTATACATGTATATTTGTCATGGGTGACTATAATGCTGACATCTCAGATAGTAGTTCTATGTTTGGTAAACATCTATTGCAATTCTGTAAAGATAACAAGGTTACTCTGTCTAGCAAGGTGCTGCTGCCAGTAGGCAGTTATACATATGTCAGTGAAGCGTGGCACACAACATCCTGGCTGGATCACTGTGTATCCACAGCTGATGCTCATGACAGCATTGATAAGTGTGAGATCCTGTATGATTTGGCCACAGCCGATCACATGCCTATAGTCATGACTATTAATGTTAAGGGCCTACCAGAGCTGGACAACCCTGGTGGTCCGATAGGCAGTGATAAGATTAACTGGGCATCTCTAACTGTAGAGGAATTAGCACAGTATAGATCACTGACAGATGTTTTCTTAAGTGTAATGGATTTGCCAGTCATTGCAATTGCCTGTGGAAATATTAACTGTAAAGATGTTCGCCACCACAGTGACCTGTGTGAAATGTATGACCACATAGTAAAATGTTTAATTAATGGTTGCAAACCTTTTAAAAGTAAAAAGATAAAGTGTCATAACCTCCGACCGGGTTGGAATGGTCATGTTCACAAGCTTTATGTAGAGGCTAAAGATGCTTTTAAATGTTGGACCCTAGCAGGGAAGCCTAGAAATGGCCCTGAGTGTGACCTGAAGAAACATGCAAATGCCAGGTTTAAATATGCTTTGCGTTATATAAAACGAAATGAGCAGGCCATGAGGGCTAATTCCATGGCAAAAAAGCTACAGAAAAATAATGTGTTTGATTTCTGGAAAGAAGTAAAGGTGGTTAATAACAGTAAAATGCCAATGCCCTCCAGTATAGATGGCACAACTGGGTCTGAAAATATTGCTGAGCTCTGGAGGAGCCACTATGCAAATATTTTTAATTGTGTCACAAGTGATGTTTTTAATATAGGTGAGGTTACTCATAGTGATGGTATGACTATCAGACCTGATGAAGTGAGCAATCTCATAGAGAAACTGTCTGTGAACAAAGCCTGTGGACAGGATCAGATATCATCAGAACATTTGAGGCATGCCAGCCACAGACTCTCAGTGTTACTTGCTATGTGTTTCTCTGGATTACTGATGCATGGCATACTGCCTGAATCTATGCTTGCTGTTTTGTTAGTACCAGTAGTTAAAAACAAAACTGGTAAACTAACAAGCATTAATAACTATAGACCCATTGCACTAGCAAGTATTATGTCCAAGGTACTGGAAGGTATTCTGATGGAAAGATTGAATGAATATATAACAACTACTGACAACCAATTTGGTTTCAAGAAAAAGCTTGGCACTGACCTATGTATATATTCGCTTAAGGAAATTGTCAGTCAGTACAGAAGCCGTAACAGTACCATATTTATGTGTTTCTTGGATGCCTCTCAGGCGTTCGATCGCATTAATCACGGTAAATTGTTTTTAAAGCTACAGGAGCGTGGTGTCCCTTTATATCTTATCAGAATCCTAAAGTTTTGGTATTCACACCAGAATATGCAGGCAAAGTGGGGAACGAGTACGTCCACTCCTTTTTCGGTGACAAATGGCGTGCGCCAGGGAGGAATTTTGTCGCCCCTACTGTTCAATGTATATATGGATGAACTTTCTATACGGTTAAAAGAGTGTAAAACTGGATGTATGGTGGGGGACAACCTTATTAACCATATGATGTATGCAGATGATCTAGTTGTACTGTCTCCTTGTAGTGCTGGCTTACAGCAGCTACTTAGGATCTGTTCAGCATATGGCTTGGAATTTGATATAAAGTTTAACTCTAAAAAGAGTGTAGTAATGATCACAAGAACTAAGGATGATCAGAAGCTCACCTTTCCCTCCTTCTTTTTGGCTGGTGAAGTGTTGCAGGTGGTTAAAAAGTTTAAATATCTGGGTCACATCATCAGTGATGATTTATGTGATGATGATGATGTGCAGCGCCAGTGTGGCAAGTTATACGGACAAGCCAATATGTTATCTAGAAAGTTTCATATGTGTACAAATGATGTAAAGATTGCACTTTTTAAAACATATTGTACTCCATTATATACAGCCCATTTGTGGTGCCGCTATAGCTGTGCTAAAATGAAGAAACTTCAGGTGGCATATAATGATGCCTTCAGAATGTTTATGGGGCTCCCAAGATGGACTAGTGCAAGTGAGGTATTTGTGACTAGTAATGTGCCAACCTTTCATGCTGTTCTGAGGAATTTTATGTATAAATTCATGTGTAGACTCGTGGAGTCTCATAATGAATTAATCAGGGCCTTGACAGACATCACACTAAGCGATACAAGGCTTACATCATGTTTTTGGAAACACTGGAGACAATGCTTATATGTTTTTTATTAATGAAAACAGTCTGGAACTGTACACCTCTGTAATGTCTGTAATGTAATGTGTGTTTTTGTATGTATTTTATGGACCCTTGTGTCTGGAATAAAAGTTTATCATCATTTAGTACTTTTGCCCTGATGAATAATCAATATGGGGCGTACCCGCCAGAAATCGCTAAATACTGGGAGGGGAAAATGAAAATAGGTCCATTTACCACGCGCAATGAGATTTACCAAGCCTGAAAGTTATTGCGGGGATTGTGATTGCGTCTGTATTTAATACGTTTGAAAGGAAGGTGCTAATCTGCCCAGCATTACGCACCGATGGCTGCTGTTATTGTGGCAAGGAGGCGACATCCAAAATCAAGGAATACGCAGAGAGAGAGTCTTTATTCTGCTGCATGCTTTTAAAAATGGTTGCACACGTTTTATTAAAGGCCACTTTTTCTTTAGTTCTTCGACTTATATCTTGCCACCTTCTTTTAACCTCATCTGCCGTTCTTTTTGTCTTACCAACTGCATTTATTCTATCGCAGATTTTCTCCCATATTGCGTTTCTTTTGGTAATGTTTAAATTTCTTTGCTGTAGTTCATGAATGTGTTTTTTTGCCTCTTCCACTAATATCTCTAACTCCAACTCGTCAAATTTCATTTTGCGCTTGCGACTATCCTGCTTTCCATCCAGACTCTCCATGGCGCAAACCGTAAGACACGCAACACCTCATTTAAATACTGCGGTTTGCACCTGTTATCAATTGCGCAGGCATTCTTAGTTGATCACCCGCAAAACACACAACAGCACGTGCAAACTTTTTCAGTGCACACGCAATTTAGTACTCTTTATTTAGGATCTTAGTAAATCATTTGATATTTGGAGCTAATTGTTTTTGCAGTGATTTATAAAGGTTGTGGATGAAATAAAATAAATGGAAACATCTTGATCAGGAGTATGGTGATTATCTTCAACTATCCAGATAACAACAATAATAACTGACTTCACATGTGTTAATTGCTCAATTCTAACTAAGACAATTTCTTTAAACAATTATTCTTCATTTGAACATCATTATTTTGTTTGTAGCAATCCACCTGTTTTATGTATCACAGTCTACAGGCCACCCAAGCCTCCTTCCTGTTTTATTCAAGAGTTTTCAGAATTTTTAACATCAATTATGTCGAATACAATACCATTTTAATAACTGGTGATTTTAACCTGCACATCGATGACAACAGGGATTATTATGCAAATGAGTTTAAATCTTCTTAACAGTATGGATTTCAAACTAAATTAAGAACAACTGAAACCGAAAATAAATACAAAATTTATCAAAATAAATTAACAAGTATTATTAGATTAAATAAAAAAGATTATTATCAAAATCTATTGGAGCTATTTTATTAAAAAAACAAAAATGTCATACATTCTGGATTCATTACCAATTGAAATATTGCAAGCCTTTTATTAGTTCCCAGAATATTGAATTTTTTTTAGATATGATATTTGAGTTCTTCAAACTGTAAGCCATGATCAGCAATATTAAAATAATAAAAGGCTTGCAATATTTCAGTTGATTTGTAATGAATCCAGAATGTATGACATTTTTGCATTACAGAAAATAAAGGACTATTTATTTATTTATTCATTTTTGACTAGGCTCATAAATACTGAAACACCTACTGATGTGCATTTTGCCCAAATGATTTGGGATGAAACGCCGTGGCCCCCCCTGCCCCCTCCAGGTGGCGCCCCTGGCCGGGGAAGCGCGTCAGGACATCAGTGAGGGTTTAGGGTTTAGGGTAAGTAAAAGTAAGGTTTAATCCCGTCCCGTCCCAGGCCAGTCCAGGCCAGACCAGCACCGACCAGCACCGTCCAGCACCGACCAGCACCGTCCAGCACCGGCCAGTCCTCCCGCCGCTGCAGCCATGGGGAACCGCGGCATGGAGGACCTGATCCCGCTGGTCAACCGCATGCAGGACGCGTTCTCCGCCATCGGCCAGAACTCCAGCCTGGACCTGCCGCAGATCGCCGTGGTGGGCGGGCAGAGCGCCGGCAAGAGCTCGGTGCTGGAGAACTTCGTGGGGAAGTGAGTGCTTTATCCCGGATCCCCGTCCGGATCCCCGTCCTCTTACAGCCGGGGGGGATTCAGGACAATTCTGCACTTGGTGGCAAGTTTTTCATATTTGACATGTTGATAATGGACATAAGCTTTTCAAAAACCACCGCAAACAAATTGTGAAAACGTCCCCCTTATGGAAGCATATGAGGGACTATATTCAAATTAAAATGCATTTGCAGAAATGCTTTTTCATTTTGCAGCCACATTCTTAAAATGAAAAAGCATTTCCGGAAATGCATTTTAATTTTCAAATTTTAGATTTAAAATTGAGTATTGGTAACTATTTGCTGAGGCATGATTTGAAAATTAAATCTCAAACGTCTTTTTCGTTTTAATTTGAATTAAGTACAATAATAAACAGTGTTGAATACGAAAATTAAAATGCAAATCGGATTATATATTATCAATTTCATTTTTGACTCAAATAATGCAGCCACACTCTTAAAATGAAAAAGCATTTCCGCAAATGCATTTTAATTTGAAAATAGTGCCTCATATGCTTCCATACCTAGTGGCCGGTTTGCAGAAAATTCTAATTGAAAGATAAAATAAAATAAAATAATCCTCTATTTCTCCCTCAATGGGGAAACTCACTTTGTTTAGCAGCAGTAACTTAACCATGTAAGAACATTTCCGCCAGTAAGAGAGAAAAATAAGATGAAAACTTAGCCTTAAAAATAAAAATATCCCCACGATAAGTCATAATAATTATGACATAAAAAGTCGAAATTATTACTTTCTATCCCACAAATATGACTTTGTGTCTCATAATTTCGACTTTCTATCTCATAATTTGGCTTTTTATTTCATAATTATAACTTATTGTGGGGATATTTTTATTTTTAAGGAAAGTTTTCATCTTTTTTTTTCTTTTACTGGCGGAAATGGGCTTCCATAGTTAACACACACATGCAGGGGTGGGGTAAAAAAAGTAAAAAGTAAAAAATAATAATAAATAATTAAAGCTGCAAGCAGCAATGAACGGGCCCTCGCACTCACGGCCACCGCCCCCCATAAGTATCAGAAATGACACCACCCACGAATTCCTATGTCAAACCATTCAAAATTTATAGCAGAAAAAAGGGACAACCAATCAGAAGAAGGGGCGGGGCTAATTTCAGCCAATGAAGGTCAAGGGCTCCATAAAGAATCTGATGACACCACCCACGACTCTCTATGTCAAACCATTCCAAAGTTATAGCAGAAAATCGGGACAACCAATCAGAAGAAGGGGTGGGGCTAATTAAGGCTAACGAAGCTTAAGGACTCATTACAGAGTCCCATGACACCACCCACGACTTCCTATGTCAAACCATTCAAAAGTTATAGCAGAAAAAAGGGACAACCAATGATAAGAAGGGGCGGGGCTAATTCAGGCCAATGAAGGTCAAGGACTCCATACAGATTCCCATGACACCACCCACGGCTCTCTATCTCAAACCATTCCAAAGTTATAGCAGAAAATCGGGACAACCAATCAGAAGAAGGGGCGGGGCTAATTAAGGCCAACGAAGCTTAAGAACTCATTACAGAGTCCCATGATACCACCCATGACTTCCTATGTCAAACCATTCAAAAGTTATAGCAGAAAAAAGGGACAACCAATCAGAAGAAGGGGCGGGGCTAATTAAGGCCAACGAAGCTTAAGGACTCATTACAGAGCCCCATGACACCGCCCACAACTCTCTATGTCAAACCATTCAAAAGTTCTGGCAGAGAAAAGTATTCTAGGGGGCGCTGTTGAGCCGTTAGGCCACGCCCATTAATGCAAACCATGAAATATCAAATGTATCGCCAAGTCTGGCTTGCATGCAAAATTTGGTGACTTTTGGAGAACTATCAAATATGGACCAATCACATGAAGGGGGGGCGCCCCTTTTGGCGTCTAGCGTCGCCACGGTAACACTTTTGAAAGAGAAAAGTAATGCGTGGTGTCGCAGGATGTAGACGCACATTTTGATGTATAACACACCTGGGGGCACGTTACGGTTCGGGCTGAATTAACTGCCGAAGGAATGGCATAAATTTCGCCAAAATGACACAATTTATTCAAAATGGCCGACATCCTGTTCGGTTTCGGCCATGGCTCCAAGAGACTTTTCTTTTAGTTGTTCCATAATACAGGTGTGTAGCGATTTTCGTGCATGTACGTCAAACCGTATTGTGGGGCTTGAGGCACAAAGTTTTCCGGGGGGCGCTGTTGAGCCATTTTGCCACGCCCATTAATGCAAACCAGGAAATATCAAATTTATCGCCAGGCCTGTCTTACATGCCAAATTTGGTGCCTTTTGGGGAACTATCAAATATGGACCAATCAGATGAAGGGGGGGTGCGCTTGTTGGCGACTAGCGTCGCCACGGTAACACTTTTCAAAGAGAAAAGTAATGCGTGTAGTCACAGGATGGAGACACACATTTTGATGTATAACACATCTGGGTTCACAATACGGTTCGGGCTGAATTAACTCTCGAAGGAATGGCATATATTGCTCCAAAATTACGCAATTAATTCAGAATGTTCAAAATGGCCGACTTCCTGTTCGGTTTCGGCCATGGCGCCAAGAGACTTTTCTTTTAGTTGCGACATGATACAGGAGTGTACCAATTTTCGTTCATGTACGTCAAACCGTATTATGGGGCTTGAGGCGCAAAGTTTTTTCTGTCTGAACCAACCAGATGAAGGGTGGGCGCGCTTTTTGGCGTCTAGCGTCGCCACGGTAACGCTTTTGAAAGAGAAAAGTAATGCGTGGTGTCGGAGGATGGAGACGAACATTTTGATGTATAACACACCTCGGTGCACGTTACGGTTCGGGCTGAATTAACTGCCGAAGGAATGGCATAAATTGCGCCAAAGTGACACGATTAATTCAAAATGGCCGACTTCCTGTTCGGTTTCGGGCATGACGCCAAGAGACTTTTCTTTAAGTTGTCCCATGATACAGGTGTGTACCGATTTTCGTGCATGTACGTCAAACCGTATCGTGGGGCTTGAGGCACAAAGTTTTCAAGGGGGCGCTGTTGAGCCATTTTGCCACGCCCATTAATGCAAACCATTAAATATCAAATTTTTCGCCAGGCCTGACTTGGGTGCAAAATTTGGTGACTTTTTGGGCATGTTAAGGGGGGCAAAAAGGCCATCACTTTGTCAGAAGAAAAATAATAATAATAATAATAATTAAAGCTGCAAGCAGCGATGAACGGGCCCTCGCACTCACGTCCACCGCCCCCCATAAGCATATCAGAAATGACACCACCCACGACTCTCTATGTCAAACCATTCAAAAGTTATAGCAGAAAAAAGGAACAACCAATCAGAAGAAGGGGCGGGGCTAATTCAGGCCAATGAAGGTCAAGGACTCCATACAGAGTCTGATGACACCACCCACGACTCTCTATGTCAAACCATTCAAAAGTTATGGCAGAAAATCGGGAAAACCAATCAGAAGAAGGGGTGGGGCTAATTCAGGCCAATGAAGGTCAAGGACTCAATACCGAGTCCCATGACACCACCCACGACTCTTTATGTCAAACCATTCAAAAGTTATGGCAGAGAAAAGTATTCTAGGGGGCGCTGTTGAGCCGTTAGGCCACGCCCATTAATGCAAACCATGAAATATCAAATGTATCGCCAGGCCTGGCTTGCATGCAAAATTTGGTGACTTTTGGAGAACTATCAAATATGGACCAATCAGATGAAGGGGACGAGCGCTTTTTCGTGTCTAGCGTCACCACGGTAACACTTTTGAAACAGAGAAGTAATGTGCGTCGTCACAGGACAGAGACGAACATTTTGATGTAAAAAAAACACAAAAATTGCTGACAACAGTTTCGGCATATTGCCAGGCTTGAACTCCCAACCTCTGGCACCAAAGACCGCAATAAACTGGCTGAGCCAAGTCTCAGCTATTTCTTTCATTTGGCCTACTGGGTTAGGACAGACCAACATAGCGATAAAATGTCTGGAACTTTTTTTTCCTAATTTTTTAAATATTTGTAAGTTATAAATATTAGTAAAACCCTACTATTTTAATTATTACTTTTTCTTTAACCATTCTGCCAAGGTTGTAACCGGGCTGAGCCGGGAATATTTCTGAGGTCACCACATTACAGGGAACTGATTGGTCGGGGGGCGGGGCCGTCATCACCCTACTCGCCACTGATTGGTCGGGGGGCGGGGCCGTCATCACCCTACTCGCCACTGATTGGTCGGGGGGCGGGGCCGTCATCACCATACTTGCCACTGATTGGTCGGGGGGCGGGACCGTCATCACCCTACTCGCCACTGATTGGTCGGGGGGCGGGGCCGTCATCACCGTACTCGCCACTGATTGGTCAGGGGGCGGGGCCGGCAGATGTTTGAATCAGGAAGCGGGAGTCAGCGCGAGAGCGACTGGCGGCTCGCGGTGATTTTATTATAAAAAAAGGACAACCAATCAGAAGAAGGGGCGGGGCTAATTCAGGCCAATGAAGGTCAAGGACTCCATAAAGAATCTGATGACACCACCCACGACTCTCTATGTCAAACCATTCAAAAGTTATAGCAGAAAATCGGGACAACCAATCAGAAGAAGGGGCGGGGCTTATTAAGGCCAACGAAGCTTAAGGACTCATTACAGAGTCCCATGACACCACCCACGACTCTCTATGTGAAACCATTCAAAAGTTATGGCAGAGAAAAGTATTCTAGGGGGCGCTGTTGAGCCGTTAGGCCACGCCCATTAATGCAAACCATGAAATATCAAATGTATCGCCAGGCCTGGCTTGCATGCCAAATTTGGTGACTTTTGGAGAACTATCAAATATGGACCAATCAGATGAAGGGTGGGTGCGCTTTTTCGCGTCTAGCATCGCCACAGTAACACTTTTGAAAGAGAAAAGTAATGCGTGTAGTCGCACGATGGAGACGCTCATTTTGGTGTATAACACACCTGGGTGCACGTTACGGTTCGGGCTGAATTAACTGCCGAAGGAATGGCATAAATTGCGCCAAAATTACACAATTAATTCAAAATGGCTGACTTCCTGTTCGGTTTCGGCCATGGCTCCAAGAGACTTTTCTTTAAGTTGCGACATGATACAGGTGTGTACCGATTTTCGTGCATGTACGTCAAACCGTATTGTGGGGCTTGAGGCACAAAGTTTTCCGGGGGGCGCTGTTGAGCCATTTTTCCACGCCCATTAATGCAAACCATGAAATATCAAATTTATCGCCAGGCCTGGCTTGCATGCCAAATTTGGTGCCTTTTGGGGAACTATCAAATATGGACCAATCAGATGAAGGGGGGGTGCGCTTGTTGGCGTCTAGCGTCGCCACGGTAACACTTTCGAAAGAGAAAAGTAATGCGTGTAGTCGCAGGATGGAGACGCACATTTTGATGTATAACACATCTGGGTTCACGATACGGTTCGGGCTGAATTAACTCTCGAAGGAATGGCATATATTGCTCCAAAATTACGCAATTAATTCAGAATGTTCAAAATGGCCGACTTCCTGTTCGGTTTCGGCCATGGCGCCAAGAGACTTTTCTTTTAGTTGCGACATGATAAAGGTGTGTACCGATTTTCGTTCAAGTACGTCAAACCGTATTATGGGGCTTGAGGCACAAAGTTTTTTCTGTTGAACCAATCAGATGAAGGGTGGGCGCGTTCTTTGGCGTCTAGCGCCGCCACGGTAACGCTTTTGAAAGAGAAAAGTAATGCGTGTTGTCGCAGGATGGAGACGCACATTTTGATGTATAACACACTTGGGGGCACGTTACGGTTCGGGCTGAATTAACTTTCGAAGGAATGGCATAAATTTTGCCAAAATGACACGACTAATTCAAAATGGCTGACTTCCTGTTCGGTTTCGGACATGACGCCAAGAGACTTTTCCTTCAGTTGCGCCATGATACAGGTGTGTACCGATTTTCGTGCATGTACGTCAAACCGTATCGTGGGGCTTGAGGCACAAAGTTTTCAAGGGGGCGCTGTTGAGCCATTTTACCACGCCCATTAATGCAAACCATTAAATATCAAATTTTTCGCCAGGCCTGACTTGCATGCAAAATTTGGTGACTTTTTAGGCATGTTAAGGGGGGCAAAAAGGCCATCACTTTGTCAGAAGAAAAATAATAATAATTAAAGCTGCAAGCAGCGATGAACGGGCCCTCGCACTCACGTCCACCGACCCCATAAGCATATCAGAAATGACACCACCCACGACTCTCTATGTCAAACCATTCAAAAGTTATAGCAGAAAAAAGGAACAACCAATCAGAAGAAGGGGCGGGGCTAATTCAGGCCAATGAAGGTCAAGGACTCCATACAGAGTCTGATGACACCACCCACGACTCTCTATGTCAAACCCTTCAAAAGTTATGGCAGAAAATCGGGACAACCAATCAGAAGAAGGGGCGGGGCTAATTCAGGCCAATTATGGTCAAGGACTCAATACCGAGTCCCATGACACCACCCACGACTCTTTATGTCAAACCATTCAAAAGTTATGGCAGAGAAAAGTATTCTAGGGGGCGCTGTTGAGCCGTTAGGCCACGCCCATTAATGCAAACCATGAAATATCAAATTTATCACCAGGCCTGGCTTGCATGCAAAATTTGGTGACTTTTGGAGAACTATCAAATATGTACCAATCAGATGAAGGGGACGCGCGCTTTTTTGCGTCTAGCGTCGCCACGGTAACACTTTTGAAAGAGAAAAGTAATGTGCGTCGTCGCAGGACAGAGACGCACATTTTGATGTAAAAAAACCACAAAAATTGCTGACAAAAAATTTCATCATAGGTACAGCCAGGCTCGAACTCTCAACTTCTGGCACCAAAGACCACAATGCTGCGGCTGAGCTATGTCTCAGCTATCCCTTTCACTTCGACTTACTGCCTTAAGAGAGACCAACATAGCGATAAAATGTCTGGAAATTTTTTTTCCTAATTTTTTAAATATTTGTAAGGTATAAATATTAGTAAAACACTACTATTTTTATTACTTTTTCTGTAACCATTCAACCGAGGTTCTAACCGGGCTGAGCACGGGTCTATTTCTGATGTCACCATATTACAGGGAGCTGATTGGTCGGGGAGTGGGTCGTCATCACCCTACTCGCCACTGATTGGTCGGGGAACGGGGCCGTCATCACCCTACTCGCCACTGATTGGTCGGGGGCGGGGCCGTCATCACCCTACTTGCCACTGATTGGTCGGGGGGCGGGGCCAGCAGACGTTTGAATCAGGAAGAGGGACTCTCTATGTCAAACCATTCCAAAGTTATAGCAGAAAATCGGGACAACCAATCAGAAGAAGGGGCGGGGCTAATTAAGGCCAACGAAGCTTAAGGACTCATTACAGAGTCCCATGACACCACCCGCGACTTCCTATGTCAAACCATTAAAAAGTTATAACAGAATAAAGGGACAACCAATCAGAAGAAGGGGCGGGGCTAATTCAGGCCAATGAAGGTCAAGGAGTCCATAAATAATCTGATGACACCACCCACGACTTTCTATGTCAAACCATTCCAAAGTTATAGCAGAAAATCGGGACAACCAATCAGAAGAAGGGGCGGGGCTAATTAAGGCCAACGAAGCTTAAGGACTCATTACAGAGTCCCATGACACCACCCACGACTTCCTATGTCAAACCATTCAAAAGTTATGGCAGAGAAAAGTATTCTAGGGGGCGCTGTTGAGCCGTTAGGCCACGCCCATTAATGCAAACCATGAAATATCAAATTTATCGCCAAGTCTGTGTTGCATGCAAAATTTGGTGACTTTTGGGGAACTATCAAATATGGACCAATCAGATGAAGGGGGGTGCGCTTGTTGGCGTCTAGCGTCGCCACGGTAACACTTTCGAAAGAGAAAAGTAATGCGTGTAGTCGCAGGATGGAGACACATATTTTGATGTATAACACATCTGTGTTCACGTTACGGTTCGGGCTGAATTAATTCTCGAAGGAATGGCATAAATTTCGCCAAAATGACACAATTTATTCAAAATAGCCGACATCCTGTTCGGTTTCGGCCATGGCTCCAAGAGACTTTTCTTTAAGTTGTGCCATGATACAGGTGTGTACCGATTTTCGTGCATGTACGTCAAACCGTATTGTGGGGCTTGAGGCACAAAATTTTCCGGGGGGCGCTGTTGAGCCATTTTGCCACGCTCATTAATGCAAACCATGAAATATCAAATTTATCGCCAGGCATGGCTTGCATGCCAAATTTGGTGCCTTTTGGGGAACTATCAAATATGGACCAATCAGATGAAGGGGGGGTGCGCTTGTTGGCGTCTAGCGTCGCCACGGTAACACTTTCGAAAGAGAAAAGTAATGCGTGTAGTCGCAGGATGGAGACGCACATTTTGATGTATAACACATCTGGGTTCACGATACGGTTCGGGCTGAATTAACTCTTGAAGGAATGGCATATATTGCTCCAAAATTACGCAATTAATTCAGAATGTTCAAAATGGCCGACTTCCTGTTCGGTTTCGGCCATGGCGCCAAGAGACTTTTCTTTTAGTTGCGACATGATACAGGTGTGTACCGATTTTCGTTCATGTACGTCAAACCGTATTATGGGGCTTGAGGCACAAAGTTTTTTCTGTCGAACCAATCAGATGAAGGGTGGGCGCGCTTTTTGGCGTCTAGCGCCGCCACGGTAACGCTTTTGAAAGAGAAAAGTAATGCGTGTTGTCGCAGGACGGAGACGCACATTTTGATGTATAACACACTTGGGGGCACGTTACGGTTCGGGCTGAATTAACTTTCGAAGGAATGGCATAAATTTCGTCAAAATGACACGACTAATTCAAAATGGCCGACATCCTGTTCGGTTTCGGGCATGACCCCAAGAGACTTTTGTTTAAGTTGTCCCATGATACAGGTGTGTACCGATTTTCGTGCATGTACGTCAAACCGTATCGTGGGGCTTGAGGCACAAAGTTTTCAAGGGGGCGCTGTTGAGCCATTTTGCCACGCCCATTAATGCAAACCTTTAAATATCAAATTTTTCGCCAGGCCTGACTAGGGTGCAAAATTTGGTGACTTTTTGGGCATGTTAAGGGGGGCAAAAAGGCCTTCACTTTGTCAGGAAAATAATAATAATAATAATAATAAAAATTCCTGCAAATACAATAGGGCCTTCGCTCTGAAGGTGCTCGGGCCCTAATAATAATAAAAATTCCTGCAAATACAATAGGGCCTTCGCACTGAAGGTGCTCGGGCCCTAATAATAAAAATTCCTACAGATACAATAGGGCCTTCGCACTGAAGGTGCTCGGGCCCTAATAATAAAAATTCCTGCAAATACAATAGGGCCTTCGCACTGCAAGTGCTCGGGCCCTAATAATAATAAAAATTCCTGCAAATACAATAGGGCCTTCGCACTGAAGGTGCTCGGGCCCTAATAAATAAAACAGTATATACAGTATATTGCAATGGGAGTAAAAGTAGTGTGAAAGAAAAAAAAACAGGTAGAATGTGTGTGAGATACAGAGATGTTTTGTGTGTTATTTTAATAAAATATTTCCCTGTGACTTAGTGACCTGTCCAATAAACAGAAAACTGCATTTCCTTGGGAGTGAAAATATGATCTAGAGCCTCTATAATCTTTCTATGTGACTTAATTCTAGAGATATTGAGTTTTTTGGGCAAAATATTACCTTGAAAATTAAATTTGACCTTCAACATGACCTTGAAATAGGACATTTATCTCAGAATTGAATTCCTAGCACCAAAAAAGTAAAGAAAGTGACAACATACAACAATCTAGGACTAAGAGAAGCTGAGATTTGACCTTTGGTGTTTTCGGCGGGAGACATTTTGAATGTTCTGCAAACCGGCCACTAGGGGGCGTCACCATTTGTTTGGGTTTTTTTGAAAACCTTATGTCCATAACTAACACCAAATATCAAAAACATGTCACCAAGTGCACGATCTTTATGATTTTTGACATATTCCCTCCCAGCTATAATGAGCGGTTTCACATCCACCACTTTGATACGGGAACCGTCGCACAATGAATGAATGAATGAATGGATGGATGGATGAATTTACTTTGAACATGTATATAAAAATAAACAGTAACATCTTCATACGCACATAGGTTTGAAAAAGGAGTAGGAAGAAGTTTACACTTTTTCCTAGTTCCTACCCCTTTATAACTCTATGAATTTACATTATTGTTATTATTAAATCTACACAATATCCATATAAATATAGTCTATATAAATACTACGTAAACATGCCTATTACTACATAATTATCCATATAAGTATTTAGAAAATATAAATATTACATAAATATGATATCAATATATAGAAAATACAAATATTATATAAATCTATATAAACATACAGTATATAAACTACATAAATATCCCTATAAATATATATATGCTACATACATAATAAATATATATAACATATACTACATAAATATCCACATAAATATCTAAACATATCTTGAGCAAGTATAATATTTTATTTGTTTCTCACACTCCTCGTTAACCCATTTCCTCTTCCATAAACCTGTTTATAAATCCTGCTTTGTATCTCTTTTTAAACAGATTTATGTTAGTACTTTGTTTCATTTCCTGCTCCAAACAGAGTCTCCACAGTTCCACATGCTGCACATGGTTGTTCCTGCTTTATGTTTTCTAAAATGTAGTTCTTAGATTACAGCCGTTTCTCTCTCTTCACCCCGTGTGTGTTTTTATCTCCTCGTCGCCTGCACGAGCAGATTAATCTGTTAGGCTCCGTAAATCCCCTGGTGACGTTTATCCGGTTACTCCTGCAGTTCCCACCATCCCCCTTCACACACTTACACCTTCATCTGATAACCAGGACCTGAAGTTAACCTTAAATTTACAGTTTTGATGGGTTTATTGTAAAAAGGAATAGAATAGAAATTAAAGCTACAAGCAGTGATGAACAGGCCCTCATGCGTGCAACTTTCACCAATTATGTTCAAGGAGGACCCACGAGTCTTTATGTCAAACTATTCAAAAGTTATAGCAGAAAGTAGGAAAAATGGACCAATCAGATGAAGGGTGGGCGCGGTTTTTGGCGTCTAGCGTCGCCACGGTAACGATTTTGACTGAGAAAAGTAATGCACGTAGTCGCAGAATCGAGACGCACATTTTGATGTATAACACACCTGGGTGCACGTTACGGGTTTCAGCACCATGGACAGCTCTATTTGAACTATTGATAGGAGTTTCAGCACCATGGACAGCTCTCTCTCTCTCTCTAAACTACTAATAGGGGTTTCAGCACCATGGACAGCTCTCTCTCTCTCTAAACTACTGATGGGGTTTCAGCACCATGGACAGCTCTCTCTCTCTCTCTCTAAACTACTGATGGGGTTTCAGCACCATGGACATCTCTCTCTCTCTCTCTAAACTACTAATAGGGGTTTCAGCACCATGGACAACTCTCTCTCTAAACTACTGATGGAGTTTCAGCACCATGGACAGCTCTCTCTCTCTAAACTACTGATGAGGTTTCAGCACCATGGACAGCTCTCTCTCTCAAAAGTACTGATAGGAGTTTCAGCACCATGGACAGCTCTCTCTCTAAACTACTGATGGGGTTTCAGCACCATGGACAGCTCTCTCTAAACTACTGATAGGAGTTTCAGCACCATGGACAGCTCTCTCTCTCTATAAACTACTAATAGAAGTTTCAGCACCACGGACAGCTCTCTCTCTAAACTACTGATGGAGTTTCAGCACCATGGACAGCTCTCTCTCTAAACTACTGATGGGGGTTTCAGCACCATGGACAGCTCTCTCTAAACTACTGATGGGGGTTTCAGCACCATGGACAGCTCTCTCTCTCTCTAAACTACTGATGGGGGTTTCAGCACCATGGACAGCTCTCTCTCTCTAAACTACTGATGGGGGTTTCAGCACCATGGACAGCTCTCTCTCTAAACTACTGATGGGGATTTCAGCACCATGGACAGCTCTCTCTCTCTCTAAACTACTGATGGAGTTTCAGCACCATGGACAGCTCTCTCTCTCTCTAAACTACTGATGGAGTTTCAGCACCATGGACAGCTCTCTCTCTCTCTCTCTCTAAACTACTGATGGAGTTTCAGCACCATGGACAGCTCTCTCTCTCTAAACTACTGATGGGAGTTTCAGCACCATGGACAGCTCTCTCTCTCTCTAAACTACTGATGGGGGTTTCAGCACCACGGACAGCTCTCTCTAAACTACTGATGGAGTTTCAGCACCATGGACAGCTCTCTCTCTCTCTCTCTCTCTAAACTACTGATGGGGTTTCAGCACCATGGACAGCTCTCTCTCTCTCTAAACTACTGATGGAGTTTCAGCACCACGGACAGCTCTCTCTCTCTCTCTAAACTACTGATGGAGTTTCAGCACCATGGACAGCTCTCTCTCTCTAAACTACTGATGGAGTTTCAGCACCATGGACAGCTCTCTCTCTAAACTACTAATGGGAGTTTCAGCACCATGGACAGCTCTCTCTCTCTCTAAACTACTGATGGAGTTTCAGCACCATGGACAGCTCTCTCTCTCTCTAAACTACTGATGGGAGTTTCAGCACCATGGACAGCTCTCTCTCTCTCTAAACTACTGATGGGGGTTTCAGCACCACGGACAGCTCTCTCTCTAAACTACTGATGGAGTTTCAGCACCATGGACAGCTCTCTCTCTCTCTCTAAACTACTGATGGAGTTTCAGCACCATGGACAGCTCTCTCTCTCTCTAAACTACTGATGGGAGTTTCAGCACCATGGACAGCTCTCTCTCTCTCTAAACTACTGATGGAGTTTCAGCACCATGGACAGCTCTCTCTCTAAACTACTGATGGAGTTTCAGCACCACGGACAGCTCTCTCTCTCTCTAAACTACTGATGGGGGTTTCAGCACCACGGACAGCTCTCTCTCTCTCTCTAAACTACTGATGGGAGTTTCAGCACCATGGACAGCTCTCTCTCTCTAAACTACTGATGGGGTTTCAGCACCATGGACAGCTCTCTCTCTAAACTACTGATGGGAGTTTCAGCACCATGGAAAGCTCTCTCTCTCTAAACTACTGATGGGGTTTCAGCACCATGGACAGCTCTCTCTCTCTCTAAACTACTGGTGGGGTTTCAGCACCATGGACAGCTCTCTCTCTAAACTACTGATGGGAGTTTCAGCACCATGGACAGCTCTCTCTCTCTCTAAACTACTGATGGAGTTTCAGCACCATGGACAGCTCTCTCTCTCTAAACTACTGATGGAGTTTCAGCACCATGGACAGCTCTCTCTCTAAACTACTGATAGGGGTTTCAGCACCATGGACAGCTCTCTCTAAACTACTGATGGGAGTTTCAGCACCATAGACAGCTCTCTCTCTCTAAACTACTGATGGTAAATCGGCTGATTTCCTAAAACACGGCCCAAACTGAATTGTTCTTCCTCTACAACAGTCACTTAGACTCACAAGTTCTTTCGTTTTTTTCCACTGGTGTTTTATAGAAATAAGGACAATTGTGTTTTGAATTTTTCAAGAGTTCTTTTAATACACGAAAACTCTTATTCTAATTTAAAGGGATAAAACGTTAACTTAGTGGCCCATACTGACAAAATTACGTACAAGATCATAGTTTATATTCAACAAAATGTTCTCTCTTGATGTTATTGAAGTCCAAAAGGATGTTGTTGCTGCGTTTTGTACAAATTAGATTGAAACAATTTTTCAGTAAACCCTGCTGACATGTATTCGGCCTGGAAATATATATGTAATTATATATACTTTATACATACTTTATACATACTTTATACATACTTTACACATACTTTATTCATACTTTATACATACTTTACACATACTTTACAGTTTGGAGCAGGAAATGAAACAAAGTACTAACATAAATCTGTTTAAAAAGAGATACAAAGAATGATTTATAAACAGGTTTATGGAAGAGGAAATGGGTTAACGAGGAGTGTGATAAACAAATAAAATAGAGAGAAATGGTATATTATACTTGCTTAAGTTTATGTTTAGATATTTATGTAGTATATATTATATGTGTTAATTATGTAATATATGTTATATATTTATTATGTATGTAGCTTGTATATATTTATAGGGATATTTATGTAGTTTATATAGTGTATATTTATATAGATTTATATAATATTTGTATTTTCCATATATTGATATAATATTTATATTTTCTATTTACTTATATGGATAATTATGTAGTAATAGGCATGCTTACATAGTATTTATATAGACTATATTTATATGGATATTGTGTAGATATAATAATAGCAATAATGTAAATTCATAGAGTTATGAAGTGGGAGGAAGTAGGAAAAAGTGGAAACTTCTTCCTACTCCTTTTACAAACCTATGTGCTTATGAAGATGTTACTGTTTATTTTTATTTTTTTATATATTTGTTCGGAATAAATTCATTCATTCATTCATTCATTCATTCATTCATTCATTCAAGTGTGCATTGTTCCTGCTGTCGTCTCTGTTCCCACGTTAAGCTAATGACATGTAGCTGCTTCTACAGCGTAATCTGTCTCACCTTTATTATTATTATTATGGGCATGCCAAGTAGTGGCATGACCATATTGCAATCGTCCAGAATGGCCCAAAAAGCAATGTTGCTAGCGTTTCGCTAACATGCTAAAGTCGCAAAGGTCCCACTGCGCACCAGCGGGTGTAAAGCATGACCCCGCTCTGTTGTGGAAAAAAAAAATCCCCAAAAAATTAAACACGGCCGAGAAAACCTGAAAAATGAAGGCGTTAAATTAGTATCTAGAAAGGTTTCCCTTTTCTTATTATTATTTTTATTATTATTATTCTTATTCCGCACTTTTTTTCGTCCGTTAATGCGGCCCGAACCGCAACGTGCACCCATGCATGGCATACATCGTTGGATGCGTCTCCATCTTGCCTCGATGGGCATTACTTTTCTCCGTAATAGGGGTTACCGTGGCAACGCTAGTTGCCAAAAAGCAAAAAAAAAGGCGAAAATTCCCGCGCTTATTGCTCGGCCAAACTTTATCGTAGAGACATCGTTCAAACTTTGAAACATTCGGCCCGATAGTCTTTAAAGGACCATACAACTTCATCATGCTAGTTATTACGGTTTTTGCGATATTTAACTTTCAATTTAAAAAAAAAATCACTTTTATTTTGGACGCTTGTTGCTAGGCAACGGTTTATCGTACAGACATCATTACAACATTGACCAACCCGGGACGCTTTGTACTGCAACATATTTTAGTCTCGTCATGCTTGCTATTACGGTTTTTGAGATATTCCACATTGTTCATTTTGATGCTAACGGAACTTCGGATGCTTGTTGCGCGGCAACGCGGTATCGCAGAGACTTGGTTCCAACGTTAAAAGACTCAGCTTCATGTGGACTACAAAATACTGAGGTCACATTACGCTGTCGTTTACAGCTTTTGAGATATTAAAGCCAAATTGTCCCATTCTATCCTATGGGGCTTGTTACCATGGCAACAAAAACCAATGCATTTGTATGGGGGACCATGTGAATAAACAATCTGTTAATGCTGCCCGAACCGGAACGTGCACCCATGCATGGCATACATTGTTGGATGCGTCTCCATCGTGCCTCGATGGGCATTACTTTTCTCAGTCAAAAGTGTTACCGTGGCAACCGCTAGATGCCAAAAAGCAAAAAAAAAGGCAAAAATTCAGACGCTTATTGCTCGGTTGAACTTTATCGTAGAGACATCGTTCAAACTTTCAAACACTCGGCCCGATTGTCCCTAACGCTACGTACAACCTCATTATGCTAATTATTACAGTTTTTGCGATATTGGCCTTTCATTTTTTTTTAAATTTCTGTTTGAATTTGGACGCTTGTTGCTAGGCAACAGGTTATCGTAGAGACATCGTACAAATGTCCCCTGACTCGGCACGCTGTGGACTTCAACATATTCAAATTTCATGAAGCTGGCATTTAAGGAAATGTTATGTCAAAATCCAGGCCAAATGGCCCCATTCATTCGGATGGGGTTTTGTACCATGGTGAAAAAAAAAACCTATCCGTTAACGTAGCCTGAACCGGAACATGCACCCATGCAAGGCATACATCGTTAGATGCGTCTCCATCTTGCCTCGAAGGGCATTACTATTCTCAGTCAAAAGCGTTACCGTGGCAACGCTAGATGCCAAAAAGCGCCCCCCATTAATAACTATTGGGAGCACAGGAATGAATGAAATACAAGTGTAAAAACACCTCAAACTGACATAGAACCACCCTAAACACAACCACTACAGCCCAAAACCAAAGCAGCGAGAGGGGACGAATGGGCGGTAGGGCATGCCCATATCAAAATTTCCAGAAATTTTCTAGTTATTATTATTATTATTACATTTTACTCCAGTTGAATGTTTTACTGCGATTCCCTCAGAGGTTATAATAAATACATTTGCATTTGTGAGCTTTGTGTTACTCTCGTGAGAACTCCTTATTTTTCATATCACTTCATTTTATATTTATTTATTATATTTATTGTATATTCCGACAGTGTCAGGATTACTGCTCTCACTCTGCTCGGCTTTTGAGGGAGAATCTTTGGTTCTGCCGCTGCAGGGATTAGCACTAATCTGTGTTCAGCAGCTACAGCAGCAACACACCCTCCCATTGGCTCCTGGCGTCAGTAAGCTGGACTGTGATTGGTCCGTCCTCCCCTGGGGTTTGGAGGGCCGAGGGTGCATGTGAGTGCATGTGAGTGCATGCACTCACATGCACTCACATGCACGAAAATTGCCTAAAATTGCCTCACATGCACTAAATTGCCTTTATTAGGGCCCAAGCACTGACAGTGCGAAGGCCCTATTGTATCTGTAGGAATTTTTCTTTCTTTATTCTTTCTTTTTTATTTTTCCCCCTAAACGTGCCCCAAAAGTCACCAAATTTTGCACCAAGCCAGGCCAGTCAAAAATTTGGTATTTAATGGTTTACATTAATGGGCGTGGCAAAATGGCTCAACAGCGCCCCCTAGAAAACTTTGTGCCTCAAGCCCCACGATACGGTTTGACGTACATGCACGAAAATCGGTACACACCTGTATCATGTCGCAACTTAAAGAAAAGTCTCTTGGCGCCATGGCCGAAACCAAACAGGAAGTCGGCCATTTTGAATTAATCGTGTCATTTTGGCGAAATTTATGCCATTTCTTCGGCCGTTAATACGGCCCGAACCGTAACGTGCACCCAGGTGTGTTGTACATCAAAATGTGCGTCTCAATCCTGCAACACCACGCATTACTTTTCTCTTTCAAAAGCGTTACCGTGGCGACGCTAGACGCCAAAAAGCACCCCCCCTTCATCTGATTGGTCCATATTTGATAGTTTCTATTTTCTACTATAACTTTTGAATGGTTTGACATAGGGTCGTGGGTGGTGTCATCGGACTCGGTTTTGACTCGTTCACCTTAATTGGTGCAAATTAGCCCCACCCCTTCTTCTGATTGGTCGATATCTGATAGTCTCTACTTTCTGCCATAACTTTTGAATGGTTTGATATAGAGAGTCGTGGCTGGTTCATCCGCTAAATGTCCAGGCTGAAGAATCTACATGAAGTCATACAAGCTTCCACTGCAGCCTGAGCCTGCACCAGGGTGGAGGGCCGTTCATCCGTTCATCGCTGCTTGCAGCGTTCATTTCTTATGAAGTTGGACCCCCTGCAGTTCCTCCGCGGCCCCCTAGGGGTCGCCGGCCCCCTAGGGGTCGCCGACCCCCGGTTAAAGAATCCTGATCTAAGGAATGAGAAAATTGAAATATGAAAGACGAGAACACGTCACTCTTGCACTGATTTCTCCTCCTGTTTAGGATTCTGAGGTTTTAGTGTTTGTTTTTAAAGCTTTAACGGATCACTGACGTTGACTAATGAGTTAAATCCTGCAGTTTCAGGTCCAGACTGGATCAGGTTTTAACTTAAATTCTGCTAACGGCCTCAATCAATTTTAAAATTCAATTCAATTCAATTCAATTTTATTTATATAGCGTCTAATACAACAGATGTTGTCTCTAGACGCTTTCCAGAGATCCAGAACATGAACATAAACATAAACATAAACATAAACATAAACAAAAACCCCCGAGCAATTATTACATAAACAATGGCAGGTAAAAACTCCCATAGTGGGAGAAAAACCTTAAGCCAAACAGTGGCAAGAAAAACTCCCCTTTAGGAGGAAGAAACCTGGACCAGGACCAGGCTCATAAGGGGGGACCCTCCTGCCGAAGGCCAGACTGGGGGGTCAGGGACGTCAACAGCACAGCAGGCAGGTGGAAGCAGCAACGGGATGACCAGAGGGGGGGGGGGGGGCAGGCAGAAGCAGCAACAGCAGACATCCACGTAGGCAGGTGGAAGCAGCAACGGGATGACCGGGGATGGGGGGAGGGGGGGCGGGAAAATATTATATATATATATATATATATAAATTAAAACATCCGTGACTGTACTGACCTCCCAGCATTCAAATCCCATCTCAAAACTCACCTTTACAAAGCAGCTTTTAATGTGTGATTAATGTCCTGTGTAATGCTGTGTCCTTATGTACTGTCCTGTGTATTGTAATTTGTACTATGTGTTTTGTTTTAATGTAAAGCGTCTTTGAGTGCCCTGAAAAGCGCTATATAAATAAAATGTATTATTATTATTATTATTATTATTATTATTATTATTATTAGGGCCCGAGCACTTGCAGTGCGAAGGCCCTATTGTAATTGCAGGAATTATTCTTCTTCTTCTTCTTATTGTTCTGACAAAAGGAAGGCCTTTTTGCCCCCCTAAACGTCCCCAAAAAGTCACCAAATTTTGCATGCAAGTCAGGCCTGGCGAAAAATTTGATATTTAAGGGTTTGCATTAATGGGCGTGGCAAAATGGCTCAACAGCGCCCCCTTGAAAACTTTGTGCCTCAAGCCCCACAATGCGGTTTGTCGTACATGCACGAAAATCGGTACACACCTGTATCAGTACACAACTTAAAGAAAAGTCTCTGGGCGTCATGTCGAGAAACCGAACAGGAAGTCGGCCATTTTGAATTAATCGTGTCACTTTGGCGCAATTTATGCCATTCCTTCGGCAGTTAATACGGCCCGAACCGTAACGTGCCCCCAAGTGTGTTATACATCAAAATGTGCGTCTTCATCCTGCGACAACACGCATTACTTTTCTCTTTCAAAAGCGTTACCGTGGCGACGCTAGACGCCAAAAAGCGCGCCCACCCTTCATCTGGTTGGTTCAGACCGAAAAAACTTTGCGCCTCAAGCCCCAGAATACGGTGTGACGTACATGAACGAAAATCGGTACACACCTGTATCATGTCGCAACTTAAAGAAAAGTCTCTTGGCGCCATGGCCGAAACCGTACAGGAAGTCGGCCATTTTGAACATTCTGAATTAATCACGTAATTTTGGAGCAATATATGCCATTCCTTCGAGAATTAATACGGCCCGAACCGTATCGTGAACCCAGATGTGTTATACATCAAAATGTGCGTCTCCATCCTGCGACTACACGCATTACTTTTCTCTTTCAAAAGTGTTACCGTGGCGACGCTAGACTCCAAAAAGCACGCCCCCCCTTCATCTGATTGGTCCATATTTGATAGTTCCCCAAAAGGCACCAAAATTGGCACGCAAGCCAGGCCTGGTGATAAATTTGATATTTCATGGTTTGCATTAATGGGCGTGGCAAAATGGCTCAACAGCGCCCCCCGGAAAACTTTGTGCCTCAAGCCCCACAATACGGTTTGACGTACATGCACGAAAATCGCTACACACCTGTATCATGTCACAACTTAAAGAAAAGTCTCTTGGAGCCATGGCCGAAACCGAACAGGAAGTCGGCCATTTTGAAATCTGATTGGTCTATATTTGATAGTTCTCTAAAACTCACCAAATTTTGCATGCAAGACAGACTTGGCGATAAATTTGATATTTCATGGTTTGCATTAATGGGCGTGGCCTAACGGCTCAACAGCGCCCCCTAGAATACTTTTCTCTGCCATAACTTTTGAATGTTTTGACATAGGAAGTCGTGGGTGGTGTCATTTCTGATATGCTTATGGGGGCGGTGGCCGTGAGTGCGAGGGCCCGTTCATCGCTGCTTGCAGCTTTAATTATTATTAAAACTCGTCTGAAAACACACTTTTTTGTTCATAAGGAACAGACTCGGGGCTTTAAATAAGATTATTTAAAGATAAATCCTTGGAATCTTAAACTGATGATCATTAAGGGCATAAAAGTCATTTTGGTAATTATTTAAGGAACATTCTGGCGTCACAATGCTTTATCGCTGTTTTCTGATATTTTTTGGGGAAGCACAAAAAATTTTAGTTAATTAAATAAAAAGAAAGTCAATTAAGCCATTTTTAGCATATTAAGTTATTGTATTTGTTTGTAACTCTACACACTCTGCTCTCTTAATACCGGTACTCATTTATTGCAGATTACAACCTCATTTCTAAAAGGCTGAGATGATGCAAAATTCAAATAAAAAAAAGAACGCTTTAAACTATTTAAAGTCTAAAATATAACAGAAATGAGCAAAAAGATCAGAAAATCAGCATGTTTTTTTTTTTACTGCAAGGCAAGTTTATTTATATACGTAGCTCAATTCAACACAAGGTCATTCAAAACGCTTTACATCGACATTAAAAGCGGCAAGACATAATTAGACAGTAAATAACAAATAAAATGAAATAAAATTATGAAAAAAGAAGGTATAATGATAAAAAGCACAAGTTGTTACTGCAGCAAGTTTGAAAACAGGAAGGAATATTGTTCAAGTGTAGTTGTTCGAGTATTTTGGAGGAAAATAGGATTTTTGAGTGAAATATTCTCTTTGTAATATTTTCTGCTGCATGCCAGACTTTTTTAGACTTTCACTGACTGATTATCTTTTTTTAATGACTGTTTTTGTGTGTGTTGCAGGGATTTTCTTCCCCGCGGTTCCGGCATCGTGACCCGTCGTCCGTTGGTTCTGCAGCTGATGAACAGCCCGACGGGTAAAACTAATAAACCCTTTAACTAATAAACCCTTTAACTAATACACCCTTAACTAATAAACCCTTTAACTAACAAACCCTTTAACTAATAAACCCTTTAACTAATACACCCTTAACTAATAAACCCTTTAACTAACAAACCCTTTAACTAATAAACCCTTTAACTAATACACCCTTAACTAATAAACCCTTTAACTAACAAACCCTTTAACTAATAAACCCTTAACTAATAAACCCTTTAACTAACAAACCTTTACTTCACAGGATATACATGAAACATGGAAAGATAATTCTGTACTTACATTACAGTTCTATATGAACCTTCTTATTTTACTTCACTTTAGTTCTGAAGCGTTGAACAGATAAACGTGTCATGTGAAGTTTGTGAAATTCAAATCCCTTTATGGATTTGAATTTGTGTCAGATATAGAAAATCTTTTTTTCTTTTGTTTAATGTGTAAGAGAGTTACGTTTCTACACAAATAAAAATAACCATGATCTGATTGTTGCACCAGTTCTGTAAAAGACAGATTTTTGTGCAATGATCGTGTAATTTTTTTTAAAATAAATCTCATAACTGTCTTAAAACAGCATCTATTAAACTATGAGTGCGTTTACATGGAAGTTTAATTCCTCTTTAATTCAGAATTAAAATTAAATCTGATTTAAAATGATTAAAAATGACCACATAAACACCTAATTCCGAATGAAAACGGCCATTTTAAATTAAACTTAATTCCGAAGTAAGTGACTGGTTTATTCCAATTTTAAATCTGAATAGAATAATTCCACAATTTTTTCTCAACATTTCAACTTTTTTCTCGACATTTCAACTTTTTTTCCGATATTTCGACTTTTTTTCAACATTGTATTTCAACATTAATCTTGACATTTTTCATATTTTTTTACCTGCTTATTTGCATTATTTTATGCAGTTTCTTTGGTTTTACTTTATTTGTAACTCAGCTAATTCCCCTTGGTTGCTCTGAAGGTTTTAATCTCCTCCTTTTGTCTCCTACCAGAGTATGCAGAGTTCCTGCACTGCAAGGGCAGGAAGTTCACGGACTTCGACGAGGTTCGGCAGGAGATCGAGGCGGAGACGGACCGGGTGACGGGAGCCAACAAGGGAATCTCTCCGGTCCCCATCAACCTGCGCGTCTACTCGCCGCACGGTGAGTTTACTATAATAATATAACCATCAACCTGCGCGTCTACTCCCCGCACGGTGAGTTTACTATAATAATATAATCATCAACCTGCGCGTCTACTCGCCACACGGTGAGTTTACTATTCTATAATAATAGAATATATTAGTATATTATCATAAATACATGGACGACGTGGAGGAAAACCGTCTCCGCTGGGCGTTGGGCGGTTTTCCTCCACGTCGTCCATATATTTATGATAATGTTCATTTATAACTTTTAACTAATAACTAATAACTAATAACTAATAACCTCCACCGGCCAATCAGACTCCAGGATTCACACAGACCTGGGGTGGTATTTGTTCATTCTTGTGCTGGGACGGTTGTTGCTCCGTCCTCCAGTCCCGAACCTGTTCCCTGGCCCTCCTGATCCTCTTCAACATTAATCTCATCGTTTCGACTTTTTTCTCGACATTTCGACAGTCCTGAATCTCACCCTCATGGACCTCTTTCCCCCCCCAGTCCTGAACCTGACCCTGATGGACCTCTCTGACCCCCCAGTCCTGAACCTGACCCTGATGGACCTCTCTGACCCCCCAGGACTGACCCTGACCCTCTTGTCCCCCCCAGTCCTGAACCTTTGTGTGCCCACCCAATCAGAAACGGTACAGATATTCTGTGATATTTTTTTATATTCATAAAAAAATAAAGGATCCCCATAACTTTGATTGGGTGGGCAGGACGCACGTTTGGGTGGGCACAGCCCCCCCCTGCCCCCCCTAAAACCGGCCTCGCTTACAGGTGAATGAGACATGTGGTAGTTTTGTTGAAAATGTGCTGTCCAAAATGTCCTGGAAAACTTGACTCCTGCAAATGCGCGTTCCCCAAAGTTTGTGGGGGCGTGGCTTTGGACGGAGCGCTGACGGGAGGGGGAGGGGCTTAGAGGAGGGGCCACTTTCAAATCTTGCTAGCTCTCCAACATCACAGACTATACCTTTAACCTGAGGATGAGCAGCTTCTTTCCACCAGACAGGGTGGGGTTTCTCCGGCCGGACATAGCGCATGGAAGGATCACGTTATTCTGGCCAGATCCTCCCCACCCCGTCTGTTCCCCGGTTGGCCAGAGGGGGCATGTATAGCCCAGGACTGCTGCATGTTTTTGTGAGGGTAGAGAACACTAGCTACCCAGGGGAGCACGGGGAGAACATGCAAACTCCACACAGAAAGATCCTTTCACCAACCCCACCCAGGGTGTGGGCGCTGAAGTCATGGGGGAACTAACACGCACTTCAGCACCCACAGAGTCCCCGGCGGGAATTGAACCCAGGACCTTCTTGCTGTGAGACGCTGCACTATCAGCTGCAACACCGTGCCCCAAACCTGACCCTCTTGTCCCCCCCAGTCCTGAACCTGACCCTGGTGGACCCCCCAGGTCTAACCCTGACCCTGTTTCCCCCCCCAGTCCTGAACCTGACCCTGGTGGACCCCCCAGGACTGACCCCCCAGGTCTAACCCTGACCCTCTTGTCCCCCCCCAGTCCTGAACCTGACCCTGGTGGACCCCCCAGTCTTGAACCTGACCCTGGTGGACCCCCCAGGTCTAACCCTGACCCTGTTTCCCCCCCCAGTCCTGAACCTGACCCTGGTGGACCCCCCAGGTCTAACCCTGACCCTCTTGTCCCCCCCAGTCCTGAACCTGACCCTGGTGGACCTGCCCGGGATCACCAAGGTCCCGGTGGGGGACCAGCCTGCAGACATCGAGTCCCAGATCAAGGACATGCTGCTGCAGTTCGTCACCAAGGACAACTGCCTGATGCTGGCCGTCTCCCCCGGCAACGCCGACCTGGCCAACAGTGACGCGCTGAAGATCGCCAAGGAGGTGGACCCACAAGGTACAAGTACACACATATACACACACACACACACACATATACACACACACATACACACACATATACACACACATATACACACACATATACACACACATATACACACACACATACACACACACATACACACACATATACACACACATATACACACACATATACACACACATATACACACACATATACACACACATATACACATATGAATATGTAAAATAGCCGTAACGGCGGCTAATGTAGAAAAACGGCTATTTTGCAAAGTACATACATTTTTAAGCTCATGGTGCGCGGACATCACATTTATAATCATCTCTCCAGTCACGATGCTCCGGTGCTGTCCAGAGCATGCCGTGGCAATTATAGCAATTATTCTGAGTCCAAATCCCATGCAGTATATTCCTCAATTGAGTATTGCAAAACGAATAATGCAAATTACAGATCACGTCATTGGAACCCCAGAATAGAGCGTTGCCACCGAGGTGGCAAAGCTCAGTGGAGTGCACTCACCTCTACCAGCCTTATAGGTCTGGGAAATGTACTGTAAATATCCAGTGTGACAGTGTTTGTGAGGAAACATCTATTCTTCTCTTTGCACCTCCAAAACAGACTAACAGTTGTTGCGTCTCTCTCATGGAAGGTGAAGCTCCTAAACCCGAATCATGATGAGATGAGGTCTCTCCTCCTCCTCCATTTGCACAAATTGATGAAACCAAAACAAACTAAGCAAACGTAATTCATTTGGTAGATAGAGTCCAGTTACTACAGAATAGCCTAGAGTTCAGTTGAATGGATGAAATTTGCGCTTCAAACCAGTCACTTACAGTCGCCAATCAGTGCAGTTGGTGCGTAGCAGCCAATGGAAGAAGCCCATATGCTGCACATGCTTGTTGTTGACAAGATTGTTTTTGGCTGTTGAAGAAGCCTAACGTTACACTCCCCTAAAAAGTGTGGGGTCTGACACTTTATCCACAGCATTAACCGGCTACTGCCGTTTTTCTACATTAGCCGCCCTGACGGTTATTTTGCATATTAGCCGGCTAGAGTGTAAAATAGCCGTTTGGCCGGCTATTTTACATATTCACCGACCTGCCGGCTATTTTGCAAAATAGCCGTTTTTCTACATTAACCGTAACATATACATTCTTCTTCCGGCTCTCGGTGAAGGCGGACGCTTTTCTGCTCCTCTCCCTCCCTATCTGCCCTGCTGCTGCTTTTGTCCTGTCTTGTCTTTTTAGAGCCTTTCTTTTTCACTCCTCCGAAAATCTACAATCATGGAATTGATTAACTGGTCTCTCAGCACAATTGACCAAATTTCTGCGATGAGAAGTCAGGGGGTAAGGGAGCCCTCCTGCCCCGATGGGATTTTTTTTGCCGGATACATGATGGACTCATGGAAACATTGGAGGATCCTGTGCCTGGCGATTCTGTCGGTCGAGGACGTTGAAGATGCTTCATAACTGGATTAATGATAGCAGGATTTCTGCTTTTTGGAGTTGGGGGATTCCTGGTCTACAGACAAACGCGTAAGTCGTCGACAGCTGTTCTGGCTCTTTCAGAGCTGCCGGACGTGGCTGAAGGGATAAGCTCTGGGACTCACACTCTAACAAGACTCTAACGTTGGGATAGCTAAATCGCAGGCTGGCAGCGATTTTTGAGCTCATTGGCAAGATGGAGAAGACCTTGGAGAAGTTGGAAGCTCGGCTTGGCGGGAATTGATCACAAATTCGTCTGATTGGAGTCGCCATTGATGAACCAGAGACTGAAGGCAGACGGAAAATTACTGGGCTGCCTGTTTTCAATATAATTATTGATTCTATAATCTGACCTTGTCAGGGCGGTTTTGGCCGATCGCTCTGGTCACAATCTCCCTGGTGGAATGTAAACAAGATGCTCTGCCCCCACTAACCCTCCCCTCTCAGGAACATCTGTGGACCTGGATCAGAACTGTACTCACATACACATACTTGTTTACCTGCAGGTCTGAGTTGTTGTTTGTGTTTGTGTTTACCTGCAGGTCTGAGTTCTTGTTTGTGTTTGTGTTTACCTGCAGGTCTCAGGACCATCGGTGTCGTGACCAAACTGGACCTGATGGATGAAGGAACCGACGCCAAGGAGATCCTGGAGAACAAGCTCCTCCCCCTCCGGAGAGGTAAGCTCCTCCCCCTGGAAACAAGCTCCTCCCCTTCCGGAGAACAAGCTCCTCCCCCTCCGGATATATAAGCTCCTCCCCCTCTGGAGAGGTAAACTCCTCCCCTTCAGGAGAACAAGCCCCTCCCCCTGGAGAACAAGCCCGTCCCCCTCCGGAGAATATTCTGTGTATTATATTTCAGGCCAAAATGGAAAAGTGTTCTCCCGTCTGTTTCTCTCCAGTTTTAGGAAGTAGAAATAAACCTCCCCCTGGATGTTTTTGTCCAGGTTACATCGGCGTGGTGAACCGGAGCCAGAAAGACATCGATGGGAAGAAGGACATTAACGCAGCGATGGCAGCGGAGAGGAAGTTCTTCCTGTCGCACCCAGGGTACCGACACCTGGCGGAGCGGATGGGAACGCCGTACCTGCAGAAAACCCTCAACCAGGTCCGGAATTAGTTACTTAGTTACTTAGTTACTTAGTTTATGTTTACTTACCTGCAGAAAACCCTCAACCAGGTCCGGAACAAGACCGGAATAAGTTACTTACCGTATTGGCCTGAATATAAGACGGTGTTTTTTGCATTGAAATAAGACTAGGGGTCTAGACGTTATACCCATTCACAACACTAGATGGCGCCAGATATCTTTAAAGCGAATGCTGAACTTAACTCCCCAGACCAAAGCCAACCCCTGTCACGAAGAAGAAAAATAAGAAATAGCGGTAAGAAAGAAAAAGAGAAGAAAATAAGGGAAGAGATAATAAAAAAGTGGAGAAACGTAGCGACAATCTGGAGAAAAGAGGGTGGAAGATCAGCAGGTAAACCGGCAGCTGAGGAGAAGTTATGATGCAAACTTCAAGATGATGATTTGAATGAGGCAAAATAACAGGCTTTTTCTCTTGAATATATTGTTATAATCATTTATTTCAGATGTACTGTCATTATTTTCTGTATAAAAATTGAATTTGGTGTTCAAAAAGTCTTTTTTTAAACTTGAGTCTTGAAAAAGAGGGTCGTCTTATATTCGGGCCAATACGGTAGTTATTTAGTTACTTAGTTACTTAGTTTACGTTTATTTACCTGCATAATACCCTCAACCAGGTCCAAACACAACAAGACTGGAATTAGTTACTTAGTTACTTAGTTAGTTTACGTTTATTTACCTGCAGAAAACCCTCAATCAGCTTTTTTCCATTTTTTATTATAATCTTTTGTTTGTTTGTTTTTTTTTTAGTTAATTTCTTTTTTTTTCTTTTTTTCTTTTCTTTTCTTTTTTTTATTTCTTTAAAAAAAAATTATTAATTTTTTTAATTAATTAATTTCTTTATTTTTTATATTTATTTATTTTGTTTGTTTTTTTTAATTTTAATTTGAAATATCCCGCTTTATTTATGATGCGTATAGCTCATTTTTGTAGTAAAATAATTTTATCAGTTATGGTTATAAATTCCAAACAGAGAAGCTGGAAAGTCGTTTTTTTCCCAGCATTCCTCACTCCCCAGAGAGCTAACGGTGACCTTTGACCCCCAACAGCAACTGACCAACCACATCCGGGACTAACGTGACCTTTGACCTTTGACCCCAACAGCAACTGACCAACCACATCCGGGACACGCTGCCGGGCCTGCGGGCCAAACTGCAGAGTCAGCTGCTCTCCATCGAGAAGGAGGTGGAGGAGTACAAGAACTTCAGGCCCGACGACCCATCACGCAAAACCAAGGCCCTGCTGCAGTGAGTAGAACCAGAACCAGAACCAGAACCAGAACTAGAACTAGAACCAGAACCAGAACCAGAACTAGAACTAGAACTAGAACCAGAACCAGAACCAGAACCACAACCAGAACCAGAACCAGAACCAGATTCAGAACTAGAACCAGAACCAGATCCAGAACTAGAACCAGAACTTGCTGCAGTGAGTAGAACCAGAACCAGAACCAGAACCAGAACCTGCTGCAGTGAGTAGAACCAGAACCAGAATGCAGTCCTAACTGCACGAGAGCGTCCGACTGTCGCGTGACACTGCGTGGCATCGGATGCGCTCTGTCCTGAAACACTGAACGCGTTATCGGCCCCACGTTCTACCACCTTCTTTTGATTGACAGCTGAGACTCGCCTTTTAAAAGGCTGATTTCCGCGTTACACCAACGCAGACCCTACGGCGTAGGGTTCGCGGCGCACTCACCGAACGGTGCGCGTCGCCGCGTACCCTACGCCGTAGGCTCTGCGTTGGTGTAACGCGGAACCATAAATCAGCCTTTATTCAAACCGCCCGTGCGCTCCTGAAAGAAACTCCTAAAATTACTCCTAAAAGAGTAAAGGGACAAGTAAAAGATGGTGATTACTTGTAATCTTCCTACGTTTGTACTTTCTAAACAGAAAACAAGCTTATTATTCGGTGGAATAAGTGGGGAAAAAACCGAACAATTAATAGCGGCGTGTGGTGACGCAATGAAACAGCGAACAGCGTGAGTGAGGGGCGTGTGGTGTTAAAGCTGCAAACATGTCAGCATGTCAGATCATTACTGGGATGTGGAGAAAGCAGAGGACACGAGAAATCCGGCAGGATCCGGCACAAATTAAGCCCTAATAAGATTAAGATAAGATTCTTATTATATCTTATTATCTTATCAGAACCGATCTCCCTCCAGCAGCTGCCACTTTATTGAGGTTCTTGTATTGAAATGACTGTTTCCTACAGCGCTTTCAACTTTTTTTTTCAACTTTCAACCGGCTTTCAACGCGAGCGACAGGAAGAAAATAGAAGCAGGGCGTCCAGCTCAAAACGGCGCGCTGCATCGCGCCGCGTCACTCGCAACCAGTGTAGACAGTGCAATAAAAAAATAAAGCAATGGAATTGTTTTTGACGCTGACGCTCACTTGCGTCGCATGCAGTGTGGACACGGTGTAAGACCGTGTCCACACTGCTTAGGCTACCTTGTTTAGGACTGTTTGGCAGCTGCTTTGGTAAATGTTTGCCTCGCCATGTGTTTCAATAAATTAGTATAATAGTACAACATACAGTACATGTTTTGTATCCCTCTTACTTCTCTTTTCTTTTATTTTACTGCTATATTATGCTGAAGAGGCTCCGAGGCGTGAGCAATATTTCTGTTTCCCTCGTGAGATTATTTTTTTCCTCTGCAGCTACAAATAGAGTTAATATTTTTTCCTCAACAAACTAGTTTTATCTGAAGATTGGGGTTAATTGCACCGCAGAGAGCTGGCCAGCAACTGGTTTAGCTGGAGAAGTGGGGAATAAAACCAGTGTGAATGATCCAACCCGGTCTGTGTGAATGTTTGTGGTTTACTGTGGAAGGTTATATTCGGTCGTTACAGCCGCGATCCAACCGAGCCGACGACTCTTTCACTCTTTTACTTTGTTATATCAGATACTTGGCCTCCGTGGTTCTGCCTCCGAGCAGGAAAGCGGTGAAAAGTTAAACCATTAGGATCTTTTCCCCACGTCTGTTGTGTGGAGCTGCTGCAGGCACAACACAGCAACGGGTTACCATGGTTACAGAATAACCCACAACACAGCAACGGTTACCATGGTTACAGAATAACGGAAAGTAACGATTACAAGTGAGACACAACGAAGAGGGAGCACGTCTGTACACAGTGGTCCAAAGAGCAGCTAATGTAGCCTCCAACATGGCGGCTCCGCTAAGTGATGACGTCAAGACGACCAAGCCCTATTGTGCTAACAAATAAACCTGCCTTGCCTTCTGATGGTGTTTCTCTGCAGGATGCAGCAGTTCTGATTCTGGTGGTTTATCTCTTCAGGATGGTGCAGCAGTTCTCCGTGGACTTTGACAAGTGCATCGAGGGATCCGGGGACCAGATCGACACGGCCGAGCTGTCGGGTGGAGCCCGGATCAACCGCATCTTCCACGAACGCTTCCCCTTCGAGCTGGTCAAGGTCCGTCCCCGTTATTTACTCCACCGGCCACGGTTACAGGATGTTTTCTAATTCAGAATTAAACTATTTTCCTTGGAGTTTACATGGAAATAGTAATTCTGAATGGAGGTTTCCATGGAAACACGTTTGATGGTCTTTCTCCAATTCCTCTCCAGGTCTGGGGGTTGGGAAGGTTCTGATTGGATAGGGGGGGGACCGGAAGTTAAACTACCGGAAGAAAAACTAACTTAGCCGCTACAACTTTGAAAAGATCACCATTCTGATGTTTCCTGTTTCCATGTGTTCTTTTAATTATCTCTATTTATTAAATAAATGGTCTCTGCTCTTGACCAGCGTTTACTGCTGCTGCATCTTGAAACTTTGTTAGGAAAACCAGCCCAGTGGAATATAAGATCATGGAGACAGACGGGGAGGGAACGAGCAGAAAGAAAGACCGGAATTAATTTAAAGAGAAATGATTGGATACATTTTTTTATTGCTTTTTTTATTATTATTTTATTTATTTTTTTCATTTTTTTTTTTTATTTGAATGAGTGTATAAACGATCGCGGAATTATTCTATTCAGATTTAAAATCGAAAACTTACTACGGAATTAAGTTTAATTCGGAATGGCCATTTTCATCGGAATTATGGTTTTACATGGTCATTTTTACTCATTTTAAATCGGATTTAATTTTAATTCTGAATTAAAAAGGAATTAAACTTCCCATGTAAACGCACTCAATGATGTCATATTTAATTCAATTCAATTCAATTAAATTTTATTTATATAGCGTCTAATACAACAAAAGTTGTCTCTAGACGCTTTCCAGAGATCCAGAACATAAACATGAACATAAACCCCTGAGCAATTATATAAACAATGGAGGTAAAAACTCCCCTAGTGGGAGAAAAACCTTAAGCCAAACAGTGGCAAGAAAAACTCCCCTTTAGGAGGAAGAAACCTGGACCTGGACCATAAGGGGGGACCCTCCTGCCGAGGGCCAGACTGGGGGGTCAGGGACGGCAACAGCACAGCAGGCAGGTGGAAGCAGCAGCGGGATGACCAGAGGTGGGGACCGCAGGCCAGCACGCAGCTACCGAAGCTCCGGCCCAATCATCAAGTCCCAGGTTGGGGTGCAGGGTCGGGGAAAGGTTGAAAAGGGGCAGGGCCAGGGAGAGGAGTCTTGAGGGACAAATCTCTCCCCCGCCTGCCCGGGCCGTTACCCTGCCCCTTAATTTAATCATGTAAAGCATTCATTAAGAGTTTTGTTTAAAATGGGGGGAGTTTTTCAGCTTGGTAGTACCAGATATTCACAGTACCGTCACCTCCGTCCACCGTTTCCCCCAAAAAACCCTAAAAGCCTCCACATGTTGCCGGATGAAAAACTCGCCAATTAATCATCGGGTTTTATGTTTTCATAGAACGAGTTTCAGGAGAAAATATTAAGCTCGAAGAAAGCAGGGAACGAGGCCCCGTTTCCACGTAGCCGTTTCCATCTGCGTTTTGGCTGTTCGTTTACACGAAAACGAAGCTCAAAGTCTCCAAAAACCATCATTTCTGAAAACTCCGTCCAAAGTGTAGATTTTTAAAACCTCCGTCTTCACGTTTGCTTGTAAACGGAGAGAAACGGACATTTAGGCTTCAGAACGTCACATTATGAGACAGAAACGTCACCAGCGTCATGAGTGACACCTGTGGTTACAATTAGTTTGTAACCGTCAATATTTTCTTGTATTTTACCTGTTTTATATTCTAACGTCACTTAAAAGTAACTCCACTTCTCTGTCACTCCAAACCAAAGACTCTGGTTCATCTTGGAAGTAACTGGAAGTTACTCGTGTCATTTGTTGATGTTTTTTTCCAGGATTCTGATTGGCTAGCATGACTTTATCTTCTCGTTACACTGCCCCCTGTAGGTTTGGCTGCTCATAGCACCTTAACAGATATTTATGCAGGTTCCTGGAAATGATGGCATTTTTATAAATGTAGAGGGAGAAACATCAGTTTTTTTTAAATACCCGGCTACATGGAAAAGTGGCCTGAATGTGGCAAGAAAAAAACGATTCTTGGAGAAATGTATTTAAAACAGATGGTAAAACTTGAGTGAACTTTGCTGTGGATTCGACGGAAAGTAACGTCACTTTTGTGTCTGTTTTTCAGATGGAGTTTGATGAGAAAGAACTCCGGAAGGAAATCAGCTACGCCATCAAGAACATCCACGGAATCAGGCACATATTCACTCTCCTCCTCCGTCCTCTGTCCATCATGAAAAGTCTTGTATAAATCTTAGAATGAAGAAACACATGCTGCATGTTTCTATATTAGTTAGAACTGGGTCCTCGGCTGCTAATGTAGCTGCTAATGTAGCTGCTAATGTAGCTGCTAATGTAGTTCCTAATGTAGCTGCTAATGTAGCTGCTAATGTAGCTGCTAATGTAGCTGCTAATGTAGTTCCTAATGTAGCTGCTAATGTAGCTGCTAATGTAGCTGCTAATGTAGCTGCTAATGTAGCTGCTAATGTAGCTGCTAATGTAGCTGCTAATGTCTTTCCATGTGACTCTTTTTGTCACGCAAATCTATGGAAGAGTATCAGGGCAGGAGAAAAATAAAAATAATATTTAAGAGGAGGGAGATTTTTTTTTCATAATGCACTGCGAGAAAAAAGTTGAAATGTCGAGAAAAAAGTCGAAATCTTTTGAAAGAAGTCGAAATGTTGAGAAAAAAGGCGAGTAAATGAGTAAAAAAAATTGTAAAAATTACCATGCAAACACCTAATTCCAAATGAAAATGGCCAATTAAACTTAATTCCGAAGTAAGTTGCTGGTTTATTCTGATTTTAAATCCGAATGGAATAATTCCAGATCATGTATACATTCATTCAAAGAAAAAAATAAATAAAAAAATAAATAAGAATAAATTAAAAACTATAATAATAATAATAATAATAATAATAATAATAATAATAATAATAATAAAAATAAAAATAAAAATAAAAATAAAAATAAAAAAATAAAATAAAAAAAAAAGTAGTTTAACTTCCGGTCCCCCCCCTATCCAATCAGAACCTTCCCAACCCCCAGACCTGGAGAGGAATTGGAGAAAGACCATCAAACGTGTTTCCATGGAAACCTCCATTCAGAATTACTATTTCCATGTTAACTCCAAGGAAAATAGTTTAATTCTGAATTATTTCATTTGGAATAATTAATTCTGAATTAGAAAACATCACGTAACCGTGGCCTTTTCCCAGAGTTTCACTCTTTGCTCTTTTAAAAATGTTATTGTTTATATTTATTGTGGGGAAACTCAGAAATTAAGGCTGCATCTTCACAACTAACTATTTTCTTCCCCTCCTGCTCCTTCTGTCTGTTTCCCCCCTCGTCCCTGGTCCTGGTCCTGGTCCTGGTTCTGGTCCTGGTGCTGGTCCTGGTCCTGGTCCTGGTGCTGGTCCTGGTCCTGGTCCTGGTCCTGGTCCTGGTCCTGGTCCTGCAGGACCGGGCTCTTCACGCCGGACATGGCCTTCGAGACGATCGTGAAGCGTCAGATCGGGAAGATTAAGGAGCCGTGCACCAAGTGTGTGGACATGGTGATCTCTGAGCTGGTGAACACGGTCAGGCAGTGCACCAAGAAGGTAACCGGACGCTAACGTGGCTAAATGTGGCTAACTGCCAGTGGTGTAAAGTAACGAAGTACAAGTACTTCGTCATTGTACTAAAGTAAGATTTTTGAGAATTGGTACTTTTATTGATACTTTCATTTTTCTGTACTTTTACTTTTATTTCGTTACATTTTCAAGGAAAAAATCGTACTTTTAATCCGCTATATTTAAAATTGGACACGTCGTTACTCGCTACAAATTAAAGCCGTGAAAACAGCACAGCGGGGGCTGATTTATGGTTCCGCGTTACACCGGCGCAGAGCTACGGCGTAGGGTACGCGGCGACGCACACCCTACGCCGTAGCCTACGGCGTAAGGTGTGCATTGATTTAACGCAGAACCATAAGGCGGACGGGAAGGAAGGGGGCAGAGTGAATTGCCCGTGATTGCCCGGCGGCGGCTCCGTGACGAGACACCTGGGGCGGACGGGGAGACTCGGCCTCCCCGAGAAGGAGACGCATCTCCCGGGGGAGTTGCGCTGCAGAGGCGGGCCCGAAAGGCCGGAGGAACCGCCGTCGCGTCGAGGACCGATGAAGACTGAAGCCTGAATTATCGGTCCGCGTTAAATCGACGCAGAGCCCACGCCGTAAGGTACGGCGTAGGCTACGCGGCGACACGCACCGTACGGTGTGCGTCGCCGCGTACCCTACGCCGTAGGCTCTGCGTTGGTGTAACGTGGAACCATAAATCAGCCTTGAGCGGCAGCCGACGCTCAAGCCGACGAAATTAAAATGGGGTAATGGAAACAAACGCTAAAGGGGTCAGAATAATATCACCATTATTTAGAGTTGTAAGCAAATTCTTGGATGCTTCATTTCTTTGCAATCCTTTTGAAAATAATTTTGTACGTTGAATTTTGTACTTTGTACTTTGTACTTTGTACTTTGTACTTTTTACTTTTTACTTTTGTACTTAAGTACATTTTACACCATGTACTTTTGGTACTTTATTATATTTAATTTGAGGTACTTTTATACTTTTACTTAAGTAATTTTCAAGCAGAAAATTTGTACTTTTACTTAAGTACAATATTTTTGTACTTTTTCCACCTCTGCTAACTGCTAATGCTGCCTAACGGCTAATGGTGGCTAACGGCTAACGCTGGCTGACGGCTAACGTGGCTAGTGCTTGTTTTGTTGCTTCATACATCGTCCACTGCAATCCCTCCGCTGGTCTCTGTGTTTGTTTACCTGTTGTTTTCTGTTTACCTGTTGTTTTCTGTTTACCTGTTGTTTTCTGTTTACCTGTTGTTTTCTGTTTACCTGTTGTTTTCTGTTTACCTGTTGTTTTCTGTTTACCTGTCGTTTACCTCAGCTGGCTCAGTACCCGTCACTGAGAGAGGAGATGGAGAGAATCGTCACTCAGCACATCAGAGACAGAGAAAGCCGCACCAAGAACCAGGTATCACAAAAAACACAGAATAAAGAGCAGAAACTACTCGTTAACGGAAACCTCATAGTCCGTGTTCCAGACCAGATGTCAGAAACACTCAAGGACAAAACCTGCTTATGATTGTTGAAAAGATCCATGTCCCTAGTAGGAATGGGAGATATTTTACCGTTCACGATAAACCGTCAAAAAAATTCCTCACGATAAGAATTTGTATCTCACGGTAAAAATGATAAATTCCCGTTGATGACGTTTTTGTGTAAAACTGATTTATGGTTCTGTGTTAAATCCACGCACAACGTACGTGAAGGAAGGAAGGAAGGAAGGAAGGAAGGAAGGAAGGAAGGAAGGAAGGAAGGAAGGAAGGAAGGAAGGAAGGAAGGAAGGAAGGAAGGAAGGAAGGAAGGAAGGAAGGAAGGAAGGAAGGAAGGGAGGGAGGGAGGGAGGGAGGGGGGAGAGAGAGAGAGAGAGAGAGAGAGAGGGAGAGAGAGAGAGAGAGAGAGAGAGAGAGAGAGAGAGAGAGAGAGAGAGAGAGAGAGAGAGAGAGAGAGAGAAAGAGAAAGAAAGAAGCATAAATTCCCGTTGATTATGTTTTTGTATTGGTATTTTTTTTATCGTTATCGGGATAAATGCCAGAAATGATCGTGATATATTTTTTAGTCCACACCGCCCATCCCTAGTCCGTAGATGATATTCTGGTAAGATAACCTTCCTGAGTGGCAGCTGGATCAGAGTTATCAGCTGATGAAGTTACCAGCCCCTTCAGAATATCCTGGTTTAGACTCATGTCCAGGAAATCTGTCAGCTCTTTAAACTATAAACAACACATTTCTACACACTTGTTCAGGTGCTGCTGCTGATAGAGATCGAGTTATCCTACATGAACACCAACCACGAGGACTTCATCGGATTCGCCAAGTGAGTTTTTGTGCATTCCGTTTATACGTGTTGCATCGCTGCGGCGTAACTGTGTGCAAATGTACAATGTTCCATACATAATAACATACGTAAAACGTAAAAAAGTGGCGTAAAACAGGGCTGCGTCCTTGCACCAACTTTGTTTGGAATCTTCTTTGCTATGCTTCTGAAGCATGCGTTCGGCGACTCAACGGAAGGAATATATATGAGAACGCGATCTGATGGCAACCTGTTCAACCTGAGCAGGCTGAAAGCCACATCTAAAGTACGCGAGGTGCTGATCCACGAGTTGCTGTTTGCGGATGATGCTGCCGTCGTCTCCCACTCAGAGCAAGGGCTACAAGCACTGATGGATCGCTTTTCGGCAGCCTGTGATGAGTTTGGCCTGACAATCAGCATCAAGAAGACCAACGTTCTTGGCCAAAACCTAGTGGAGCCACCATCAATACTCATCAATGGAAACGCGATGGATGTTGTTCACGACTTCCAATACCAATTCCAATATCCACCATCAGTGACAATCTCAAACTCGATACCAAAATCAACAAACGCATTGGGAAAGCCTCATCGACCATTGCACGTCTCAAGACCCGTGTCTGGGAAAACAGCAAGCTGACTACAGCAACAAAAATGCCTGCGTTATCAGCACTCTGCTCTATGGCAGTGAGGCTTGGACCACATACGCCCACCAAGAACGGAGACTGGCTACATTCTACATGCGAAGCCTGCGACAAATACTCGGCATTACCTGGCAGCAACGCGTAACAAATGTGGAGGTACTCTCACGTGCTGGCTTACCAAGCATGAATGCGTTACTGAAGCAACGGCGACTACGTGGTTAGGACATGTCTCACGTATGGCGGATGGCCGTATCCCAAAGGATGTACTCTTTGGTGAGCTGCAAAACGGAAAGCGGAAGCTGGGTAGGCCAAATCTCCGGTATAAAGACGTCTGCAAGAAGGATCTGACTGTAGTACCGAACCACAGTGAATGGCAGAGGCTGGCAGCAAATCGTGAGACATGGAGAGACACAGCCAAAGAGGCTATGGTAGCAGATGACACCAGACTTGCACAGAAACAAGCGTCAAAACGCCAACGCCGTCACGCTCCAAGTCTATTGCAAAGTGAAGAATACTAGTGTGATCTGTGTGGATGGATGTGTGCTTCACGAATAGGCCTACACAGCCACAAACGGTCAAGGAAGTGCACTGGCAAGCATCCATAGTCGATAAACGACTGACGGAGGCCGACGACGACGCTATAATGCCAACTTGTGCAACAACATCAGCACACACATGTCAGTGTGAGCCAGAAAAGTGTAATAGGGCAAAACGCAATATGTATCAGCACAACTGTGAGCACTAAAGCACTTAGCAATTTAAACATGACGGTCACTTAATTACTGGTATCAGTTGTAACATGTTTTATAACTTAATGATTTTTATCTAGCTCAGTCGTGTCTTTTAATGTTGTGTTTTGTTGGTATGGATGTCATATCTCGTCTCGTTTGTTTGCTGGTTCTGATTCTGTCTGGCATTAATTTACCAGTGGAAATGACTGGCTACAACCGTGAATATTTACACTCGTGTTTATTAACGTGTACAGTCCCTGTCAACAAATACAAGTGAATTGAATTGAATTGAATTGAACTGATGTGTTCTGTGACGCAGCGCGCAGCAGAGGATCAACCAGATGGCCAAGAAGAAGACGCCTGGAAATCAGGTAGATTACAAACACCACAAACATCACAAACATCAGGAACATCACAAACATCACAAACACCAGGGGCCTGTACTACGAAGCGGGATTTGGGGTTAGCGAGGTAACTTCAGGTTTAACCCTGGGTTTTCAGGACTACGACGGTGGTTCACTTCTTACCGGGGTACATCGCCATGGTAACTTATGCTGAACCGCTAACCTGCTCCGGAGCAGGTTATGTTCGAGATACAGATCGCCGGGTATAAAAGCACCGCCCACTGACCAATCAGCTCTCTTGGAAAATGGCATGCCCTTTCGAAGAGAATCCAGTGGAGCTTGGTGCGCGGATCGTGAGAGGATCCCTCCGAAGAGAACGCGTATTCAGGGACCGCCAAAACCCCTTTGCTTTCCCTGATGAGTACCTGTATGAACGATCCAAAAAAAAAAGGAAAAAAAGAAAAAAGAGGTGGAGGAGAAAATAAAAAATAAATCAATCAATGAATAAATAAAACAAATCATCACCCAAAATCCGATGTACAGTCAATCCAAAACTAATACCAATTAAATAAATAAATCAAGAAGAAATCAAAAAGAAGGTGCATTTGTAAGGGGATAGCAAAAAAGGGATTTTCAATTTCGTCCCTCGAACATTCTGAGAAGTCACTTTAAAATACTAAATACCCCCCTCCTGAAAAAATAAAAAATAAAATAAAATAAATAAATAAACCCAATTCTTTGGTACAGCATCAGCACAAGTTATCGGTCAACAACAATAGTTATAGAACCAATATATACAGGACTGTCTCAGAAAATTAGAATATTGTGATTTTCTGTAATGCAAACACAAAAACAAAAAAATGTCATACATTCTGGATTCATTACAAAACAACTGAAATATTGCAAGCCTTTTATTATTTTAATATTGCTGATCATGGTTTACAGTTTAAGATTAAGATTCCCAGAATATTCAAATATATGTTTATCCCTATGAATTTACGCATTTATACAGTCAGCGATCTTTTGCCAGCTGTCTTTCCTGCATTTTGCAGCTGCAACTGTGTTGCTTTTTGCCTGTATTATATGCCTATACTCATCATATTTCCGTAAAATTATTGTTTGCTCTTCGCTACTGAAATAAGCGGCTCTGACAGCGGACTTCTCCATGCTTGCGATTGGTCATACGCTGAAAACCCCGCCCCTTTTATGTGCACGCGCTCATATCCAGATTGGAGAAAGCTGGGTTGATATACCGAGTTGATAACCACCGTCGTGTGACCGCTTAGCGTGATTGCAATTGTCCCGCTTAGTGAATCTGGATAAGGAAAAGATATCCTGGGTATGTTGAACTTGCTTCGTAGTACAGGCCCCAGGTAGATCAGGAACATCAGGAACATCTTTAACTCTGATTCAGGGTTGTTGTTTTGTTGTTTTTCCATCACACGCCTCACTTTTAGTTTTTGCTAAATGCAACACGGCTGTACAGTGTGTTGTTGCCGGGGGCAACCGCTCAGAATCTGCAGAGCGATGGACAGTTCTGTTATCATGAAACAAATCTTTTAAATCTGGATTTTCAACCTTTTTTATCCTCGGATGAGAGAAAACCAGAGCAGGTCCCGCTTGGAATTCTGATTTTTTCCCTTTTTTTTAATGTGTCAAGTTTTAATCCTGGCTTATACTAACTTTTGAATGTGTTTTATTCTGCTTCTATAATTCCTGACTGGGTTTTTAGCTACATGTGTTTATGGTTGATGAAACTTTGTCGTCGTCAGACGTGGAAGGAGTAACGTTAGGCCGAGCTGGAACGTTACAATCTCCAGCTTTAGGCTTCGTTATCGTCACTAATTTATACTTCAGGTCTAACTAGTTAAATATGAAATAATGTTAATTTATCCTTCAGGTCTAACTAGTTAAATATGAAATAGATAAGTCCATTTAGCAACAAATGTTTGCTTTTCTTTTCTTAAACAGCTCTAAACAGCTATATTTCCGCTCTAAAGTCATTAGTCACATGACTAATATACTATTTTTTATTTAATTTTTTTTAACTTTCACAAATTATTTTGGTTAAATTGCCTTTATTTCTTGTTAAGTTGTTGGACCCCTGCAGTTCCTCCGCGGCCCCCTAGGGGTCGCCAACCCCCGCTAGAAGACCCCTGTTTTAAAGCTCACAGATTAGTTACAAAACTCCTGATACTTTAAACCAACAGACAAACAAAAACACGTTCATTTGGATCTCAGAATTATTCAAACAAATGTGCTTCACATTAACTACTGATTGTTTTGGCACATTTTGATTTTGCACCTTCGTTTTGCCGCAGCTCCTGTTTTTCATCGTTTTCCGTCTGTGTGTTTCTCTTTGTGTTTTTTCTTCCCTTCTTCCTCCTCCGGCTGTTTCTGCTCCAGGAGGAGAGTATGGTGAGTAGCGGGGGGTTAACGTGTAGTAGCCGCTCTTTCTGCACGTTTGCAGCTTTACGAGGGCGTGTTGAGCCGCATTTTGGAATAAACGTCCAAAATGTAATAACTTTGTCATTTCATTTTGTAATAAAGCTGCATTTTGTAATACATTTAGCCACATTATGTAATAAGTTATTGCATTTTGAGAAGATTATTATAAAATGCACTTGCAACTTTTTTATTTTCTAGGAAATGTAATAACATGCTGGATTATGTAATAAAACCTATTGTTGTTGTTTGTTTAACAATGAATTTATACAAGAGAGACTTTTGTTGTTTTTTATGCAATTTCCCTCAGAGCTATGTAGCCAATAAATCTATGTATAAAACTCCAAATATGACTTTAGTTTCCTATTTGAAGTTTGGAATTATATCGGCCAATAACAAACAAATAAACTATGTTTAGAATTGTTATTACATAATACACCATGTTATTAAATTTTCTAGAGAATAAAAAAGTTGCAAGTGCATTTTGTAATAATCTTCTCAAAATGTAATAACTTATTACATAATGCAGCAAAATTTATTACAAAATGCGTTGTGGTAGTTTATTACAAAATGCAGCAGTTTATTACAAAATGAAATGACAAAGTTATTACATTTTGGACGTTTATTACAAAATGCGTCTCAACAGGGAGCAGTTTGGTTTTAATTTGTTTTGTTTGATACAAAGTTACATGTGGATTCACGTGTTTAAGCTTTCATTTTTGGGCTACAACTAATCGCAGATCCGTGATCAACACGTTTCATTTCTACCGCTGTAGACGGCAGGCGGCCGTAGAGAGAGATGCTCGGCTGCTTCCCTTCCTCCTCCGTTAAAACACTCATGCATTTATAAGATGGTAAAAGTGCTGCAACGTAGAACAATGAAATATGTTATGAACATGAATATGAAGATTTTCAAACAAACTGTGGAGCCCCCTAGTGGCCGGTTTGCAGAACATTCAAAATGTCTCCTGCCGAAAAGGCCAGAGGTCAAATGTCAGCTAGATTATTGTAGATTGTCACTTTCTCTAATTTTTTGGTGCTAGGAATTCAATTCTGAGATAAATTTCCTTTTTCAAGGTCATGTTGAAGGTAAAATCTAATTTTAAGGTCATTTTTTGCACAAAAAACTCCATGTTTTAGAAATGTATTGACAAAGTGATATATATAATGTATAATGTTTTTCATTTTGTTTGATTTATTTTATTTATTTATTTAATTTTTTTGTGTGTTTTGTTATTTATTTTATTCTGTTGTTGTCCTTTTATTTTCTAAAAAATGCAAATATATAAAAATAAAAACTACTATCATAGCTGTTGGAACTGACCCAGCGTTTCTGGGATGTATTTGTCATCATTTGTCATCATTTGAAAGGTGACGCCTGTAGAGTCAGAGTAGATTTATGAAGCAGCAGCCGCAAGGCCAGAAAACCTCACGTTTACCCAGAAACCATCGCTGTAGTTTTAATTTTCTCTCCACGTTTTCAGCCTGAGAGGGGAGTTAGTGACCGGTACAAGGTAAATAATCACATGACTTCCTCTGTGTTTCTAGTCGGGGTGTAACGGTACACTAACCTCACGATACGCTACAATACACCATACTGACGTCACCATAACGATATTATAGCGGTATTTTTTAACAACCTTGAATGAGGAACATATGACTGGAAAAAATTGTCTTTTATTTGAAAGACACAAAATACAAAACAATGCTGTGCGTTTTCCCTATTGTTACAGTTTGTAATGAATGAATGAATATTTTATAAACTATTAAAAGTCCTTTCAGTCAGATTTTGGTCCACGGGTCGAGGTCGTCACGTGATCCCGCTGCACCAATAAGATGTTACTAGTAAACACAATATATTCTTATTAATAACCCAATATATTAGTATTAATAACCCAATATATTAGTATTAATAACCCAATATATTCATATTAATAACACAATATCAGCTGCAGTTTGTCACCTCCACGACACGGATCGTGATGTTTTTATATTGTTACACCCCGAGTTTCAGAGAGTGAAGTAGAGAGACAGCTTTGTTCGGAGTGTTTGGTCCTGTAGAGAGTTAGTAGAGGGTTAGTAGAGAGTTAGTAGAGAGTTTGTAGAGGGTTTGTAGAGGGTTTGTAGAGAGTTAGTTGAGAGTTAGTAGAGAGAGTTAGTAGAGAGAGTTTGTAGAGAGTGTGTATAGAGTTTGTAGAGAGTTTGTAGAGAGTTTGTAGAGAGTTTGTAGAGAGTTAGTAGAGAGTTTGTAGAGAGTTAGTAGAGAGTTTGTAGAGAGTTAGTAGAGAGTTAGTAGAGAGTTAGTAGAGAGTTTGTAGAGAGTTTGTAGAGAGTTAGTAGAGGGTTTGTAGAGTTTGTAGATAGTTTGTAGAGAGTTTGTAGAGAGTTAGTAGAGAGTTTGTAGAGAGTTAGTAGAGAGTTAGTAGAGAGTTTGTAGAGAGTTAGTAGAGAGTTTGTAGAGAGTTTGTAGAGAGTTAGTAGAGGGTTTGTAGAGTTTGTAGATAGTTTGTAGAGAGTTTGTAGAGAGTTAGTAGAGAGTTTGTAGAGAGTTAGTAGAGTTTGTAGATAGTTTGTAGAGAGTTTGTAGAGAGATTGTAGAGAGAGTTTGTAGAGAGTTTGTAGAGAGTTTGTAGAGAGAGTTAGTAGAGAGTTTGTAGAGGGTTAGTAGAGGGTTTGTAGATGGTTTTTAGAGAGTTTGTAGATGGTTTGTAGAGAGTTAGTAGAGAGTTTGTAGAGGGTTTGTAGAGAGTTAGTAGAAAGTTTGTAGAGAGTTTGTAGAGAGTTAGTAGAGAGTTTGTAGAGAGTTAGTAGAGAGTTTGTAGAGAGTTAGTAGAGAGTTTGTAGAGAGTTAGTAGAGAGTTAGTAGAGAGTTTGTAGAGAGTTAGTAGAGGGTTTGTAGAGAGTTTGTAGAGAGTTTGTAGAGTTTGTAGAGTTTGTAGAGAGTTTGTAGAGAGTTTGTAGAGAGTTTGTAGAGGGTTTGTAGAGAGTTTGTAGAGGGTTTGTAGAGGGTTTGTAGAGAGTTAGTAGAGTTTGTAGAGTTTGTAGAGTTTGTAGAGAGTTTGTAGAGAGTTAGTAGAGAGTTAGTAGAGAGTTTGTAGAGAGTTTGTAGAGAGTTAGTAGAGAGTTTGTAGAGGGTTTGTAGGGAATTTGTAGAGAGTTTGTAGAGGGTTTGTAGAGAGTTTGTAGAGGGTTTGTAGAGAGTTTGTAGAGAGTTTGTAGAGAGTTTGTAGAGGGTTTGTAGAGAGTTTAATTTCCTCTAGTGTGTCTACAGTAGCTTCAGCTCGTGGTTGTGAAGCCGCTGACGTGGAGTCGCAGCTCGTGGTTGTGCAGCCGCTGACGTGGAGTCGCAGCTCGTGGTTGTGCAGCCGCTGATTGATCCGTGTGTTTCCAGGTGATCAGGAAGGGCTGGCTGACCATTAACAACATCAGCATCATGAAGGGAGGAGCCAAGGAATACTGGTTCGTCCTGACGGCTGAGTCTCTGTCCTGGTTCAAGGACGACGAGGTGAGATAATAAAACCAGAACTATTCGTTCTATTTCATCCCTGCTGACCGCTAGAGGCGGAGCTTCAAGCACTGAATGACCTAAACCAGCAAAGTCCCGAGGAATCCCAATTACAAACCTCAGTGGAATCAGCTGGTGCAGGCAACAGGACCACACCCAGTGGGTGGGGAGAGGCGACATTCACCCTGTAGAACCCAGAGAAAGTATCCGGCACAGGCCAGCACGCAGCCCCCGAAGCTCCGGCCCAATCAGCAAGCCCCAGGTTGGGGTGCAGGGAGAGGAGTCTTGACGGACAAATCTCTACCCTGACCGGGCCGTTACCCTGCCCCCCTCACTCCCACGCTGCAGGGATGGTGGGAGAGCGCCTTCCTCAGGTGCTCAGGGCCGAGGCAGGCGGGGCAGAGACCATGCCCTTCCTCCGGCTGCAGAGGGGCCTCAAAGGACACACAGTAGTGCAGCCCCTCCATGTTGGTGGCACCAGTGCACCTATCCAGGTGCCAAGAGCGTGGACACCACTGGTCGCCAGACTATTAAACCCAACACCGGGGGGACGGGGCGCGTACGCCGCCTGTACCAGCCAAGGCAATGTCGTTGCAACACTCCAGACCACCGGGCGCCAACGCTGGGGTCAACTGGAGCAGAAACAGCGAATGCTGGGGGGAGGGAGCGCGTACGCTGCAACACCAGCAGAGGCGTTATCACAAAAGCAAAGGATTCGTCAAAAAACAAAACAAAAAACAACACAATAAGCAGAGCGCTAACGCTGCAGCCAATCAAAGTGAGACCAAATGCTGGAGGGAGGCAGCGCGTACGCAGCAACACCAGGTTAAGGCAAACAAAACCGTAGCGTGCTCGATGCTGGCGCTAATCACTAATAATATACGCGCTGGCCGCCGGGAAGCGCTAACGCGACCATCCAGCTGAGAAAAAAAATGCCAGGAAATAAAGAAACCGGGTGCGCAAATGCAACCGCATCAATATGGGAGCCAATGATCGGAAGGTCGGTGGTTCGAATCCCGCTCTGTCCCAGTTTGCTGTCGTAGTGTCCTTGGGCAAGACACCTTACCCACCTGCCCCGTGTGAATGTGTTTGAATGTGTATGAATGTTGGTGGTGGTCGGAGGGGCCGATATGGCAGCCACGCTTCCGTCAGTCTGCCCCAGGGCAGCTGTGGCTACAAATGTAGCTACCACCACCAGTATGGATGTGTATGAATGAATAATGATCTCTGTAAAGCGCTCTGGGTGCCTAGAAGGCAGAAGGGCACTATATAAAATGAAGTCATTATAATGAACAATAAAGAATGCAAAGAACTCAGTGGTCACATACCTCGTCCCAGCTAGAGGGGAGTGACAGCACCGGCTAAACCGGCGAACACAAGGACGCACCGCGTCCACGTCCTGACAAACTCAGAGGAAAGTTTTGCCGTCGCAGTTCCTGGAGGGAGAATTGTTCGCTGCTCCGACCGACAACGGTCACGGAACTACCAGCGACGACTACAAGTTAGATCTGGTTGAAATGCGGCTTCAACACTTCCAAAGCAAACCTGCGCACGAGAAGATGAAAAGGAACTGATCCTCTGACGACGCTGGAAGATATGGACTTCTCCGGGTCATCCAGGGTCATCCAGGGGTCATCCAGGGTCATCCAAGGTCACAGGTGACGTTGTTGGTTTACATACTCCAACTGCGCAAAGGGGAATATTCAGTGCTTGAAGCACCAACTCTGGCGGTCACCAGGGAGGAAATAGAAGTCTAAACCGGAGGAAATAGAACTCTAAACCGGAGGAAATAGAACTGTAAACCGGAGGAAATAGAAGTCTAAACTGGAGGAAATAGAAGTCTAAATTGGAGGAAATAGAACTCTAAACCGGAGGAAATAGAAGTCTAAACCGGTATTCAGTGTTAACAACGCGCCGCGGTGTCGCCCCCTGCAGGAGAAGGAGAAGAAGTACATGCTGCAGGTGGACAACCTGAAGCTGAGAGACGTGGAGAAAGGATTCATGTCCAGCAAGAGCATCTTCGCCCTGTTCAACACCGAGCAGAGGTTCATCACACACTCACACACACACACACACACACACACACACACACACACACACACACACACACTCTCTCATATATACTGTTGAAGAATAATATAAAATCCAGTTCAGAAGTCGCTGTGATGTAGAGAGTTTTAGTCTGTGGTGTAGAGAGTTTTAGTCTGTGGTGTAGAGAGTTTTAGTCTGTGGTGTAGAGAGTTTTAGTCTGTGGTGTAGAGAGTTTTAGTCTGTGGTGTAGAGAGTTTTAGTCTGTGGTGTAGAGAGTTTTAGTCTGTGGTGTAGAGAGTTTTAGTCTGTGGTGTAGAGAGTTTATTCAGTAGCCGGCGGTGAGCAGACCTACAGAGCGTGTCTGGGTTGGTGTGCTGACCCAGAGTGGTTGGAATCATGACTTTTTATACAGTAAGTTCAAAGCACAAAAGGCAGGAATAAACAAGCCAAGTGAGAGACAAAAAGCAATTTACAGTCAGATGTGATCTGTGGCCAAATGCCGTTATCGGGTATTTGGCATGACTGTCACTAAGTTGTAAATTACCCCATAGGGAGTTCTCGTGGTTCAAGTCTGTGGCCAAATGAGTTGGTATTAACATATGAGTCAGTCAGGAACTCATTCCTGTGGTTCAAGTCTTTGTTGAAACCAGTTCCAAGGTGTCGGGCCTGCAGGGGGAGGAAGCTGTAGTTTCACGTCAGCCACGGTGTCACAATGCCTCATCAATACACACACACACACAAATGGAGTTAGAAGGCATAATCATTATTAAACTGCGTGGTCTGTGTGTCAGAAACGTGTACAAGGATTACCGTCAGCTGGAACTGGCCTGCGAGAGCCAGGAAGACATCGACGCCTGGAAGGCTTCGTTCCTCCGAGCTGGAGTTTATCCTGAACGAGTCGCGGTGAGAAACATCTCACACTGTTACTGAAGCAGGGAAATGATTTGGTCTTTGTTCTCTAATGGCCCTTTTCCACTAGCATCTACTCAGCGCGGCTCTACTCGCCCCCGTCTTGCGGTTTCCACTACGGGCCGAGGCGGGTGGAGCCGTCCCAAACAGATACTTTTTCTGTCCCGAGGCTGCCGAGGTTCTAACCGGGCTGAGCCGGCCCTGGATCTGACGTCACCACAATACAGGCCACCGATTGGTCGGGGGGCGGGGCCGGCAGACGCTTGAATCAGGAAGTGGGAGTCAGCGCGAGAGCGACTCGCGCCTCGTGGCGATTTTATTATAAAGCGCAAACGTCTGTTTGGTGATCCAACTCTGAGGTGCAGATGTTCATAATTCTGGTGCTGAGGAGAGAATTAAAAAGGGATGTAGACGGAGATAAGGAACGATCAGATCCACCAGGAGCTCTGTTTTAATCTCAGCCGCTCGTGGCTCCAGCTGATTTTCTCTTCTGTACCGACACAAACAAAGGGGTTGCGTTGAGTAGGTACTAGTGGAAAAACGCCATAAATGTACATAATCCTGCAAGTCCTCACTCTGATCCCCCAACGAAGTAAAATAAGTTAGTTAGTTAATTATTTAGAGTTTTTGCTATGTATTTACGTGTTGTCCATGTCCAACCGTCATATCTCTCACTTGCAATGTCTTTTATTTTCCTTCATTGCTGTTTCACCTCAAAGGAGAAGGAAGGAAAGGTAAGATATTTATCTCTACGTGTCGCTGTGTTTATCATTTCTATTTTATGGAAGTGTAACGCTGCCACCCCAGAAAAAAAAAATATCAGTATCACGTTATAATGTGAAAAGTTTATTGTTTGAACAATAAATGATCACATTATAACGTGAAACAGTTTAACAGTTTAATAGTTTAACCCCCCCCCCCCCAGAGTGACGGTGGCTCCGACAGCTTCATGAACTAGTTTAACAGTTAAATGTTTAATAGTTTAACTCCTCTCCCCCCAGAGCGACGGGGGGGACGACGGCGGCTCCGACGGCTTCATGAACAGCATGGATCCTCAGCTGGAGCGGCAGGTGGAGACGATCCGGAACCTGGTGGACTCGTACATGGCCATCGTCAACAAGACGGTGCGGGACCTGATGCCCAAGACCATCATGCACCTGATGATCGTCAACGTGAGTGTCTGAGCCGCAGCGCTTCGTTAGCGCAGCGCTTCGTTAGCGCAGGGGCGTTAACACAAAACACAAAACACTAAAACGTCTGGAGCCGCAAGAAATGAAAAGTCTTGTATCAGCTGTTAGTGTGTATGGTGTATCAAAGATGAAACTGCACACTCGTAGTTTGTTAATCTGTGACAGTTTACTGCGTCGGCTCAGATCACAGTACAATCAACGAGACGCCAGTGCAAAACAGGTGCGTGACATAAAGTGCAGTTGCGCTGAACATCCCATAGGTTTGTACTCTAATAGCACCCATAACATCTCTCTTTTCTTTAAGTAAACCATAACTCAAAATAATTTTATACCCTTATTAAAGAACCCGACAGATAATTAACTTTCCGCTGTGACAATAAACAGTTCCCCTTATTATATTATTATTCTATCCCCCCCCCCCAGATGTTACTACTGTCCATACGAACCTACAGGTTCAGTCTGTCGGGAGGCCGAATCAGGCGGCCATAACGTGACCGAGCCGGGGAATGAGTTGATGATGATAGTGGAGGGACATCTGCTGTTTCCGAGGTCTGTAGAGAGCCTGATGCACACGGACTGCCAGGAAAACTGCCCTGAGCAGAGGGGGGAGAAAACATACATGCCCTCTGACCCTCAGTCATTTCACCTGGTGCTTGAACCTCATCACCTCCAGACACAGGCTCCTCTGGGTCAGTTACGGGGTGCTGTGATGGCATCGGCTCTGCCATACGTAGGTCGACACGGTTGCCGCGATAGAGAGCGCCCTCGACCTCCACCAGATAAGACCGTGGAGCGACTTTACGCAGACACACTCCCCGCCGCCAGATGCCGGTCCTGTTACCAGGAAGTGGTTTCATCCGAACCGCTTCACCCACTGAGAGTTCAGGTAAGTCCTTTGCAGTCCTGTCATATATGAGCTTAGAAACTTGTTTCCTATGGCGCAATTTGTCAACTACACCCATAATGACCCGCGGTTCGAGCAGGGCAGGAGCCACTGGCAGAGCAGACTTCCGACGCCGTGCCATCAGACGCTGGGCAGGACTGCTGTCCATTCCCTCTGTAGGGGTGTTTCGCCACTGTAGTATTGCTTTCCAGGTATTTTTGCCTTCCCGAAGGGCTTTCTTGCATAGATTCTTAGCAATTTTAACAGCTGCCTCTGCCTTTCCGTTGGCCTTGGGATGCCTCGGTGAGGACGTAACATGCTCAAACTTTAGTGTGTCAGAGTCGCTCCTGTAGTTTCTTGTGCTGGCCCCCCCTTCTCCTCCCTTTTCTCTCTTTTGTCCATGTTGCAGCATCCTTTGCCGGACACCGGAACCTGCAGTGTGGGAGTGAGGGGGGCAGGGTAACGGCCCGGGCAGGCGGGGGAGAAGGTTCATCCCTCAAGACTCCTCTCCCTGGCCCTGCCCCTTTTCAACCTTTCCCCGACCCTGCACCCCAACCTGGGACTTGCTGATTGGGCCGGAGCTTCGGGAGCTGCGTGCTGGCCTGCGGTCCCCACCCCCGGTCATCCCGTTGCTGCTTCCACCTGCCTGCTGTGCTGTTGCCGTCCCTGACCCACCAGTCTGGCCCTCGGCAGGAGGGTCCCCCCTTATGATCCAGGTCCTGCTCAAGGTTTCTTCCCTCCTAAAGGGGAGTTTTTCTTGCCACTGTTTGGCTTAAGGTTTTTCTCCCACTAGGGGAGTTTTTACCTGCCATTGTTTATGTAATAACTGCTCGGGGGTCATGTTCTGGGTATGGGTCTCTGGAAAGCGTCTAGAGACAACTCTGTTGTATTAGACGCTATATAAATAAAATTGAATTGAATTGAATTGAACTCCCACTCCCCAGAAAACTGGCGGAAATGAGTACTAGCAAACTGGGGCCCGTTGTCAGTGATGACTCTGTCAGGTTGACCATACCGAGCAAACTGAGCCTTGCATCGCTTTATCGTTGTCTCTGCACCGAGGTCTGGCAGAACATCAATTTCCCAGTAGTCTGAGTAATGATCGACCAACATCAGAAAATCTTTCCCACTATGTTGAAACAGATCTAGACTCACGATCTGCCAGGGGCGTGTAGGCAGTTCATGGCTCAGCATAGTCTCTTTCTGCTGCTCTACAGCGTACTCGTTGCATGTTGTGCACTTACTGACAAAGTCCTTACAGTTTTTCACAATTGTTTAAACACATTTATTGGAACATCAGACACAATATGCACAACCTGAAACTCATGTTTCAGGTGGTTGAACCAATCCTGCTGAACTCCAAGCACATTTACTGCTCTAGACTCAAATTCCCATTCCATACCACACATTTCTCACAACACTACACACAATTCCCAATATCCTGCACACTCTTCCTGAATTCCCTCTCTTGCTGTTCACACAGAACACACAGTCAATCACATTTCTAAACTCCAAAGGCTGTTGTGCAACATGCAATCAGCAATTTGCCATTGAATTCATATTCATTGATGAAGCGGTTCAACCTTGTAAAAAGAAGGCACCGAGGGAGGAATATCATTGGCCAGCGTGCCATCACAGAGGTCCCTGGCCAACGTGGAGGGAACATAACAATGTGTGCTGCCATCAATTTGATTGATTTGATTTGATATGTTTATTTGGTCACGTTATAGAAGTCAGTAGTCAATACAAAGTTGTTTTTTGTATATCAAACAAGGACCAAAAGGTGTAGACTGAAGCCAAAGCTTATTTTGTCTACCCTTTTACTGTAACACAATGTAACCACTATAGTGCAAGATTTGAAAAAACAAAACAAAATAACTACATGAGAAGAAAAAAAATATATATATATATACATATATATATACATACACATAGAAAAAGAAATAAATGTTGCTCAAACTGGCCACCCTTGGCCCCTACAACACTGCACTTCTTCTAGCATTCCTACTCATACTGTAAAATATTACATATTTGTTGTTACAGTAAAGAATTGTGTGTTTTCTATTTGAGTAGCCTATACATAAGAATACTATATGGTGATATATTACATCCAACAGCTGAAGGTGTAACACTGAATATACAAATGCATGATTCTACTGAGGCATTCATATAGTGTTTTCCATTCATACTATAGTGTCTTCCATTCTGCACATCAGTGTTCAGTGGGTGCTTAGAAATGTCTACTCAAATGATGTATGTGTTTGGCATTTGAGAAGGAAATACCATTTAGTGAAGAGTTAACACTGTTTTGATGGTAGAGTGTGCTTTTGCAAGAGAAGTGTAGGATTTTGCATTTTGTGTGTGAGTTTTTTAATTTTTGTTTAGAGTTTTGAGAAAGTGAGGTAGTCTATCAGGAAATGTGTTTAAACAATTGTGAAAAACTGTAATGTCACCCTGCATTCCAGGCCAGTATAAGGTCTCCCGTGCTTGTCTGTAGCAGGCGTCGCCTCCGATGTGACTGCAGTGTACTCTGGCAAGCATTTCAGCTCTCAGTGACTTGGGGATCACAACTCTCTGCCCTCTGAACAATACCCCATTTTGAACACTTAACTCCTCTTTGATAAACCAGTACTCTCTCACGGCCTGCTCAGTTTCGCCTTTAACGGCTGGCCAGCCATTAAGGATGATAACCTTCACGGCTTGCAGCTGTGCATCATTATCTGTGTGTTGCTGTATCTGCAATAGTCTTTTATCAGTGACGTTGATATAGTCAGCCATATTTATGTGCTCAATTGCACGCTGCTCAACCACCATACTGCATATTGTGTGCTTGGCATGCCTAGAGCTGGGGTGCGAGCTGGGTGCAACAGCCCTGCTCAGAGTGTCACTCACGAACATCTCCGGTCCTGGTTTGTAGATAACTTGCAAGTTGTAGCTTTGGAGCGCAAGTAGCATGCTCTGCAAGCGCTTAGGGGCATTCAGAAGGGGCTTACTGAAGATCGGTATAAGGGGCTTGTGGTCTGTCTCCGCTGTGATCATATCTCGACCATAAAGATAATGATGAAAGCGCTGGCAGGCAAACACAATGCTGAGACACTCCTTCTCTATTTGTGCATAGTTCTGTTCAGTGGGCGTAAGTGCCCGTGAAGCAAATGCAATGGGCTGTCCCTCCTGCATCAGACAGCAGCCCAGGCCATGCTGGCTGGAGTCATTCTGCACTGTGACGGGTTTTGTGACATCATAGTATCGCAACACCGGTGTCAACGTTACAAGTCGCTTTATTTCTTTGACAGCTGAGTCATGTTTTGGCAGCCAGTGCCACACTATGTCCTTGTCAGTGAGTCTCCTCAGAGGTTCACATACCTCTGATAGCTGCGGAAGAAACTTGGCCAGGTAAGTGACGAATCCAATGAGTCTCTGCACACTCTTTACATCAGTTGGGTCTGGCATATCCAAAACAGCCTTCTCTGGGTCGGCCTTGAGACCCACCGCCGACAATATGTGGCTGTGGAAGCGCACTTCAGACACTTTGAACTGAAGCTTCCTGACACTAAGCCGCAGCTTGACTTGACGACAGCGGTCTAGAAGAGCTATCAGCTTTGCATCATGGTCTTTGTCTGCCTCCTCGTCGCTGTCACCACAGCCCACAACGAGGATGTCGTCTGCTATGGGCTCCACTCCTTCGAGGCCTGCCAACACCTCATGCTGCCTCCTCTGGTAAACCTCTGTAGCCACTGTTACTCCAAATGGAAGTTTCAACCATCTCTTCCGGCCCCAGGGTGTCCAGAATGTGGTCATGAAGCTACTGACTTCGTCCAGCTTACACTGCAGAAAAGCATCTCTTGCGTCAACCAATGTGAAAACTTTAGCTTTAGGTAGCTTGTAAAGCACATCCTCTAATGTGGGCATGATGTAATGCGATCGTTTGAGTGCACGGTTGAGGTGGTGCGGCTGTAAACATATGCGCAGCTTTTCCGGTCTTCTGACAATGACCATGTTGCTGATCCAGTCTGTGGGCTCGCTGACAGACGTGATATGGCCCTCTGCTTCGTACCTGTCCAGCTGGGCCTTCACAGCGTCCTTCATGGTCACAGGGACATTGCGTGGCGCACACTGCACTGGCTGAATCGCTGGATCCAGCTCAAAGTGGACTTCTCCAGGGAGTGCCTCCACCGGACCTGTGAAAACATCATGATATGCTGAGATGACTGTATTCCTGGAGAGAGGCTTGGTGAGGCTGTGATTAACTGTGTTGAGCTCCTCCACTCTGAGCTCCTCTGGAATAGTGAAGTGTATAAGCCCCATCTCCTCTGACATCGAGCCTGACAGCAATGCAAACTGCTGTGCGTTAACAACCTCAAACTCCAGTTTGTATTTGTGGCCCCGCACCCCACAGTCCATGGTTAAAACCCCTAGTGATGGCAGCCCGTGGTCTGAATACACCTTAAGGGTGGTGTTGCTCTGCTTCAGCTTTTCTCTTGGAGCCAGTCTCTTTTTATCTCTGAGACTCATGACGTTGCACGTGGCTCCCGAATCAATCTGGCATTTCTGTAATGTTCCATTTAGCCGAAGATTGACAAACCATTTTTTGCCTCTTGTCCTCACAGCTCCAATACTCTCCACAGCATACACATCATTTGTTTCCATCACTGTGCTTTCTTTGTCAAAGTTCAGTTCCTCAGCTATGTGTAGTTTTCCTTCCTCTCTCTTGGTTTTGTTGCAAACTCTGGCGAAGTGATTAGCTGTGCCACACGCATTACAATTTTTGCCATACGCCGGGCAGTGTTCTTTTCCCCACCCATGTGATGTGCCACAGTACTTACATGTGGAGAGACTCTGAGCCTGTGATCTGGGCTGGGCGCTCATTCTCTCTGCAGTGCTGGATTGTCTTTTAAACGGAGGTTTTCCTATGGCGTTGACACTGTCCATGTGAGACCTCTCCTGCTCCATAGATCTCAGCTGCAAATCGCTCAGCTCAGCTGCTCGACATGCTTCAATAGCGCTGGAGAGCGTCAAATCCTTCTCCCTCAGCAGCCGTCTGCGTGTGCTCTCATTAGCAATGCCGATAACTATTTTGTCTCTGATCAACTCATCTCTTAAGGCACCGTAATCACAGGTAGCGGCTTTCTCTCTGAGTCGAGTCACAAAACAGTCTATTGCCTCACCTTCCTCTTCCTCTTCCTCTCGCCGAATATGTAGCGTTCATAGATCACATTCTTTGCCGGTGTAAAGTACTGCTCCAGCGAGTTCAGGATGACGGACGCATCCGCCCGCTGCGCGTCAGTCAGCGTCAGGTTGTGTTTGTAAATATGCCGACACTCTGCTCCCATAATACTCCTCAATGTCGCAGCCTGGACCTCTTTGGGCTTACTCACCAGCCCCGTTGCTAAAGCATAATCCTCATATTCCGCTCTCAATTGTGTCCCAATTCGCACTCAGATTACCACTGAGTTTCATCGGAGCTGGCGGTGGTATGTTCGCGGCCATGGCTATTTCCTGGTGCTGCTCCGGTGTATCAGACATTCTCAGTCAAACGCGCTGACTAAACTCACTTGCCGGCTTCACGCAGCCGTTAACACCGAAGCACGCCCACTTCTGACACCATGTTTGTGTGTATGGTGTATCAAAGATGAAACTGCACACTCGTAGTTTGTTAATCTGTGACAGTTTACTGCGTCGGCTCAGATCACAGTACAATCAACGAGACGCCAGTGCAAAGCAGGTGCGTGACAAAGTGCAGTTGCGCTGAACATCCCATAGGTTTGTACTCTAATACCACCCATAACATAAGCCTTAGAATGAAGAAACACATGCTGCATGTTTCTATATTAGTTAGAACTGGGTCCTCGCTGCAAATGTAGCTGCTAATTAGCTGCTAGTGTAGCTGCTAATGTAGCTGTTAATGTAGCTGCTAATGTAGCTGCTAATGTAGCTGCTAATGTAGCTGCTACATGAAACTGCAAATGTCTTTCCACACGACTCTTTTTGTTATCGGAGAACTTCTCGCTACAAGCAAACATTCAGGCGATGAATGCAAATGATTCACTCCAAGAAACGTTGAATCCTCTTTTTTTCCTCAGTTATTTTTCCCTTTGGCCGGTTTGTTTCCAACAGCCACACATTTTTGCAGCATTAGAAAACGTTAAGGATGTTTGTCCTCCTACAGAAACCACATTAAAACAAAAAATATATTTCCCTCCCCATCGATTTCCATTTTCAAACATTTTTGAGCAGCAGTTGTAGCAGCTACTTCAAAGCAAAAACATAATATAGAAATGCATAATATAAAACAGAAAAAGATAATTTAGCATGAAAAAGAAAAACAATACTGAATTATTGAAAGATAGGAGAAATTATGAAGATGTAGGATAATTGCATGAAAGGAAGTACAATTGAACAACTCCAGAAGTGTTTCTGATCTTAACTAAATAATAATTTTTTCAAGTGTTTTTTGAACAAAGCCAGTGAAGATATTGATTTTAGTGATGGAGGTAAATTGTTCCATAGATGGTCCTCTGTATTTAAAAGTGCGTTGATTGTGTGAAGTCATAACGGCAGAAAGGAAGTTGAAAGTCCTTTGAGTGTCGTGTCTGATATGAATGGATGAATGGATGAATGGATGAATGGATGAACGGATGGCTGAGGAAAACTTAAAAACATTCTGGAAGCTGAGTGGCAGGTCATGAGATGAATATACAAACGTATACATAAACACACAGGTTTGATAAGTGTTCACATTGAAGACAGATAACAAATTACATTTTCTAAAGAGAATAGAAGATTGTGTTTTTACACTGATACGTGTGTGTGTGTGGTGAATATCAGACTGTGTTTTTACACTAATACGTGTGTGTGGTGAATATCAGACTGTGTTTTTACACTAATACGTGTGTGTGGTGAATATCAGATTGTGTTTTTACACTAATACGTGTGTGTGGTGAATATCAGGTTGTGTTTTTACACTGATACGTGTGTGTGGTGAATATCAGGTTGTGTTTTTACACTGATACGTGTGTGTGTGTGTGTGTGTGTGTGTGTGTGTGTGTGTGTGTGTGTGTGTGTGTGTGTGTGTGTGTGTGTGTGTGTGTGTGTGTGTGGTGAATATCAGATTGTGTTTTTACACTGATACGTGTGTGTGGTGAATATCAGATTGTGTTTTTACACTGATACGTGTGTGTGGTGAATATCAGATTGTGTTTTTACACTGATACGTGTGTGTGGTGAATATCAGGTTGTGTTTTTACACTGATACGTGTGTGTGGTGAATATCAGGTTGTGTTTTTACACTAATACGTGTGTGTGGTGAATATCAGATTGTGTTTTTACACTGATACGTGTGTGTGGTGAATATCAGGTTGTGTTTTTACACTGATATGTGTGTGTGGTGAATATCAGGTTGTGTTTTTACACTGATATGTGTGTGTGGTGAATATCAGATTGTGTTTTTACACTGATACGTGTGTGTGGTGAATATCAGATTGTGTTTTTACACTAATACGTGTGTGTGGTGAATATCAGATTGTGTTTTTACACTAATACATGTGTGTGGTGAATATCAGATTGTGTTTTTACACTAATACGTGTGTGTGATGAATATCAGATTGTGTTATAGAACACTGATACGTGTGTGTGGTGAATATCAGATTGTGTTTTTACACTGATACGTGTGTGTTCTCAGACGAAGGAGTTCATCAACGCGGAGCTGCTGGCCCAGCTTTACTCGTGCGGGGACCAGAACAGCCTGATGGAGGAGAGCCAGGAGCAGGCGCAGCGCCGCGACGAGATGCTGCGCATGTACCACGCGCTGCGGGAGGCGCTGCGCATCATCGGAGACATAAGCACCACCACCATCAGCACCTCCATGCCCCCCCCGGTGGACGACTCCTGGCTGCAGGTGCAGCGGGCCGGGGCCGCGGCCGGGGGAGGAAGGTGAGGGGGGAAGCTAGTGCTAAACATCAGCCACGGTTACATGATGAGGTTTCTGTTAGGTCTAAATCAACATTACAAGTTCGTAACGAGGAAAGACACAAAGACTGCCTGGAATGGTTTTAACACACTTCTGCAGAAGGGGGGAGTAGAGCAATAGGGGGCTCTTTGTGAGAGCCCCCGGCAGCAAATGCTTCCCGAAGTATTCTCCTCCCAGAAAATGCTTTTATTGAGAAACTTGACACGAACTGACCGTATATGGACAGTGAACAGTGGACAGTAGACAATGGGTGGAAGTGATAACGTGTGATTGAGTCATGACATTACAGTAGACAGATGTCACTAGGACAGTCCAAAACCTGAGTAGATCAGGAAGTGGCTGTTCTGATATCTGTTCACAAAGCATGTGACAGTTTCATAAGGACAAAAACAAGTTTAAAGCTTAATTAATCTCACAATTCCCTCCTGTTGTCCTTATGAATCTTCAACTAATATCCGTCCATTAGGCTTAGTAGCATCATATTAAGGTCAAACATTTAAGAAATAGCAAGGGGAGCTTATAACACACTTAATGCAAGCTTGTTAACGAGTAATTATATGTCAAGGGAGAGGCGAAAACCAAGGCTATATGGGGCAAAATTCCTCTCCGACCTTCCTAGTGAACGATCACTCATTCTGAAAAGGCCAAGACACATACAAGCTTAAAACATTTCACAGTAAACAAAATGAAACAGTCAACAATTCAGTGTCATCATAAACATCCTTGTCATCAGTTGGGTTTTGTTGGAGTTGTTGATAATAGACTTCAGAATATTGGAGTAAGGAAGTTTGGATGGTTCTTTGGACCATTGCACAGAGACACAGAATGATACAGGTAGTGAAAACACAGAACAGTACAAGGACAGTAATAATCGGAATCATAATTTTAGTCATTATGTCAGTCCAGGGGCCGGAGGTCAGCCAGGACCAAAAAGTGGCGCCTGCTGAGCGTCTGTCTTCTGACACGACTTTGGCCAACTGACATAATTCGGCTATAGCTTTGGTAACATTACCTTCAGCACCAGTTTCATCAGGGATGAACGTACAGCAGTGCTCCTAAATTACAACAGCAATGTAAGTAAAGAGTTTTGAGGAACAATTCCATGTCAGCATGAATCATTAGTGGATATCCTCATCCCCCCTGTTGAGACATGAGACTTCCCATGGCTCAATTTAGCCACCAGGGGGAACAGGTTTTTTGGGAGTACTGGTTTGTCATGTCAACTAGAAGTTGAGTTGGATGTCAACAGGGATAGGGGTCTCGTTGTCATCATTACTGGAAGGGTCAGGGCTGCCAGAGTCCTGACTTCTCCCCAGATAAGTGGTTCTCCCACTTGTTGACCTTTGCACCCTGGCAGGTCGGCAGTCTGACTTAATGATTCTCTAGGGTCGGTTATCTCTATGTCCCTCAGATCCCCCCGCTGTCACCTTAGATTAGATTACTTGTGTGTGGCAAAACCTGTTAAATTCTGTCTCTTACCTTTAGTCAAGGACTACAGAATTTTCTTATTTCAACCCAAGTGGGTTATGGTTTTATTAAAGTAACAACACACGAGTTAATAACATAACGGTCCAGTGACAAAACGGTTAATCACATAACTGTCCCGGCCGTTCATGCTCGGGTGCCTCACACACAAAACTGTCCGTGCAGCAACTCTCCTGCAACGTAAAACAATAGTTCCTAGTGAACATATATATATATATATATATATATATATATATATATATATATATATATATATATATATATACATACAATAACTTATTGTTACAAAACCTACTCCACACTGATCACATCTGTAAGATTTTTGTCCAGTGTGAATATGCTGGTGTGATTCAGAGTTCCCTTGTGTCTAAAATGACTGGACTGCTCAACGGGTTAGTTTCTTCTCCATACACCGCTTTCTGTGTAAAATGTCACTGACATGTAATTGACAGCAGGTTCATGAAGACGCCCCTCCACTGCATCCAAAACACAGCGCCGCTCATTCCACAGGCAAAACCCAACCTGTTGAAGCTGTCAATCATCAGTACGTGTTTTCACGACAGATAAAATAAAGAAAAATGATTGACATGTTTCACGCTCATGTAACAGTCTCATACTCGCAATGGCAAGAATTACATTTCCATACAATCAAAACACACAAAGACCGGGCCAAATACAGGATTACAAAAGTAATCTGCAACCATTTGAACAGTGAATTAAACCAATTTAACAATTCTACGTCACTACGCCTGCATTCAGGGCTTAGAATGATTCAAAAAGACTTCATTACTCCATTTCTATGTCTTTTTCAAGAGGGGAGCTTCTCACTTGAAACACCAGCAGATAAAAAAGTCTCCCTCGTCAGACACAGATCACACCATCTAAAGAAGCCAGTTATTTGTATTATTTCAACAAATATGTCAACAGAGGGCTCATAGGAAATTCAACACTCGACCCACGGACATCTAGTCCCAAAATGAGAGGACATTTCCACTCAGGATTCACCAAGCCTCATCCACGCAGCCTCTCGTGAACTCACAGCCAGACAGGCAAACCTGGAGCACGCTTACACACACACTGCTGCAGCCGTTTCACACACACACACTGCTGCAGCCGTTTCACACACACACACACACACACACACACACACACACACACACACACACACACACACACACACACACACACACACACACACACACACACACACACACACACACACACACACACACACACACACACACACACACACACACACACACACACACACACACACACAAACACACACACACACACACACACACTGCACCATGACCTTTGGCCCTGCTGCAGCTTTGCAGCAGCTCCCTTTTCTCCACTTTCCCATATCTTTCTTTTCCTCTTGCTGGAACCTTGTCCCATTTTGAACGTTTTAATCAGTTTTGCTTTTAGCCTTAAATTACTTTATTTTTGATATTTTAAGCTCCGTTATTTCGTAGATCCACATGACACTGGACGATCATCCGGGCGGCTGTACAGACACTGCAGAATCTGGTTGTTTCCTCCTTCTCTGAGTTGGCAGGCTGAGGGGAGACCACTTTATATATGTTAAAGACAGAAAAAACACTTTATATATGTTAAAGACAGAAAAAACCTGGTTTTCAGAATAGGTCCCCTTTAAATAATTCAGAATTAAAGTATTTTCCTTGGAGTTTACATGGAAATAGTAATTCTGAATGGAGGTTTCCATGGAAACACGTTTGATGGTCTTTCTCCAATTCCTCTCCAGGTCTGGGGGTTGGGAAGGTTCTGATTGGATAGTGGGGGGACCAGAAGTTAAACTACCGGGAGAAAAACTAACTTAGTCGCTACAACTTTGAAAAGATCACCATTTTTATGTTTCCTGTTTCCATCTGTTCTTTTAATGATTTCTATTTATTAAATAAATGTCTCTGCTCTTGACCAGCGTTTACTGCTGCTGCATCTGGAAACTTTGTTAGGAAAACCAGCCCAGTGGAATATAAGATCATGGAGACAGACGGGGAGGGAACGAGCAGAAAGAAAGACCGGATTAATTTAAAGAGGAATGAGAGGATACATGATCTGGAATTATTCTATTCAGATTTAAAATCGGAATAAACCAGACACTTACTTTGGAATTAAGTTTAATATCAGAATTGCCATTTTCATCAGAATTATGTGTTTATATGGTAATGTTTACTCATTTTAAATCGGGTTTAATTTTAATTCAGAATTAAAGAGGAATTAAACTCATGTAAACGCACGGATTGACCCTGGAACACATGGACCAGCTAGCGCCCCCTACTGACATGTTTCTCCTCCTCCAGGTCTCCGGCCACCAGCCCGACCCCGGGCCGCCGGGCCCCCCCGGGGCCTCCGGGGCCCCCGGGCCGCCCGAGTTCCCGGGGCCCCCCACCCGGGCCCCCCCCAGCCGGGCCCCCGGTCCCGTCCCGGCCCGGAGCCTCCCCCGACCCCCACGGCGGGCCCTCGGTGCCGTCCCGGCCCAACCGCAACCCCCCCGGCCCGCCCAGGTGAGAACCGGAGAGACTTCATCATCTCTGATGTCGACGCTCACATCACACTTTATAATATTTTATTAATTAGGGGAATGTGAAAACCCCCGGATCCTGCAGGAGGTGATAACGTTAAGAGAGCTGGCTGTGACGGGTGATGGATGAATGGATGAGCCAGTGATCCCTGGATAGATGCACTAAGGGTGCTTTCACACCTGTGGCCCGTTTGTTTTGTCCCGATTCAGGGGGTGAATCTGGGGTTGTTCCGTTTCTCGTTTGTGTTCACAAGGCAAACGTCTGTAGCGTTTCAAAGCTGATAACAAATGCCATGCGTGAACCAGCTGCTCTCTGATTGGTCAAATGAACGCGGAAGGAGTTTCTTCTTCCACACCCCGGGATAAACAACACGCCCCTTTCAGCGCAGACCGCCGCCGCTGGCTTTAGGCTGATTTATGGTTCTGCGTTACACCAACGCAGAGCCTACGGTGTAGGGTACGGCGTAGGCTCTGCGTTGGTGTAACGCGGAACCATAAATCAGGATTTACCCATTCATGTATGTGCGACCGCTCGGCGCAGAGCGGAGCTCAGCGGCGGACGAGAGGCCGCCTGCGGCAGCGTTTGCGCTGCGCAAACCCTGCCCGGATTGAACATCTTTTAATTTCTCCGTGCCGCGCTGGGACGACATCTCAGCTCGTCCAATAGGAGAGAAGGTGGTGGAGGCTGCACCGACTCTTCTCCTTCCCCCGCGGTCGCACATACACATGAATGGAGTTGTATTGGTTGCTGTGTGGATTATGTTCTCACTACAAATAAAAAAAATTAACCGTTCCAGGTCTGGAATGGAATCGGGCCGAGAACCGAACCCTAACCTCTACTAGGATCTCGGCTCGCTTGTTTTGTCCCGTTTCAGAGCACGATTACTGTGTTCACATGTACCAAACATTCCGATCTTTAGGGGGAAACGTTCCCTGTTCCGGAACAACTGCTTGAAATGGGACAGAGGTGAAAGCACCCTTTTCGATTCTTCTGATTCTAAATCGATTCTCATATTAATTCCTAAGCCCTTGTCCACACTCATTCCAAAATTTACAAAACTAGGTCATTTACAAATCTTACAAATCTTGCTTACAAAGCTAATATTCTTGTGATTCAACTTGTGAGCAATATAAATGATTTCAGGATATAATCATAGCCGCTGGTACAAATCCACACCACAAACAAACAAAAGAAAGATTGACGCAACTCACCGATGAAGCCTCATAGAACTCGTCCGGTCAAAAATATTCCCACAAAAATGGTCTGGTTACAGCCAGAAAGGTCCAGTAGATCCAATCCAGTAAAGTATTTAGTCCAAAATACTTTATTATACCAGTAAATATCCACAAACAGCCGCTGCTTCATTGTGATCGTCATCGGAGGATCACATGTTCACATGTTTACATGTCTGTAACTCCGCTCTGCACGTCTGCAGACGAGACACCGTGGTGTTAAAATGGAGCCTGCACCTTCTACTCTTGATTGACAGCTCATCCGACCAATCCGGAGCTTCCCTGTCCCTCTACCGACTACATAGCGAATGAGCGCCTGTATGGAAATGGCGCACGTCCGGCTTTTGTCATGAAAGAAAATGAGCCAATTGGACCAATCGTGTTGATGACTGGCACATTGTTTAGCCCAGAGGTCACTAACAGGCGGACCGCGGTCCGGGTCCGGACCCAGACGCCGTCCTGCACGGACCCAGACCTGTAATCAATATGACTACGTTCACACTGCAGGCCTTAATGCTCAATTCCGATTTTTTCCCATATCCGATTTTTTTTCTGTGGCTGTTCACATTATCTTTTAAAATGTGTTCTATATCAGACTGGAGTGTGAACGCATCGCGGCCTGAACTGACCCGCATGCGCAGAGGAACAATAACAAAGACGTCACACGCAGCACGCCGTATTTTGGGCTAAAGGCTGATTTATGGTTCGCCTTACACCAACGCAGAGCCGACGGCGTAGGGAAGGCGGCGACGCGCACCGTGCCGTGTACCCTACGCCGTACCTACGGCGTAGGCTCTGCGTCGATTTAACGCAGAACCATAATTCAGGCTTAAAGGCAGCTCCGCACCCCGGAGTGTCAGCTCCGCTCTCCGGGGAGCAGAGCTACGGAGCTATGGAGCTACGGTCCAGCTCGTTGTAAAACGGGCAGGTTATGCGACCACGACCGCTTCGCTGATTTGAATCCTTAGCTTCTTTATTTAGTAATATGCTTAAATTCAGCCGGTTGTCTCGTCTGATCTGAGGTCGTATAAAGAGGTGAGCGGTGAGGAGGGGAGGAGGAGAGGCGGAGGCGGCCCGGAGGGACCCCCGCCGTCTCCCGTGTCTCTCCCCGCGGCTCGGGGCTCTGTGTGTGACGTCAAAGTCGCATTTATTCCGACCTGGCTGTTCACACTGAGGTCGCATTGCAAAACATCAGACCTGTATCCGATTTAGAACCACATATGGAAGACCTGAATCTGATTGGAAAAGATCAGATTCCATGTGACTTGTGCTGTTCACACTGTCATAAACAAATCACATCTGAGTCACATATGAGCAAAAAATCGGATTTGGGACACTTGGGAGCTGCAGTGTGAACGTAGCCTAAATCACCCAGGGATTCTATATTTTGTCGAGGCACTTCTATTTTAACCAGCGCAGCTTTACTATTCTTCACGGCATTTGTTTAACAGACCTTACAGACCAATTGCATATGAGTTAAGCCATCCCACATGATGCTGCTCAGCCAATCAGATCTGTGTAATTAGCTTGACTCTATATACAGAGATGAGAGGCGGTAACAGGTGGAAAGGGAAGTTAGCGATAGATGGAGATGACACGGAGAGAGGAGTGAGCCGGAGACAAGAAGAAAGACGGCGAGAGGAGTGAGTGTGAGACAGAGAGACAAGTAATGGCACTCTAAAGGCTGATTTATGGTTCCGCGTTACACCAACGAAGAGCCTACGGCGTAGGGTAAGCGGCGACGAGCACCGCACGATGTTCGTCGCCGCTTACCCTACGCCGTAGGCTCTTCGTTGGTGTAACGCAGAACCATAAATTAAGCTTGAGTTATGGTTCTGCGTCAAAACGACGCCGTGCCTACGGCGTGTGCTACGCGTCAGTGACGCCGTCACTGACCTGCACCTCTCGAAAATTGTAACTACGCGTGGAGGCGACGCAGACCACACACAGACGGAGAGGGCAGTGATTGGTTCTTGGTATCAACGCGTTTCCAGTTTCCGGTTTGAAGCAGTCGTGAACTTTCAGCCTCTTTTCTTCGTGTATGTGTGATTTTTTTTGTTTTGGTTTTTTGCACAATAGTTGTCCTTATCTCTTTGATTCACTGTGACCGGAAAAAGTCGGATAAACCATTCAGGAAAAGATCGCTAACTAGCGGTCACGGGGGGAACTGCACCGTGGAGAAATGGAGTGACGGAGAAGTCTGAAGGTTCACGACGGCATCACGGTGACGGCGTAGGCTCTGCGTTGGTTTGACACAGAACCATAATTCAGGCTTAAGAAGAGAAAAGTGGACAGTGAAAAATAAAGTTTTCAACCCGGAATGGACAGGTTCATCCTTGTTCAGTCTTCCAACTGGGACAAAAACCAGTGTCTCATACGTTCAGAGACTGTGGTGCTAATTAAAAATGCTAATGTGAAACGTCACTGAGACAAAACACAAAGTTTTTCATTAAACCTATTCACTCAAGCCTGAACTGAAATCACAGAAAATAAGCTTATCTGAGTCGATGACATGCATTTCTTTTCTCTTGTGTTCTTCTTCCCAGCGGCCACGGGGGTGAGTGACACCTGAAACCACACCTGAAAACACACCTGAAAACACACCTGAAAACACACCTGAAAACACACCAGGAAACACACCTGACACCAGCTCCCTGTAGTCGGGGGTCTAAACCCGCAGCTCTTTAGCGCCGCCCTAGTGGCTCCTGGAGCTTTTTCAGAAATGTTTGAAAATGGTAATAGATGGAAATATATTTTTGTTTTAATGTGGTTTCTGTAGGACAAACATGACACAAACATTCTGAACGTTTTCCAATGCTGTAAAAATGTGTAGAATAAATATTACATTTCAACATTTCTGTTAATGAAGATTTGTACGGAAGAATATCAGGGCCAGGCAGGAGAAAAATATTGGAGAGGGGAAGATTTTTTTTTTGTTGTGCACTTCGAGAAAAAAATCGAAATGTCGAGATTAATGTTGAAATATAATTTCAAGAATAAAGTTGATACTTCGCTTTTTTTCTCAACATTTCGACTTTTTTCACGAAATTTTGACTTTTTTCTCAACATTTTGACTTTTTTCTCCAGATTGTACTTCAACATTAATCTCGACATGATCTTTGTTTCGACCCCAAACACGAGCAGAAAGAGAGAAACTCATGTTGGTAAAAACCCGTCCTTCCCCTCCCGTAGCTTTACTGCGACTTCAGAGCAAACACAGAAAATCTACTTATTATTTAAAGGTAAATAGTTTATTATGGACATATCTTAATGTTATTATTATTATAATGTATATGTGTGGTGCATCTTATTAGACGTGTATTCCCTGTACTGTTTACAGTCTGCCGTGTATGAAACAGATAATTATTTAAATGATTATGGATCAGTGAGTCTGGAATAATTAAGGACTTGATGACGTATCTGGACCCGGCGGGTCGCCTGACGACCTCCGACCTTTACCTGCAGGACTGCTGTTTACCTGCAGGACTGCTGTTTACCTGCAGGACAGCTGTTTACCTGCAGGACAGCTGTTTACCTGCAGGACTGCTGTTTACCTGCAGGACTGTTGTTTACCTGCAGGACAGCTGTTTACCTGCAGGACAGCTGTTTACCTGCAGGACTGCTGTTTACCTGCAGGACTGTTGTTTACCTGCAGGACAGCTGTTTACCTGCAGGACAGCTGTTTACCTGCAGGACAGCTGTTTACCTGCAGGACAGTTGTTTACCTGCAGGACAGCTGTTTACCTGCAGGACAGCTGTTTACCTGCAGGACAGCTGTTTACTTGCAGGACTGCTGTTTACCTGCAGGACTGCTGTTTACCTGCAGGACTGCTGTTTACCTGCAGGACAGCTGTTTACCTGCAGGACAGCTGTTTACCTGCAGGACAGCTGTTTACCTGCAGGACAGCTGTTTACCTGCAGGACTGCTGTTTACTTGCAGGACAGCTGTTTACCTGCAGGACAGTTGTTTACCTGCAGGACAGTTGTTTACCTGCAGGACAGCTGTTTACCTGCAGGACTGCTGGGATCTGTCAACACATTAAAGACTGTTGTGCAAACAAGGTTGTCTTTGTTGTTTGTTGGCAACTTATTTGCATCACAACTACAAATTAAAGCTACAAGCAGCGATGAACGGATGAACGGGCCCTCGCACCTGCAATTTACACCAATTATGTTCAAGTACTCAAACCCGAGTCCGATGAACCACCCACGAGTCTTTATATCAAACCATTCAAAAGTTATGTAAAGTAGGAACTATCAAATATGGACCAATCAGATGAAGGGTGGGCGCGCTTTTTGACGTCTATCGTCGCCACGGTAACGCTTTTGACTGAGAAAAGTATTGCGCGTCGTCGCAGGATGGAGACGCACATTTTGATGTATAACACACCTGGGTGCACGTTACGGTTCGGGCCGTATTAACTGTCGAAGGAATGGCATAAATTGCGCCAAAATTACACGATTAATTCAAAATGGCCGACTTCCTGTTTGGTTTCAGCCATGGCTCCAAGAGACTTTTCTTTAAGTTGCGACATGATACAGGTGTGTACCGATTTTCGTGCATGTACGTCAAACCGTATTGTGGGGCTTGAGGAACAAAGTTTTCTAGGGGGCGCTGTTGAGCCGTTAGGCCACGCCCATTAATGCAAACCATTAAATATCACATTTATCACCAGGACTGGATTGGTGCAAAATTTGGTGACTTTTAGGGCACGTTTAGGGGGAAAAAAGACACTCATTTTGTCAGAAGAAAAACGAGGATAAAAAAAAAAAAACGACAACTCCTACAGATACAATAGGGCCCTCACACTGTCAGTGCTCGGGCCCTAATAATACCCTAAGGTTTTGAGTTGAAAGGATGTATTATTATTTGTGAGATAGAATTCTAATTTTGGTTATATAAAGTTAAGTGCTCAAATGCCAGTGTAAAAGTGAGTGTTGTAAAACAGTAATTAGACAGTATTTAGAATGTGTTATGCTGCCCTTTAGTGACTGCTTTTGGAACTGACACTACCTTTCTGAATAAACTAGTGAAACTGGACCTGGACCTGGACCTGGAACAGGACCAGGACCTGGACCAGGACCTGGACCTGGACCTGGACCTGGACCTGGGACAGGACCAGGACCAGGACCAGGACCAGGACCAGGACCTGGACCTGGACCTGGACCTGGACCTGGACCTGGAACAGGACCAGGACCTGGACCAGGACCAGGACCGATTCTCCTCCTGGTACGTTTCCCCTGAAGGTCCCGCTGGTCCATGTTCCTGATTGTAGATGTTGACGATGGTCCTGGTGATATGTTGATGTTTGGGGGGGGTTTCTTCATCAGGTAAAGGATTCTGGGATCAACCGCTTGAACTTTAACCTTCCTAACTGGTACCATCAGAGGGTTTTATTGTTTCTCCAGTAGAGTTCAATTCAATTCAATTCAATTTTATTTGTATAGCGTCTAATACAACAAAAGTTGTCTCTAGACGCTTTCCAGAGATCCAGAACCAGAACATAAACATAAACTCCCGAGCAATTATTACATAAACAATGGCAGGTAAAAACTCCCCTAGTGGGAGAAAAACCTCAATCCAAACAGTGGCAAGAAAAACTCCCCTTTAGGAGGAAGAAACCTGGACCAGGACCTGGACCAGGACCAGGACCAGGACCTGGACCGCACAGCAGGCAGGTGGAAGCAGCAACGGGATGACCGGGGGTGGGGACCGCAGGCAGGTGGAAGCAGCAACGGGATGACCGGGGGTGGGGACCGCAGGCCAGCAGCAGCTCCCGAAGCTCTGGCCCAATCAGCAAGTCCCAGGTTGGTTCAGGGTCGGGGAAAGGTTGAGAAGGGGCAGGGCCAGGGAGAGGAGTCTTGACGGACAAACCTCTCCCCCGCCTGACCGGGCCGTTACCCTGCCCCCCTCACTCCCACGCTGCAGGTTCCGGTGTTGTGCATTCAGAGATGCTCTTCGCCACCAGCAGAGGATGCTGCACCATGTACAAAAGAGAAAAAAAGGGGGCCAGCACAAGAAACTACAAGAGCGATAGACAAAAATGATAGCTATGAGATACTTATAATAAATAAAAATGGTAATGGAGAAGAGAGGAAGGGAAGAGGAGAGGAGAAGAAAGGTGAGAGGCACCGCCCAGCGGATCATGTCGGTCCCCCCTGCAGCATAGGCCTATAGCAGCATATCTACCACCAAGCTATATTTGGGACTAACTATTATAGTCTTGTTCTATAGCTGCAACTATGACTACTGACTCTAACACACTAGAGTTTACACTACCTAGAGATTTACCAACACCAGCTAGAGGTTTACTAAACACTAACTATAGGCTTTACTAAAAAGAAAGGTTTTAAGTTTAGTTTTAAAGGTGGAGGTGGTGTCAGCCTCCTTAACCCAGATTGGAAGTTGGTTCCATAGTAGTGGTGCCTGATAGCAGAACGCCCGCCCTCCAAATCTGCATTTAGATACTCTAGGAACTACGAGTAAACCTGCACCCTGAGAGCGGAGAGCTCTGCCAGGAACATACGGCATAATCAGGTCTTGCAAATAATGCAGAGCTAAGCCGTTTTGGGCTTTATACACAGAGTTGTGTATTCAGGAGCCTTTTTCAGTTTACTGGTGGCTTCCTTCCTTCACGGTGTTGACGTGTCCATGGACTTCATGTTGGTATTAACTAGGGGTGTAACAATATATCGTGCCACGAAATTTTGCGATACAAAAACATCCCGATACGTGTCGTGGAAGTGACAAACTGTAGCGCGATATGGGAGCAAATTTATCCAGTCAATACAAGCAGACGCTGATTTCTTTTTCAATGTAGTGATGTTGTTTTAACACCAGAGGGCGACTCTGAGCTGGTGGGTGACTAATCTGCCCCGCACAACCTTCTCCCATCTTTCCAATGCTTGTTGTTTCAGTGGAGTCTGAAGCGCGTAGGATTTACAAGTAGAACAGAGAACAACGTAGCAATAGAAGACGCCCCCGCCACATTTAAGTCACCGCTATGGCAGCATTTTGGATTTCCAATTGTGGATAGAAACGGCGACCGAGTGGCTGACAAACATTCTGCAAACATTGTAAGAGAACCCCTCTTAGGTCTGATCTCTGGCATAAGATAAATAACAGTCATATTACATACATTCTTATTTATTTATTGAATTTTAGTTGCTAAATTTCTGGAAAAGAAAAAAGTCAAATCATACATGAGAGAAACTATTCAGTTTGTGGCTAAATATTTGTACTTGTATGAAACTGAAGATGCATAATGCAAACCTGACATTTACTTATAGTTCAGTTTGTGGAAAATGGTTGGCCTGGCTCTCGCTTTAAAACTTAAACAGTTATAAAGCATTACAAACTGTAACAATAGGGCAAACGCACAGTATTGTTTTGTATTTTGTGTCTTTCAAATAAAAGACATTTTTTTCCAGTTATATGTTCCTCATTCAAGGTTGTTGAAAAAAATACTTCTATAATATTGTGTATCGTACCGTATCGTGTGATTAGTGTGTCGTTACACCGCTAGTATTAGCCTAGCGGCTCTGCAGGTGATCCCAACAAATGGAAAAGAAACTAGTTCTGGACGAAGTTTCAACCAATGAGAGGAAGGAATCGTGGCGGCGCTGGAGCAGGAAGATGAATATCACCGTACGCTGATGACACCCACCTGTATCTGTCTTTACTACCGCACTCTGCCTTCAGGTGAAGGGCTGCCACCTCGAAAATGAACCGTAATCAGTTCAGTTCATTGACGACATCCACTGCCAATCCAGGAAGCAGGAACACACGGAAACACACGTCAAGCACTGGAAATCTGCAACAAAAAAACGCAAACAGAACACGAAACCGGCACAGAGCCAACCAAAACATGAACAGCAATCGACCCAAATCTTGAGATCTGATCGCAGTCTGAGCTAAGCTACCGCTACCGCTACCTAAACCCAAAAACTACAGAGCCAGCATGCAGGTGAACAAGCCAGTGTGTATGTGTATGTGTGTGTGTGTACATGTCTTTGTGGCTATGTGTGTGTGTGTGTGTGTGTGTGTGTGTGTGTGTGTGTGTGTGTGTGTGTGTGTGTGTGTGTGTGTGTGTGTGTGTGTGTGTGTGTGTAATAAACCATACAAAGCTCCACCTGAAGTGTATCTATAGTGGGGGAGGGGGGGGAGCAACCCCGCCACCCGCGAGACCAGAGGCCGACACGGAAGAGCCCGGAACCCAGGCCACCGGCAACCCCACAGAGGGGAGAAGTAGGAGGGAGGCAACCCTCAATTCCCCCACAATTTCATCTTTAAAAATGCATTTAAATGAAGTTAAACCCCAAAATGTACAACTGTTAGATCAGAACTATTTCATCATCACTTGTTGATGAAACAACAGCAGTTTATTAGAGTAAAGATTAGAGTAAAGCTGGAAAAACCTGGACCAGAACATCTGGACCAGATGTTCTGGTCCAGATGTTCGGGGTTCTCCTCAGCAGGAACATGAAGAACACGGCGCTCGGCAGGATGCAGAGAGTGCAGACGGTTGGAACCACGATCTCCGTCACCATCTCCATGTGACCAATCAGAGGATCTGGAACACAGAACATTCTGGAATAAACTCCACATTTAACCAGGATAAACTATAAAGCTAATTAATGTAAGACAACGCCGTTCCAGGCTCAGAGAGGAGAGAGATACAGTAAATCAACCATCAGAACCAAACTGAGATGGATGGAATAAGTTAGAGAAGGATTTGAAATCATGTATCACCAATCTGCGGTTTGCCGACGACATCGACGGACTAGTTGGAAATTAATGTGAACTGGCTAGCTTGGTGGAACAACTGGACAAAGCCTCGTCCAACTTTGGCATGGAGATTAGCGCTGAGAAAACCAAGATTATGACCAACAGCAAAGAGTCATCGAAGAAATAAAGGTCAACGGTCAAATACTTGAAAGTGTCACAAAATTCAAATATCTAGGCTTGTGACAAAGTGGGTGAAAGCACACCATTTGTCACCATGTCAGTCTATTATCTTAGTCCATCCAATTTCAACCGTGCTTGTTTGTTTTGGTTATAGGTTTATCATTATTTCATGCCATGCAGGCACATAGCACCCTGGGTTTGTTTGTGTTCTCAATTATTTCACTTAAAATAATAGACAATTATTGTTAAGTTTAAAGTGATTTATTTGTTCAGTTTTTTCATTTATCATGAGTTTGATTATGTTACTTACCATACCCACCAGGTTCCAGTCGCAAAAGGAGGGAAAAGTGCAAACACTTCCTGAATTTATACCCAGGTGACATCATTAGTGAAGTCACTGGGTGAACCATGTACGGGGGTAGGTACATTTTGGGATTTGTCTTCTTATTGATTTTTGATTATTTTTGGCATGGTCGAAAATGTATCTGTTACACAATAGCTTTGGCTATGGTATTTGATAGTGATTGTAGTTGAAGGCGAACTATTAATTGCTCAGTTGATTCCAAGGAAGCGAGTGGAGTCACCTTTGGAGTGGTACAGCCTGATGGAAGGGCCTACTTAACCGGCTGCTGTCTGCTGCCGGGGGAGAAGAGAGACCAGTGTGCAGCCATGGGCACATGTTGCGTTACTTTAAGTATTTTTTGAGAAAAAATAAATCACTCTTGAACATTTTAACATTGCTTCTGAGTCTGCCTCCTTCCATCCATCTACTCTGGTCACACTTCCCCGCAAGGCTCAATAATCTCCGACGAAGGATCAAAGCCTGAAATACTGTCCAGAATAGCTCAGACTACAGCCGCTGTGACCAAACTTAAATCCATCTGGAACAATAAGAACATTGCTATTAGCTCTAAGATCAGACTGCTACGTTCCTTGGTCATGTCCATTTTTCTCTATGCCTGTGAGTCATGGACACTAAATGCTGATACTGAAAGAAGAATCAGAGCCATGGAAATGAGGTGCTATAGAACACTACTCGGTATCTCATTTAAAGATCATATCACAAATGAGGAAGTGAGAGGAAGAATCGAAAATGCCATTGGACCACATGTTGACCTTCTGACCGTCGTTGGACAACGGAAACTGAGATGGTACGGGCACACTACTCGCTCATCTGGCCTTGCCAAGACCATCATGCAGGGGACCGTAAATGAGGGCAGAAGGAGAGGGAGGCAGAAGAAACGCTGGGAAGATAACATCAAGGAATGGACGGGACTTGAGCTGAGCGACACCTTACGGAAAGCTGAAGATAGAGGAGATCTGCTGCTGCACCCCGACGGATTCTAATCTAAGGGACAGGACAGGACAGAACCTTAACCTTATTTTAAAAAACCTTGAAAAGAAGGATGATTCTCTAAATCAGAGTAATGAGCGGTGATGCTTCATGTTGATTTGGGTATTCATTTATTTGGTGATTTGATTATTCAAGGATGAAGGAAATATATAACTGCACCTTTTTTCTTTCTTATTTCTCGAGGTTCAAGGAATCTTTGTTTTACAGCTCGCAGTCATACTTATCTCTTACTTCTTGCTTTTATTTCATTACTTTAAATAATCCTTTTGAGGGTAAAGGATGAGCTTTGCTTCAGCTGCACCTTTTTCTTTGAACAGTGTATTTGTTTCCTTGTCATTTTATTTTATTTTATTTTAAATTTTGTTAAAGCTATTTTGATGTTTGTCTTATTTTTATTCTTTTTTGTGATGTCATGACCGAAAATAAACAAAACCGAAACTGAAACTGAAAATTGAAACTGAAGCGAGATTCAAAAATAAATGAAGAAAAAGCAGAACTTTATTCTGAAATTCTTGGTTTATTCTAAAACTGAGTGTGTAAAACGGAATATGTTTTGTTGTTTGGTTCTGGCTGGTTTTAACAGTTTAAGGGTTGAATTCCATCACGTCTCAGATCAGTTTAGTTTGGATTCAGTTCTGTTTTAATTGTGAGGATTGTATTTTATTGTTTTATGTGTTAATGTTGGACCCCAGGACGAATCGTCTTCACTGCAGTGACGACTGATGGGGATTCATAGTAAATAAATAAATAAAAAAGCAGCAGCGTGATACAACCAACAACTCACTAAGACGTCCTAACGTCTATAAATACAAACATAAGGATAGTATAAACATGAAAACTAAGCACATTTATGATACTCCTATCTATGGAAGTGCTAGAAAACATGTTTGCATGTTTCTGCAGGAGGACGAGGAACTGCATAGGGTGTCTTTAAGTCCTTTAAGTCCTCGTTCGGACTGTCATTAACTCCCCAGGACTGAGGTCGGAGAACGTCCTGTCTTTATCGGGGTTGGAGCAGGTTAGAGGAACCACGTTACTCAATCCCTCCAGGGATCAACGAAGCATTTTAAACTGAATTAATAGTTATTTTCACAGCATCACGTCAGCGTTTGTACCTAAACTTCATCATGCACTGGCCAAGCGTTTCTCATCCCTGCATGTTCCTGATCTCCCTGGGACTTTCTTCTAGCTGGAGGGGCAAAACAAAGACAAACCCTGTTAGTGAAGGAATCAAAGCTTGGGAATTTTCCTTAGTTTGCCCCCCCAGGCGTCTGGAGCCGGCGCTAACGCCGTTATAACGCCGTACTGACCTGCTCGTACAGCTGGTTGCTGGACGAGCAGGTCTCCACGGCCTTCCTCTTCCAGCTCTCCACCTGCAGAGACAAAACACAACTAAAGTCCAGCTGAGAGAAAGGAACTAGAAGAGGGGGGTATAGAAGATGTAGATACATATTATCCAGTAAAAATATCCCACTGTGTAAAACAATAGTCCATCTCTCCAGATGTAGCTCCACATGTCGGAGAAAGGAACTCCTCCATCCATCCATCCATCGTTAGCTCCTCCCCACTAACGTTAGCTCCTCCCCGGAGATCAACGTTTACCCTCAACATGACTCATTAGTTGTTAATAAAAATAAAAAATATACTTTAACACCAGCCACTTTTTCTACCTGCTGTAACCGTCATAAATCTGTACCAGTTGGTTGTTGTCATGGAAACATTGTTGCTTCCCTGACATGGAATGATCTGCTGTGATGAGGCTTTAGAATAGAAGCCGTGGTATAAGCTCATTATACCACAGTTAACAACCAATCAGATCATTATACCACAGTTAACAACCAATCAGATCAATATACCACAGTTAACAACCAATCAGATCATTATACCACAGTTAACAACCAATCAGATCATTATACCACAGTTAACAACCAATCAGATCATTATACCACAGTTAACAACCAATCAGATCATTATTTATATATATATATATATATATATATATATATATATATATATATATATATATATATATATATATATAAGTCTGCGCTCCCTGCTCTCTCTGAGACATAAAAATACCATTAGAAAACGGAAAGGTGAAATCCTTTATCTGCGCCTCCCGTTTCGTCAAAGTCCCGGGCCAGCCACGGCTACGCAGCCTGCAGCGCTCTGCCACCCGCTCTCGCCGCCGCCGGGATGGAGACGCCACTGGGCAGGATGCACGTTTGGGTGGGCATAGCGTCAAATAGGCAAGAACATCTTTATTTAATTTAATGACGCCAGATCAGGCTGGGGTTTTTATTGTAGCATCGGTTATCTGATAGTTGAAACGTGTGGTCAGTTAGTCTATCTGAGTTTTATGGTGTTTTTGTAGTTCATGCTGTATGGTGCTGTACTTTTTTTTTTTTTTTTTTTACTTTTTTGTAGGTGCGCCGTCACCTTAATGTTTAGCTGTGTTTTGATCTGTGTTTCTGGTGCGCCGTCACCTGTTTAGCTGTGTTTTCATCTGTTTCTGGGTGTCAAAACAGTGGACGGGGGCTAGCAGGAGCCACCGTCTGACGTCACTACCCAGAATGTAAACAACAATGGCGACCTACGAGTTAAATTATATTTTCTTTTTATATAAACGAAGACATCAAAAAGGTTTTTTATATCACATTGTTATAATTGATACCAACATTTATCTTTTAAGACCTACATGTCTTAATATGCAGGGTTCCTTTTAAGGTTCAGGGGCCTCATTTATAAAGCTTGCATGCTACAAAACAGGGCTTGAAAGATGAGACGTCACCTTCTACGCAAAGGTTGGGATTTAAAAAAAAAAAAACGAATAGGAAAATGTGCGAATCTTTACGCAAACTTTGATCCTAGCGCACGAACATTTTGAAGATCTGAGGAACTGGTGACGCAGACGGTGAGGTGGTGAAATGAGGCCAGATTCATGTCATACTCTTAATAATGTCATCACATATCAGACTTATAATATAATAGCGCTGATCGTGTCCCTCTGTGTTTGAAGCTCAGCGTCAGTCAGAAGATGGCTGTCGTGCCAAAAAGTGATTGCCTGCCAGAATCTGATTTCTCCCCTGAAAATGGGTCTTTTTAGGTGCCAAAAATTGATTGAAGGCCATTTCTGTTAGTGATGCCACTACTGTGACCAGCAAATAATGTGGTTTTCCTGTCCTCCACCTCATCCACAACATCTCCATCTCAGTCTCCGTGAAATTTAGTGGCAGGATTGCTCAACACGTCTCATTCATCCTGACGTGCAGCAGAAACAGACTGCAGGTGGCGCTGCACATGCTCAGCAGGTTCATTCATATGCAAATACAGTCATAAAGTAGTTTGCATTGACCATTTATGGTATGAAGTGGGCGTGTAGTGGGCGTGTAGGGGGCGGGATATGAGGCGAATTCACCTGCGCAACCTTCCAGCTGGACTGTGATTTATAAAGCGAACATTGCATGCAAGTGTGCGTGCACACGGTTTTATAAATCTGGATTTTTTTTGTGCGCCCGCCAGAAACAAGGAAACGAGAAAACAGGATTTTCAACTGTCGTCTGGTCCGACCTGTCTTGTAACACGACTTTGTCTCGTGATCGCTGCCCCCATGAGGTCAGACGTGGTATTTCTACATAGAGTGGCTTTGATTGTTTATCACACGCCAGTCATCAATATTTACAGGATTGTCTGAAACCACGGTCACGTCACCAGTCACATGATCAATCATCATTATCAATCATCATGAGTTACTGTTAGATCATCATGCAGAAGCATTTTTCCTGGATTCAACGGTGAAACTCACTGGAGCTTTACGAGTCCCAGTCAGAGTCCACAAGTCCACAAGTCCGACAAGAACGTGAAATGCAAACGAGGCGGACGATGATACGACTTTCCAGGGGATGATGACTCGTCTCAGGGTTCAGGGTCTGGCCCCACTATGATATTGGATGTCCCGACCCGCCTAACTCGGTGTTGTCACGTAATCTCTTAATGGTAGGATCTCCAGTGGGTCTGAGCTCCGGGTGTGCACGTAAGGAAACGTGCCCGTGAACGTTGGCGTGAAGGTGTGCACGACTGTATTTTTTTTAAAGCGGAAGCAGCACAACGCGGAAGCAGCACAACGCGGAAGCAGCACAACGCGGAAGCAGCGCAGCGTTTGACAGCGTGGGAAAACGCTGAGAAAATTCTCACCTCTACTGCCGAGCTTACCGGATTGCTTACCGGATACCTTCTCACCTCACCGGGCCCTTTACTGGGCCCGCGCCGGTAAGTGCCTGTTCCTCAGGCTGTCCTTAAGGATACAGTCATACCTCTCCTGAAACCTCAACGCTGTGGACCACACACCTTGCTGCCGGAGCTCTTTTTTCTGTTCTCCCCAGCTACACAATGCCAGCCCTGCCGTGTGAGGAAAACAAACTCCTCACACGAGCTAACAAAAGGATCACCGACCTGGAGGATGATGTCAGACGACTCTCCGAAGATCTGAAGCAGAAGGAATCCCTGCTCTCCAGCGTCATGGAGGTGGCGGCCGGGCAGTCCAGGAAGATCTCAGAACTGAGCGCGGCCCTCCTGGATACAGCCGTGTGGGATCCTTCCACCTGTCCACGGCCCTCCTCCTGCTCCACACCGAACCGCGAACCACCCTGGTCTGAAGTGGTGGTTCGCGGCCGCAAGAAGCACTCAGGCGGGGCCGCCTCTCCTCCTCCGCCGCTGAGCCTCTCCAACCGCTACACGGCTTTGTCGCCGGATGAAAATCCGGTCCATCCGGCTGATGTCCCGCAACCTGCGGTTTCAGCTCTACACCCGACGACAGCGCCGGCCGACACCACAGCCCCTCCACCGTCAGCTGGCGACACCCAGGAGCCCCAGCGACGCTCAACCTCATCCCGGCCGACGACCTCCTCCTCTGCCCGGCGGGAAATCCTGAGGGAGGCGGTGCTCCGGCGCTCCGGGGGCCCTCCTCGTCCTCGTCCGGAGCCTGCAGGAAATCCCCGTTCCTCGTCTGATGCCGCGGCCACAGCCTCACCACCTCACCCGTCTACCCGGGCACCCAGCGGGGACCCTGCATCCTCCAACCGTGAGTCCCCACAACCTTCTTCTCCTCGCCCCCTCTTCTCCCCAACCGCACTGATCGTGGGAGACTCAATATCCCGGAACATTAGGTTCTTCAATGCAGCCACGCATTGCTTCCCTGGAGCCACAGTCCCGGTGATTCTAGGGAAACTCCCCGCTCTGCTACAGTCTGCTCCATCCACCATTGCTCGCGTCATTGTCCATGTGGGATCCAATGATTGCTCCAAACCGCGCTCTGAGCTTTTAAAAAATGATTTTAATGAGCTGTTCACCTTCCTTAAAAACTGTGGGAAGTCCATTTTTATCAGCGGCCCGTTTCCAACGCTGTCCCGCGGAGCAATGCGCTTCAGCAGGCTGCTCTATCTGAACTCCTGGCTTCAGAACACCTGCAGGGCTCTTAACATTGGTTTTATCGACAATTTTAATCTTTTCTGGAATCGTCCCTCCTTTTACAGACCCGACGGACTTCACCCAAATAGGCTGGGGGGCCGCGTGCTGGCTGCAAACATTCAGCACGCGGTTCTGTCGGCTCCACGGGAGTGACTATTTTCTGGCCACACCCACACTCCCAGCTCTGGCCCGGAGTCTTCCTCTTCACCTGTGGAGCCAGCCGCTCACAGCACTGCCCCCCTCTCCAGCTTCCCCCACAGGTCACAGTCATCATTGCCACCCCCACCAGATAATTCTTCCATAAAACCAGCTACATCTGGCGCCACCCACACACCAGATCCTCAACCAATTCATCCCCTGGTCACCGCCCGTTTTCCCCGTCAGATCCACAGACCCACTGGTTTTAACAGAGACAATCTTGTTTTTATCAACCCGGTACGTTGTGGTCGTGAGCGCACGTCCAACACAGACATTAACTTGGCTGTGTTGAACGTGCGCTCTCTTTTAAACAAAACCTTTATTTTAAATGATCTTATTGTGCATCATAAACTTGATGGTATTCTTTTAACAGAGACATGGCTTGGCACGGACGCTGCATTTTCCCTCATCCAGGCTTCTCCACCAAATTTTAATTTTTTATTTACTACACGGGGTGTTAGAAAGGGAGGCGGCACAGCTTCAATTTTTAAAAACATATTAGCTACAAAGGAGGTCCCTTTTAACAACTACTCCTCATTTGAACACCTTGCCTTTGTTTTTAGCAGTCCTCCTATTCTTTGTTTAACTGTTTATAGACCACCCCATCACTCCACTGTTTTTATCAGTGAATTTTCAGAGCTTTTATCAATCATACATACCACTTACAACAGAATTTTAATAACTGGTGATTTTAATCTACACATTGACAATACCTCCGACCCACTGTCGAGAGAATTTTTAAACCTTTTAAACTGCATGGATTTTACCCAACATGTCACACAGCCGACTCACAACAGAGGACACACCCTGGACCTAGTCATAACCTATGGCCTGTCCACCGGTGTGTCCTCTGTTGTCGATCTGGCTGTGTCTGACCATTACTGCGTGTTTTTTAACGTCACCAGTCTTAATCATCAGGAAGCCTCGATGAGAACGGTGAGGAAACGCTACCTAACTCCTGAAGTGGCTGCAAATTTTATTGAGATTTTACAGAGCACTCCTGCAGATGTTTTACCTGCATCATGTGATTTTATTGTTGATAATTTTAACAGGAAACTAGAATCCACTCTGAACTCAGTTGCTCCACTTTTAACAAAAACCATAAAAACTAAGCCTACACCCCCATGGAGAACTGAGGAAGTCAAAAAATCAAAAAGAAAATGCAGGAGTGCTGAGAGAAGGTGGAGAAAAAGCAAACTTACAATACATTATCAGATATTTCGTGATCAACTCAAATCCTACAATAAAACCGTCAAACAAGCAAGAATTGCCCATTTCTCAAAACTCATTACAGACAATAAAAACAATTCTAAATTTCTTTTCTCCGCCTTCGATCTTTTAACAAATGTACATTTTAAGAATTCCTCACAACCACCAACAGACAATCTTTGTGAGGATTTTGCAGACCACTTCAGAAGTAAAATTGACAACATTAGGTCCAGTCTTTTACCACATCAAAATGTCATTTTTAACACATCTGGACAGTTGCTTTTACCCGAGGAAACACTGGAGAGTTTTGCCCTGGTTGATGCGAGGACACTTGGTCGAGTTTTCTCCCAGGTAAACCCAACAACCTGCCTTTTAGATCCCATTCCCACATCACTTTTAAAGACATTTTATGAATTCTTTGAGGAACATATTTTAAATATAGTAAATTACTCTCTTCAGACGGGTGTCTTCCCTGCCGCCTTTAAAATGGCGGTGGTGAAGCCCCTTCTGAAGAAGAGTAATTTAGATCACAGCATTTTTAATAACTACAGACCTGTATCCAACTTACCCTTTTTAAGTAAGATTTTAGAAAAAGCTGGTTTTTAACCAAGTAAATTATTTTTTAATAAGAAACAATATTTCAGAGAAATTTCAGTCTGGCTTTAGGATGAACCACAGCACCGAGACAGCCCTTTTAAAGATTTTAAATGACATCAGGTGCAATTTAGATAACCGCAAACTGACAGTCTTGGTTCTACTGGATCTTAGTGCCGCCTTCGATACAGTAGACCATCACATTTTATTAAACAGACTGAAGCACCTGGTGGGCCTCTCTGGTACTGTTTTTAACTGGTTCCGCTCCTATCTCACAGATCGATCTTTCTTTGTAAGTTTGGATACTTGTTCCTCCAGAATGCATGAAATTAAGTGTGGGGTCCCCCAAGGGTCAATTTTAGGTCCGCTTCTTTTTAACCTTTACATGCTTCCCTTGGGGGACGTCATCAGGAGACACGGCATCAGCTTCCACAGCTACGCTGACGACACACAGCTGTACATCGCCGTGTCTCCTGATGACACAGGGCCACTTGATGCCCTTTTTAACTGTATTTTAGATATTAAGTCATGGATGGCAGATAATTTCCTACAGCTCAACCAGGACAAAACAGAGGTTTTAGTTATTGGTCCTGAAGGCCGGAGAGAGAAACTTTTACCAAAACTACAGGATTTTAAACCTTCGCAACGTGTAAAGAACCTGGGTGTTATTTTTGACTCTGAGCTCACTTTTATTCCACACATAAAGAATATCACGAAAATAGGTTTTTACCATCTTAAGAACATAGCCAGAGTCCGCCCGTTTCTCTCTCAGGCCAGCACGGAGGTGCTGATGCATGCTTTTATCTCTAGTCGTTTAGATTATTGTAATGCCCTGCTCTCTGGTCTTCCTAAAAAGAGTATTAAGAACTTACAGCTATTACAGAACTCAGCCGCTCGCGTGCTGACGAGGACCAGAGGGCGGGAGCACATTACACCTGTTTTAAAATCGCTGCATTGGCTCCCCGTCCGTTTCAGGATTGATTTTAAGGTTCTTTTACTGGTTTTTAAGTGTCTTAACGGTCTTGGGCCATCTTATTTATCTGATCTGCTTTTACTGTATCAACCCTCACGGACCCTGAGGTCCTCTGGCACCGGCCTTTTAACCATTCCCCGAACCGCGACCAAAACCCACGGTGAGGCTGCATTCAGCCATTATGGCCCCTCTTTATGGAACAGCCTGCCAGAGAACCTCAGGGCCGCAGAGAATGTTGATATTTTTAAAAGGAGGCTCAAGACACACCTTTTTAGTTTGGCTTTTATCTGATCTCATTTACCTAGTGTTTTTAGCTATGTATTGTGTGTACTTCTTTAGCTCTTTTATCATCTCTAAAACTTTAATCCATTTTAGTGACTTTTTACTTTATGTTATTTATTATTCATCTTAAGTTTTATATATATTTCTCTAAAATTTTACACTTTTAGGCATTTTTTACTTTCTTTTAATCTTTTAGTTTTTAGCTCCAGTGTTTCCTCAGGGGGGTCGTTCACACTGGGAGGTGTGCCTGCTCCGCCCATGGGGGTGTCGTCATGGGGATCCCTCAGGCCTGGGTAGCTGGGGGGGGGCTCCACCTTCTGTGTGGGGTCTGCCCCGGTCTGTCCGGGTTGGGGGGGTCTCTGTGGGGATGCTTCTGGTGGTCGTGGTCGGTGATGCCTCTCGGTGTGGACGGCCACCCATAGGTAGTGTTTTCCTCACCTGGATCGTTAGTGCTAAGCCATGTCACCAGTCCACTTATTGTGTGTGTGTGTGTGTGTGGGTGTGGGCGTGTGAGTGTGTGCACAGGTATATGAGTGTGAGTGAGTGTGTGTGTACGCGTGGGGGGTGGGGTCGTATGGAATGTTTTAAATTGTGTTTTTTATTGTTATTTTATTCTGCATGTAAAGCACCATGGGTTGCATTTTATATTGTATGATTTGGCGCTATAGAAATAAATAAAGTTTAAGTTTAAGTTTAAGTTTAAAGATCCCGGAACGACAGCGCCCCTTCCTTGAAGTCCAGATAAACCATGATCCCTTGGGGCGCCCCCGCCTCCAGGTCTTGCTCAGAGCCCCATCCAACCAACGCCTTGTATCTACCGTCCCTGAGTGAAATCATCCTCCTGGATGCAATCGTCTAAAGCCCCTTTCACACAGAGATTCCGCAATATTGGTGTAAAGAAGTCCTGCCAATACGCCGCCTTTGTTGGTTCACACAGAACCATACAACGCCGGCATAACGCCGCTCCCGTCTGTAAATTCACACAGCATGCCGGCGTTCCGCAATCAGAGGCGTGACGACAGCGTCAGCGTCTAGTGGCATGCCGGCATGCCGGCTGTGTCATTCACACAGACCCCGTTCCGTCTCTGTGACGGCTCTGTGACTACCTCCGCTGCCGGCTTATTGGTGGGGCCACTTGGCCCCCCCATTCCGCCTCCGTGACTTTCACACAGAACAGCGAGGCGGCTTAAAGGCGCAACGTTCCCGCCTCGAACTGGCTGTGTGAAAGGGGCTTAAGTTTGGTATGGATGTGGTGATCCACCAGAAAATTCTATGTCATTTGGCAGCGATTTATTTCCTTTGTTGAAGGGTGGGGGGCATGGGGATGTTCTGTTTGAATGTACAGGAACTAGTTTTGACTGTCTCCTGTGTCAATTGTATCTCCTTTGTTTGTTATATTTGAAAAATAAAAAAGACCTTGATCTAGAAAACTTTTGGTAGTGGTACAGAGCTTTTACAAACCGAGCTGTAGCTACTGTACGTCCAAACGAGTGGGAAAACGGTGCCAGACCGGAAAACTTTTTTTTACTTTTTCTGATGAAAGAAACCAGTTCAAGCAACTATTGTAACATTTCTATAGTAAAAAGGTCTGAATTTGTTGTCCAGTGCTTTTTGTTCACATTTTCACCACCTGAGCACTCCCCGGGGCTAAGCCCCGGATCTCCTGACATCCTAGATCCGCCTCTGGTCAAGGGGGATTGTTTCTTTTCTCTTTTTAATGTAAAGCACTTTGTGTTGCATTGTATTTGCATGAAAGGTGCTATATAAATAAATAAAGTTTAAGTTTATTAAAAAGTATTGCTTAACGTTCGTGGCAAAACAGGTTTGTTGTGAATCTAAAAAAACTGTTGGAGATCTGCCACACATAAATCATGATAACATCTGTGTCCTGACAGGTTAATGCCACAGTCAAAATTTCCCAGCCTCACCCCGATTCTAACGAAATTCTGAACTGACATTATCAAAGTCCTGCAATCTGTGTTGTTCCAGATAACTTCACAGGTGAAATGAGCTAAGCCCTTCAAGCTAATCCTCCGTTGCATTCCAATCGAGCCAGGGGATTGGTAATCCGTGTAGGTCCGTGTATCTTTTGGTCATTGGATTTTTCCATCATGAGTGGGAATCAAAAAACAAAAAACGATTGGTTTATTTGATTTTCCTTTTAAAACAAAAAACAAATATTGAATTACACTGCATTTTTTCTTTTTCTGTGTTAATATGATTTAACAAAGATTCAAAATACGCTTTTATTTTCGTTTTCTATTTCATATAAGAAAAATGAAATTACTAGTCAACAGGAACGAAAAAACCAACCAAAAACAACCGTTTATTCATATTCAGTGCAGTGTTTGGCGGGTGTGCTTGTGAGAACTGGGGTCCCTGGAGGTCCAGGAGGCAAAGGGAAAGCCCAAGTAGCCTACCCCCCGTACCGGGACGTGGTCCCGGTCTTGGCCGGGTGCAGTGCAGCGTTTGGCGGGCTGGGTGTGAGTGTCTGGGGTCTCTGGGTGCCTGGGTCCTGGTCCCGGGACTCGTGGGTCCCTGGGTCGGGTCCCGGGACTCGTGGGTCCCTGGGTCGGGTCCCGGGACTCGTGGGTCCCTGGGTCGGGTCCCGGGACTCGTGGGTCCCTGGGTCCTGGCCACTTTCGCCCGATTTTCAGACACTTTGGCCGGCTTTCGGCTTCCTTCGGCCCGCCTGTGCGGCGCTGCTCCCCCCGACCACCGGGGGGTTCGCAGCGCCTCCCTCTCGGTAGCGAGACCGAGTCGACCCGTCCGCCCCAGGTGTCCCCCCACGGAGCCCCGCCGCCGCCGGGCAGGCCGACCTCCGACGTCGGCTGCCGCTCTGGCGGTGGTGTTAGTCCTCCGGGAAAAACAATGTTTCTCAAACCCTACCACGCCGCAGACGGCTGAACCGGGCCCTGGATTGCCGGTCACCCCCAGCCCGAGCGGACCCACCCGCCCGCCCAGAAAACGGTGCGTCGAGGCGGGGCGAGGTTCCGGCCGCTCCCGAGGTCTCCCCGCACGGGGCTGGCGAGACCCGAGTCCCGTTGCTGGTGGATCGGAGGTCGGCCTGCCCGGCGGCGGCGGGGCTCCGTGGGGGGACACCTGGGGCGGACGGGTCGACTCGGTCTCGCTACCGAGAGGGAGGCGCTGCGAACCCCCCGGTGGTCGGGGGGAGCAGCGCCGCAGAGGCAGAGTGTCTGAAAATCGGGCGAAAGTGGCCAGGACCCAGGGACCCACGAGTCCCGGGACCCGACCCAGGGACCCACGAGTCCCGGGACCCGACCCAGGGACCCACGAGTCCCGGGACCCCACCCAGGCGCCCAGAGACCCCAGACACTCACACCCAGCCCGCCAAACGCTGCACTGCACCCGGCCAAGACCGGGACCACGTCCCGGTAAGGGGGGTAGGCTACTTGGGCTTTCCCTTTGCCTCCTGGACCTCCAGGGACCCCAGTTCTCACAAGCACACCGGCCAAACACTGCACTGATCCCGGCCAGGACCGGGGACAGCTCCCGGTACGGGGACTTGTGCTCTCCAGGACCTCCAGGGACCCCAGGACACTCACAGACAGCCCGCCAAACACTGCAGCTCGCCGGGGACACCTCGCGCTACGGGGACATTGGCTCTCCTGGACCTCCAGGGACCCCAGTTCTCACAAGCACACCCGCCAAACACTGCACTGAATATGAATAAACGGTTGTTTTTGGTTCGTTTTTTCGTTCTTGTTGACTAGTAATTTCATTTTTCTTATATGAAATAGAAAACGAAAATAAAAGCGTATTTTGAATCTTTGTTAAATCATATTAACACAGAAAAAGAAAAAATGCAGTGTAATTCAATATTTGTTTTTTGTTTTAAAAGGAAAATCAAATAAACCACGTAAACCCGACCAATTAAATATTAAAATCAAATTCAGTCCTGTGGCCTGTTTTTCTATTTCGTATTTTTGATCTGTGCCTAAAATTGAAATATGAAAAACCAGACGTTTTTCCTTTTTTGTGTTATAATAAAAAACAAATAACAAAATAACCAGTCACTTTTTCATGTTTTGGTTTTTGATTGCCAATTGAAAATGGAAAGAACGAATGATACACGGATTATTGGTTCCTAGTAAAGAGACTTCGTCGGAAACACTGGAGATCACTGAGGCGGAATGGTCCTTTCCAGGTTATTTTAGTAACCTTTACTGCTGTGAATACAGCTGAGCGAGCAACATGGATCCAGTAAGAAGGTTCCAGAACCTCCGGATACAAAAATACCTTAAATTGCAGATTGAAGCCGTAGACTTTAGATTGAAAGCTTACTTCAGTAACGCTACAACAGGGGATTACAACTTTTCTCAAGGATTCCTGCTGACGTTGGAGGTGCTGAACACTGTTTTGCTCTGAATAAAGACTGACACTGACACAAACACCTGTCCCTGCTCCTGCTCCGGCTGTTCCAGTAATACTGTTTTCAGGGGATCCACACCGAACCTGGCATCTCTTCAACATCTGGGTCTCACTTTGAGGGGTTGTGTTTGTGGGTTAACCGTAATGTCAGTACTGATTGTCTATAGGCCTATAGCAGCATATCTACCACCAAGCTATATTTGAGACTAACTATTATAGTCTTGTTCTATAGCTGCAACTATGACTACTGACTCTAACACACTAGAGTTTACACTACCTAGAGATGTACCAACACCAGCTAGAGGTTTACTAAACACTAACTATAGGCTTTACTAAACAGAAAGGTTTTAAGTTTAGTTTTAAAGGTGGAGGTGGTGTCAGCCTCCTTAACCCAGATTGGAAGTTGGTTCCATAGTAATGGTGCCTGATAGCAGATCGCCCAATTTATGATTTTCTGGGTTTATGAGTTTCCTACCACTGACTCACCTGATGCTAATGTTAATGCTACTGGGTTATCAGATATGAGTATTTAGTCTCGATGTTCCAGGAGCTTGACTCCTCAGTCCAGTTGCAGGGATATGAAGTTTCAGCCACACAGATTACCAGAGCAACAGTTGGTACCGGATGATGGTCATGTCAGCTCATAATTTGGGCATGACAAATAGTTATGTATGTTCTGCTTTACCAAAGTTCTCTCAAGATTGGGCTCCCCTCAATCCTCTGCCACATACAGGTGTGGAGACGCCGGGGGTTTTGGTGGTTTTAATCAGGGGTATCGGGGAGCAAAAGACACTAATGGTTATCAAAGCATTGCTGATGTAACTGGTTCGATCCGGGCGTGTTGGGTCTTCATTCCTATTTATTCTGGTTATATTATTGGAGCTGAAAATGTCACTGTGCAGTATAACAAGGTTTTTTCACCATTGTTTTCAATAAATCCCACGATTTACAGAGCTGCGTGTTTCTACCGACGGTGATCCTCCTCAGGTGATCAGCCGTTGGGCCATTGTGTGTAATCTCCTCAGACATGCCACTTGTGGACACAAATATGGAAGGAATGACACATGTTTCCATGGGGCGAGGGAGGTTTACATGTCATGGTTGAATATCTCTGCGCTGTTGACCTCATAGAAGAATGGGGGAGTTACTGATTATGTGCAGGTTCGGTTTCCCAATTCGGACGGATTGGGTTGTTTACAACCTCATGTCTGGGTTTGTGGCGACCATGCTTACCAGGTTTTGCCTCTGAGCTAGTGTGTTAAGTGTTATCTAGCAAAACCCCTCCCGCATGTGGGCATTTATGATAAGTTGTTGTACCCTCACACTAACTATGCAGCCTTAGATCAAGTCTTGGTGGCCCAGGGGGGTGTCCGTCACGTTATTGGAAAAAAGTTATGTACATACATCCCCGATGTTAGTGATAACATGACCCATGTAGTATACATGTAGTATCCCATCTTAATAGTCTCCTCCAGGCCCAAAAAGCCTGCAACTCCTTTTGAAGCCTGAGCTGAACACGTTTGTTGTGAATCTAAAGAAACTGTTGAACCAGGAAATTCTATGTCATTTGGCAGCGATTTATTTCCTTTGTTGAAGGGTGGGGGGCATGGGGATGTTCTGTTTGAATGTACAGGAACTAGTTTTGACTGTCTTCTGTGTCAATTGTATCTCCTTTGTTTGTTATATTTGAAAAATAAAAAAGACCTTGATCTAGAAAACCTTTGGTAGTGGTACAGAGCTTTTACAAACCGAGCTGTAGCTACTGTACGTCCAAACGAGTGGGAAAACGGTGCCAGACCGTTGAAAGAATGAAAAGAATGAAAGAATGATGAAAGAAACCAGTTCAAGCAACTATTGTAACATTTCTATAGTAAAAAGGTCTGAATTTGTTGTCCAGTGCTTTTTGTTCACATTTTCACCACCTGAGCACTCCCCGGGGCTAAACCCCGGATCTCCTGACATCCTAGATCCGCCTCTGGTCAAGGGGGATTGTTTCTTTTCTCTTTTTAATGTAAAGCACTTTGTGTTGCATTTTATTTGCATGAAAGGTGCTATATAAATAAATAAAGTTTAAGTTTTAAAGTTTAACAGCGAGAGCAGCAGGTCGATCCACTGTGTTTATCCTTCTTGACCTTCTGCTGCCTTTGATACAGTTAACCTCAACATGCTGCTATCTATACTCTCAAACGTGGTCATCCAAGGATCAGTGCAGTCTTTGTTAGTGCAGTCTCTTCCCACCTTACATGGCATTCCTATAAATTGTAACAACAGATGAAACATCTTCATTACATCATGTCAATCCACTTTAATAAAACATTACTTTTTTAATAAAACACTTGTAACTGCAGTTATATAAAACATCAGGACTGAAACATGACTGTGCTGCATCACGGAAATGCAACACTTCAAATTTGTAATTGATATTAAAAATTATTGCTTAACGTTCGTGGCAAAACATGTTTGTTGTGAATCTAAAGAAACTGTTGGAGATCTGCCACACATAAATCATGATAACTTCTGTGTCCTGACAGGTAAATGCCACAGTCAACATTTCCCAGCCTCACCCCGATTCTAACGAAATTCTGACTGATATGATGAAACGTTAGGTTGGCCTCTGATGAACAGGACTGTGGCAGAGATGCAGCTGTGGGCGTGGCCTGGGAGGAGGGAGGATATTTCAACGGTATAAATGACTCTGTAACATCAGCAACCTTGAAGCTCCAGGAAATTCCAGGACACTCCAGGCTGAAGGGCAGAAGATTCACCTGCTGACTGTTTGAGTGACACATCTTAACCAGGTGAGGACAAAGAGAGACGTGGAGGAGGTTTCTTTACTTCCTGTCCCTCTGATTATCTCACTGTCATCCCTCCACCACTGTGCTTGACAGTCGGTCTGAGGTGTTTCTGATGAAATGTTGTGTTGTTTTCTCCAAACTTGGTTCTGGACATGAAGACCAAACATCTCCACGTTGGTCTCATCTGTCCAGAGGACATTTCCCAGAAGTCTACTGGTTTGTTCACATGCAGTTTTGTGAACATCAGTCCAGCCTGCGTGATCTTTTTAGAGTTTTTTTCTCCTGAAAACCAAATTTTACTGATTCAGTGTGGGGCATCCCGGGGTTGGTAGATGGAGTAATGCCACGGACTGACTTAGGTAGAGCACTGGGTGATGAAAAATGGGGAAAAAATCAAGAATATAAAGTTGTAAAAAAAATAAGTCTTCCAGTTGTGCAGTCATGGACTTTAACATTTAACATGATCAGTGAGTTCGAGGTGCAGCGATCTTATGAACATTTCTGTGTTTCTGAACATTGCACAGTCTGACTTTGGTGTAAATTTTGAGAAATTCACTTTTGAAATTCACAATTGTTTGACGGTTTGAATTTGTGGGTAATCTGTCCTTTTTTGCAACTACTACTTATAACTTTCAAAGAAGAATCAAAAAGATTCAGGGACCATCTGGCAGCAGAAACTTATTGGAAAGAGGTGATAGAACCTGGGCTGCGAAACAAGTAAAGGACGGGATGGACCTGTCACCAGGTATGAGCATACGCGATTAGATAAGATGTTAATGGACATGCGAGGTTAAGAGAATGAACTGCAAGAATTAATGATAAGACTGACAATTAAAGTTAAAATAAATCACTGGAAGTTGCTGAAAGTTGATTCTCTTTGTCTTTTAGTTCAAATGAATTGATTTTAAGTTGTTTAGTGACGCTGAAACGAGTGGATCAATGGCCATACGGAAATATTGTTACATATGAGGAGATGGCGAGTTCTCTTAAGGTATCAGCTGTGTATTATTGAAATGGGGAGGAATGGGTGTGTAAGGCAGTCTTGCATTGTGTGTGTATATGTTTGTTCGTGGTTTGTTTTTTGTTTTATTGTTTTGTGTGTGTGGTGTGTGTATGTGTGATGTGTGTATGTGTCTGGTTGTCCCGAGTGTGTTTGCGGCTATTGCCGTGTCAATGTACACATGTAATCCCAGTAAAGTCCTTGATAAATCTGTACTGTTTATATTATGGGTTTTGATGACTTAAACTCTGTTGGAGATTCTCAGCACTGTAGTGATATGGGTGGTAATATTACCTGTAATGTTTTTGACCCAGATAACCTAAAGCCATTAATTGATGTACATAATCTTTCATTGCTACATCTTAACATCAGAAGCCTAAACAAACATCATTCAGATTTAGCTGCCTTACTGTCAAACTCAAGCTGTCATTTTAATGTTATTGGGTGTAGTGAAACCTGGCTCAATGACATTTCATATGTTGATTTATTTAACCTTGATGGGTACAATTTACACTTTAAGAACAGACCAAATAGATCAGGTGGAGGGGTCTGTCTCTATGTTAAAAGCAGTCTCCAAGTAAAAACCTGTGATCTTCACTTAGAAGATGATCATTGTGAGTCTTTATTCATTGAGATACACAATCATGACAAGACAATCATTGTTGGTGTACTCTATCGTCCACAAGACTCTCCTCTTAACACATTTTGCTGTAATCTGGAAGTTATATTACACAAACTAATAAGCTAAAAAAAAGACTGCATACGCCTTGGTGATTATAACATCGATATTTCCAAGGAAGATGGGCCAAAACATGACTTTATGAACACATTGCACTCCTCCTCTTTTTTCCCCCACTATAAATAGATTTACTAGAGTTACACAGACATCCGGGACCATTATTAGTGCCACGCCTGCGCCATGAGGCACTCCTCCTCCATATCTATGCCATAGCAATGGAGGAGGGGTGCAGGACAACAATAGTGCCTCTGGCGCAGCCAGAGGCACTATTGTTGTCCTGCGTGTTTTTTTTTATTATTATTCATTTTCCAGACAGATTTTGGTTCGCTACTCCTCCTACAGATTTCAGAGGACCCAGGCGAATCATATATAAAAACGTGTGTCTCTACCGGCAATAGTGTGCTATGACTTTTGGTGTTGAAATTCCCATTTTTCCCAAAGTTATTCCCAAGAAAACGGCCAAAAAAACCCATTCAAAGTGGATGGGGAAAAATAAAAAAAAAAAGCCAAAATTCACTTTTTTCTGAGTCACCTAACTTTCCCATGCCTGCACGTAGAAAATGTCATTCAAACTCCAAAACGGAGGAAAACTTCTCTCCTCTCCAAAACACACAAGATGTAACCTTTTCAAAATATGAGCACTCAAGCGAGGACTGGAAATCCCTTTTTTGTAAAATCTAGAGTGCGGATGTCGGTTGCTAGAGTGGCAGAAACAGTAAAAAAATAACCTGAATTTTTATTTGTAACTCGAGCTCACGGCCAAACCGTAAAAAGGAGACAAATCATTTTTGGTCAGAATGTAGACATACGGGTTGGGATTCATAAAATGTGACTTTGACAGGCGGGGTATGCACAAAATTTAAACGGGGAAGCCTAGAGCGGCGCCAATACCTGCCTCAGTCCCCATTCACTGTAATGTAATCAAAAGTTTTCTTCAAAAGAATCTCACTCTGTCTTCGCACTGAGCTTACTCACTCATTTTAAGGAATATCTGAATAAAATTAAGATTTTCAGAATCTTCCAGGTTCTGTCTCTCACGATGTCTTTGTTTTTCTGCTAGGAGCTAAGGTTTAATCACAAATCTGAGTTTATTTCAGAGCTTGTCACAAGGCAAAATCTGGGTTTTTCTCACAGCCAAACCGGAAGGTTCTGAAGAGAGGTTCTTGTTGCCGGGGCAACCAGAGCTCAGCTGCTGAGTCATTCAGCCAGAACTGGTCACATGACTCAATCAGTACAGACTTCATATACTTTTAACCTGTAAAATGGAGACGCCTCAAAGAATTCTGCTGAAAAATGCAGCAATGTACACAAATAGGCAGCAGCCCCCTCATGGCACTCTCGAAATTTCTGCAAGGACATTTTTCTAGTTGATAATATTATCACTAATATTCTAAACACTAAGTTGAAGATGGGAGTCGTGCAGTCTGACATTACAGACCATTTTCCCATTGCAATATTCTTTGGCTCTGGCAAATTGTTCTCTCCTCCACTCTCAAAAATTAAATCTAAAATCGTTAATGAGAGATACTTACAGAACCTAATTGTTAATTTACGGGCCAGGTCGTGGGACTCTGTCTTTGATAGTGGGACTGCTGATGCTGCATATGACAGCCTGATTAAGATAATTCAAGACTCCATTAAGGACACAATCCCTGAAAAGACTGTCAGATGCAGCACTACTCTCCAGAACCCTTTGATTACGAAGGGAATTTTAAAGTCTATTAAATATAAAAGTAGGCTTTACAAATCTTACATGAAAAATCCTACTAACCTAAATAAAGAGAAATATATTTCTTATAAAAATAAATTAACACAGATCATAAGAAAGCGCAAAAGAAGTCATTACACAGAACTCTTACAAGCTTCACAGGGGGATTGCAGGAGGTCTTGGAATGTGTTAAATGAAGTCCTAACAGGAGACATAAACCCATTACTCTACCTGATCTTGGTGATGCCAAAGCTGATCATGCCAAAGCTGATCTTGCACAGAGTTTTAATACTCATTTTGCTTCAATAGGAAGATAAGTCAACCCCAGGTGTTACTTTCAAGCAATTTCTTTCTGGTAGCTACATTCACTCGTTTTACATGAAACCAACAGACAGTACTGAACTACTCAAGATCATTATGGACTTGAGGAGCTCATACACCGCTGGTGTAGATGTTATATGTAGTAATATCATGAAAGCCATTGCTAACATCATTGTAGAGACACTGGCCCATTGTATTAACCTTTCTTTACTTACTGGCACTGTACCCAAAATGACCAAAATAGTCAAGATAATTCAAATTTTTAAATCAATTGACCGAAATGATATGAGCAACTATCGGCCCATATCTTGCACATCTATTGTTCTTAGACTTCACCTCTGCTTTTAACACAATCCAGCCCCACATTTTAGCCTCCAAATTGCTATCAAATTTTAATCTGTGTCCCAGTATTGTTGGCTGGATTTTAGATTTTTTAACAAACAGACAAGGACATGTGCATAGATTTTAGGAGAACCCAAACCCACAACCCTTAACAGTAATTAAGGACGAAAGTGTGGAGCGAGTCACAACTTTTAAGTACTTGGGTGTGGTCATTGACAACAAGTTGTCTTTTAATGAGAACACAGATGTTGTGTATAAAAAATCACAACAGCGCTTGCACTTTCTCCGGATGCTTAACCGGTTCGGAGTGTGCAACAATTAATGATCATGTTCTACCACTCTGTGATTGAAAACTGTCCTGACGTTTGCCATTATCTCCTGGTTTGGTAGCATTATCTTCTGGTACACATCGTTAAAGTTGCCAGCAAAATCATTGGTGTTGCCCTCCCTGATTTGCCTACTGTCTTTGGCAGGAGGGTAACATCCAAGGCTCAGGACATCCTACAGTGTCCTGACCATCCTCTCCATGCCCAGTTTGAACTTTTACCCTCTGGCAGGAGATTCAGATTGCCCAGGACCAAATCAAACAGACTTAAAAATTATTTTATAACTCACGCCATCACCCAACTTAATTTAAAACTCAATAAATGAACAGCTGTGACCTCCACTCCCCACTCTACATCCTCAGTCCCCCCCAGGGTATTTGTGTGTACTTTGTATGCTGTGTCCTAGCTGTGTCAATGTGCTCTGTGTTTTTGTGCCTTTTATGTTTTATGTAAAGTGAATTTCCCCTCTGGGAGACAATAAAATTAAGTTGAAGTTCAATATCAATCATACCCACTTTTTCTAAAGTAATGGAGAAGGTGGTATACAATAGACTCAGTGGCTATCTTGATAAACTAAATATTCTTGTTCCCTCCCAATATGGTTTTAGAAAAAAGAGCACAACTTGTATGGCAATACTTGACCTAATAGAACAAATTCATGACTACATTGAAGAGGGAAAATGTGGGGTTGTTATTTTCTTGGACCTATCAAAAGCCTTTGATACCATTGACTTTGATATATTTCTGGATAAATTACATCACTATGGTATCAGAAGTTTGGCACTTGCATGTTTCATTAGTTATTTATATGAGTGGGAACAGTATGTCCATGTAAATGATCATAACTCCTATAATCTAGCCTATAATCTTTGGGGTCCCCCAGGGTTCCATTTTGGGGCCACTCTTATTCATCCTTATATATAAATGATTTTGTAAATTCTTCCAAAATATTTTATAAATTTTTTTTTGCTGACGATACTAATTTGTTTACATCACACAGAACCCACTTATTCTACAAGATATAGTAAGCTCTGAGTTAACCAAAGTGGACTCTTGGTTCAAATGTAACAAACTGTCATTAAATGTCAGCAAAACAAATTGTATTTTATTCAAATCAAACAAAAAGTTGTTTCCACACTGGTTACTGCCTATTTAATTTGTAAACAAACTGTCCAAGTGTGTTGGTTTGTTCTCCAAGATCAGACACTTCCTTCCTCTGTCTGCCCTTCTTACGTTGTACAAAACTCTCTGTGAACCTCATCTCAACTACTGCAATGTGATATGGTGCAACACCTTCACAAGCCATCTAAAAAAACTAGTATCTTTGCAAAAGAAAGTCATACGGGCCCTGTCTTGGTCAGAGATAAATTCCCCCACCCTCCCTCTATTTCACCGCTTTGAGTTGCTAAGACTGGCTGAGTTAAACAATTATCATAACGCTTGTCTTATGTTTCAAATTGTCAACAGGCTCAACCCTAGACTTAGTAGTCTTGTGCCAATCTCCAGTCCTCAGCACACATACCAGTACTACCAGTACTACCAGTACATACCAAACAAGAATCAAACCACTCATATTAGGGAAATGTGGCCGACGTGTGTGCGCCAGTATGAGTGTTTGCAGGGGCCGCAGATTTGGAATAGGATTGATGAAGGTGTTGCCTTCTATCTCCAAGTTTAAAAGACAACAAAACAAAAATCTTTTACTAACCTATATATAATATAAAATGCTTCTTCATGGACTGCTGGGATGTGTGTGTGTGTGATTGTATGTGTGTGTAATGTTAAGTATGTATGTTAAGTGTTTTTTGGTGTACTTTGTATGCATTTATCCATCACCATCTCTTTACAGATGGTAACTGCTTATACCTTTGACTGAACCACTACCCTTATATGAACTATGGGCAACCACCAAAAAGCTTTCCTATCTTCCTTGGGGGACCCATTCACTCTACCCACTTAATTCCAATGCATTATTGTAACTAACTATTATTATGGTATTGTGAATAAATTCAAACTTCAAACTACTGTGATGCACTGGTGATCAGTTATGCACTTTAATTTAGTTCTCACTTTAACTTGATCTGTGAGAGAGAGAGTGAGTGAGAGAGAGAGAGAGAGAGAGAGAGAGAGAGAGAGAGAGAGAGAGAGAGAGAGAGAGAGAGAGAGAGAGAGAGAGAGAGAGAGAGAGAGAGAGTGTGTGATCCATCATCCATCCATTGTTGATCTCATGTATGTGTGTGTTTTTCTTCTCGTAGGAGACATGGCCTCAGCGATGTTGGAAGTAGCAAGTCTGGGTCGACCTTTTACGTTGGGGATGCTTTACAATGCTCAGAGACAAAAACTCCTCCCAGGTAAGACCAGGATCTTCTAGTTCTGACTTTGAGAAATCATCAGTTCATCCGTTTGCCAGTCAGTTTTGATGGATTGATTAAAGCTTAAAAACTCTGTGAATGTGGGCCGCTTAGTGGCGCAGTGGGTGCAGCAGCCGGTCATATACTGAGGCTACAGTCCTCCTGCAGCGGTCGCAGGTTCAAATCCCGGCCTGGGCACCTTTGCTGCATGTCATCCCTGATCTCTATCTCTGCCCCTTTCATATCTGCAGCTTGAATAAAGGGCCACTAGAGCCCAAAACAATCTTTAAAAAAAAAAAACTCTGTGAATGTGGTTTGTATTGTAAAACAACATTCAACCATAAATCAGTTGGAACAATGTTGAAATTATTAAAAAAAAAAAAAAAAAAAATTAAGTAAAACAATTTTGGCACAACTACATACAATTCAGACAAACAAACACAGACAAAAGCTCACTTTTTCAACAGCTTAGCCTTGTTTGGACGTTATCACCTATGTACCACATATGACTAAAAGTGGATTTTACTTGACATGATGTAGCCTAGGCCAGTGGTCCGGGGGTTGGGGGACCACTGGCCTAGACAACCTGACAGGAACTGACACAGAAAGCAGTGGTTTCAATAGAAAACACCACACATAAGTCCAGGAGTCTCTTATACGAATGTATGTGCGTTCTGACATGCAAATTCCGTCATTTGATGGTACCAAACTACAAAGTAGTGAAACTTGACATACAATATTTCTTCATGCATTTGAGCACATATGGTTTATACCCTAAATGAATGGAAGGGAGCTGATATTTCTGAGCCCAGATGGGAGGAAGGGGCAGTCAAGTGGGCCGAAGACGATCTGAGGGTATATACATATATACACATATATATATATATATACTGTATATATATATCCTATATATATATATATATATATATATATATATATATATATATATATATATATATATATATATATATATATAGGAAGTGTATGTGTATATGTATGTATATATATATATATTTCTTTTCTTTCATCTGTTCACTTTCTGTCATTCCTTTTTCCCCCATAATATGTATATGTACTGCTTGGCCGTGTGTACATTAATTCATATTATATTAATATACGAGTAGTCAACATATTTGTATGTAAACTATGTATATGTTGTATATGTCATCTATTTTATTCTTAAACAAGTTCAACATTCACTCACACACACTACACATCACAAACTCACCAAACTGCACCCATCACTGTCTTTATCACGTTCCAATTTCAGTGATCTTAGTCAACTTTGGCACAATGAAATAAAGACAACATGTATACAGGTATGTTAATGTTTCTGAGGACCTGGTTTTTCATTTTAACCTTTCTTTGATCTCATGTCTTAAAGGTGTCACATTGTGGGATGAGAAAACTCTTAAAGAGAAGATAATTCAGAATCCTCAGCATAGCAGTCAGTTTCAAATCGCTTCATCTGATTCCTTCAAAGACAAGTCCTCTCTGCTGGATGTTGACGCCTCCCTGAAGGCCAGTTTCATGAGTGGACTGATTGAAGTTAACGGATCCGCAAAGTATCTGAACGATGTGAAGAAGTCCCACCGTCAGGGCCGAGTGACGTGTCAGTACAAAGCGACCACCGTCTTCAAACAGCTCACTGTTTCTGACTCCAAGAACATCCAGATCAATGATTCTGTGAAGACAACGGCCACTCACGTCGTCACCGGCATCCTTTATGGTGCAAACGCTTTCTTCGTGTTTGACAGCGAGAAGTTAGACAGTAGCAATGTTAGGAAGATCGAGGGCAGCATGCAGGCTGTGATCAAGAAGATCCCTTCATTTAATGTTGAGGGCAAAGTTGACATCAAGCTGAGTGAAGAAGAAAAGGACACGGCCAATAAGTTTACCTGCAAATTCTACGGAGACTTCATTCTTGAAAGCAACCCTGCAACACTTGAAGATGCCGTGAAGACCTACATAGAGCTGCCAAAGCTACTGGGAGAGGACGGAGAAAACGGGGTTCCTCTGAAAGTCTGGATGATGCCGCTGAATAACTTTGATTCAAGCGCTGCAGAGGTCACCTCCACCCCACCGCCTGAGATCAGTCCTAGACTTACAGGAAGAGCTCAAGATCTTCTGGAAGAATTTCAGGACCTGAAAATGAGATGCAACGATTGTCTGGAAGAAAACAATCATTTCCCACGGATTCATGAGCGGTTGAGTCATTTCCAATATCTGTGTGACAAGTACATCGCTGGAGCCAAGGAGAAAATGGCAAAAAGTCTTCAGTCCGTCAAGGAAGGTGACAAAGATGAGACGGGGTTCAAAGCTGCCTTTGATGGTGAAGAAACCTCTCCATTCAGTTTGGAGAAATTAGACGTATGGTTGGAACATAAAGAAAGAGAAGTCAGCGTCATGAGTTCCTGTGTGGAGATGACGGAGGGAGCCAAGATCGTCAGGAATCAGCCAGAGTTGGACAGAGAGCTTCTTGATCCACAAGTAGAAGATGTTCTGTGCTTTGTCTTCACCTCCGTGGAAACTACTGACCCCTATCTTCAGGAAATGTCTGATTACCTGGATCCACCTCCCTCAACTGCTGCCAGGGACGTGAGTCCATGCACCGAGTGGTACTTCTCAGAAGATGTGATAAACAAGATGAGAGAGAAAGCCAAAGAGTTCGGTGAACTTCACAGAGCTCTGAAGAACAACAGCAGATACAAATTCCTTATAGCAGTTATATCAAATGACAAATACGAAGGAGCGAGCATCTACCACTACAGGAACATCAACCTACTCACTGATGACTTCTCAAAGCCTGATGTCACCAACGTGGAAAACATAACCAACAAAAGAGATCTAATGTGGTGTAAGTCACTTCTCGTGCATTGTTTTTATTTTCTACCAAATGGAGTGTAGTTACTGTCCAACACAAACCTGACTGGACCAGACTTTCACCGCTCTCAATTCATTTTAGGGAGGTTTTACTCAGGAAAAAAAACAACTTTGTTTTGACCTGTAGCCAGTACGTATGTTTATAGCAATACTCCAAATGTTCAACAATTAAGGTGTAGACATGATGATCTGATGATCTTAAAGGTATTGTGACATCATTTTTAACATGCTTTTAACACTATTAAAAGTCTTGGCCAACATCCCTCAAATGTGTCTAAAAGAGTGTAACAAGAAAAACTTCACTCTAGTACTCCATTCCTGGCTTTTTATTACAGTGTTTTTTTGCCCCATGAAAAACACTTCCTTTTTCCCCTTTCCTGTCAATCATTGCCCCGCTCCTCCTCCAAACCTCCTCCAACCAACCGCTACACACTTCTGCCGGCGTCTCCACACACACGCGCGCACACCGAATCACAAACACCGACACACAGCCCAGACAGGGCGACTACAGCCCGGGGATGAAGTCCAACCGGGACCAGAGGACCGTAGATCCCCGCGAGCAATACACTCACAGCGGCGTCGGAGAGTTAAGCCGGGAGCGGCAGGCGAAGCATGCACGGAAAAGCAGCACGGCGAAGCAGACAGTCCACAGCAAACAATCATAAAAATAAAGGCATGCAAGCAGCAGTGTCTCCTTATCTTAAGTCCAGTCAGTGGCCGCGGGTCTTCTTAGCAGTTCTCCTCCGGTGATTAGAACAGAACAGGCTCTAAACCGCTCCGCGTTAAGCCTGATTTATGGTTCCGCGTTAAATCGACGCAGAGCCTACGCCGTAGGGTTCAGCGTACGGTGCGCGTCGCCGCGTAACCCTACGCCGTAGTCTCTGCGTCGGTGTAACACGGAACCATAAATCAGCCTTTATGGTGCGCTGGAGACGAGAGGAGACAGGGAGCTGGGTGGAGGGGGCGGTGATTTAGCGGGCCCTGACGTCACGGCCCGCCACCAAACCAGGTGCGCCGTTTTTGCATAGTTATACACTGAATGTTAAAAGTTCGTTGTTTTTTGGGTGTAATTGATGTCAAGACACCCAACAAAACACAAAAAATTCAAGAAAAATGTGTTTTTCATGTCACAATACCTTTAACATCAGTAAGGTCATATTAAGAGTATAGAATTATCAGATGACCTCATTCTGGTCTTTTGCCAATTTAAACCTGGCATTTAAATGTACACAGAGAAATCCGATCACAAGTGATCAGAACTTAGCACACGGGTTCACATTTGGCTCCTAAGTTTGATTATAATACACTTGCACTTCCTCCACTGACCACAGTCAAAAACCAAATGATGTCCATATATTATTCCAAATATGACGAATACTCTGAGTTTCAATTGAAAAAACTACAACAAAAACCTGAGATCACGTTGAAGTTATTTCTGAGATCCGGTTACCTCTGAAGTCAGAATTTTCAACGACGTCAGACCCAAACTGACCAGAATTGACACTGTCTGTAAAGTCGGAAAATGAACATTTCCCAACATCAGAGCAGCCGTTGACGCTGCTAGACGGTGTTCACAATACTAATCCATAACATGCTGTGTAAGGTGTAGCATGTATAGGAAGCATAGCAACACGTATGCTCATAGAAACTCAACGGCTCACTGTGAACGTGAGACCTAAAGTGAATATAATAAAAGTAGTTTGAAGGGGACTTGGTTGATGCGATTAGCAGTCACATTAGACTCTGAACCGGGTGTGGTCTCTCTGACTTCCTCTGTTGTAATTTCGACTTCCTCTGGACTTCCATCTGAAACTTCTCACTGAACACTGGGTAAAGCTCCAGAGGTTGTAAAGGTGAAAGTATTACCGCGCAACAAAGATTCACTGGTCAAGCAGTCGAATACAAACATCTTCACTATCTACAGCACAACTCTGTTTCACCATCATAAAACGCAGTCCAGAGGAAAACCACAACGGTCAACAGTAATCTCAATTCATGTGAACACCAGCACTGCTAGCAGTATTAGCTAAAAAATACTGGCAGTGTCATCTGATCATTTTTAACCACCTTTTAATTTACGGCAATTTATGGCAAAGAAACTGATGGGAAATTTGATTATAGTTCAAACATTTACTTTTAAAAACCTCTAAAAACATAAAAGGGAAATCAGTTTTGGTGGAGTAAATAGTGAGATGTTCTGGACTGAGAATCCATGTGATCTCACACGTGTTACCTTTATTTTGACAACAAAAATGATTTAAATACCTTAAAGCTGCTGAGATTTACTAATGTTGGACTGAGTAGGGCGTTTTTGAGCAGGAATCTCAAAAAAGATATTAGGAAGTTGTTTTACAATTATCAACCAAGAAAAATCTCTAACTGATCATGAAGTCTGGTCACGATCTGGTCTTCTTCTCTCTCTTCTTCTCTCTCTTCTTCTCTCTCTTCTTCTCTCTCTTCTTCTCTCTCTTCTTCTCTCTCTTCTTCTCTCTCTTCTTCTCTCTCTTCTTCTCTCTCTTCTTCTCTCTCTTCTTCTCTCTCTTCTTCTCTCTCTTCTTCTCTCTCTTCTTCTCTCCATCAGATGCCACTGATATCACCCTGGATCCAGACACGGCACATCCCAATATCCTCCTGTCTGAAGGAGACAAGAAAGCGAAAGAAGGAGAAGCGCAGCCGTATCCCCACCGCCCTCAGAGATACGATTATTATTATCAGGTTCTGGCCAGACAGGAGCTGACTGGTCGTCATTACTGGGAGATGGAGTGGAACGTTCCCTGTGACCAAGGTTTTGATGTAGGTGTGATCTACAGTGGACCTCCATGTAAAGGAGACAATATACAGTGCTTTATACGATCCAGTGACCTATCCTGGTGTTTTGGCCAAGAGTACGCAAAAGGCTCCCCTTACCGTGTATATCACAGTAACAACTTTGATTATGAGGATAGTGATCCCAAAACTAACATCACCCATCTGGGAGTGTACCTGGACTGGTCTGCAGGGACTCTGTCCTTCTACAAAGTCATCAGTGACAAACTGATTCACTTTCACACCTACAGGACCAAATTCTCTCAGCCTCTTTATCCAATCCTTCAGTTGGAGGGTAACCAAGTCTTCATTAACTTCTGTCTGTAAACCTGGACCCACAACCCAGCCAGCATTTCTGTGGGTCCGTGGGTCCCGCATGAGCTGAAAATAAATCCCAGAGGCGTTTAGACATGGATTTATTTGATAGGAAATCCTTTTTGAGATTGCTAAAAAAAAAGTGTGATGAACAGTAATCTTTTGTAATCAAATATATAATCAATAAAGCATAAACAAGTAGCTGAAAGTTTATGAGTCTGGCCTGCCATACCTGTTCACTTCAACCCAAGGGCCTGCTGTCCCTCAGGTTGATCCACTGGCCAACACCACAACTATATGAGGTCTTTGTGTCTAAAAAGAAATGATTTAGGATGGCTGTCCAGGCTCGGGGTTTAGTGGGGAAGGATGTTAGGATAAGTATACATGAATTATTGGTGAAAAGATGTCATGAATAGATGTGAGGATGACATAAAATGTATTTTTTTCCGTTTTTTCTTGAGAAAAATTCTTGTCTTTTGTGTAAATGATTTTGAACAATAAAAATCCTATTAGCACCAGATTTTGAAGACTCCTCTTTTTTCCAGTTTTCTGCAACTTTTGGGTAAAAGTGAAAGACAAACACATGGAAGAAGTCTTCAGTCTTCAGTGGGTGTGTTTAAACCAGTGGGGGTTCTGGTAGGTGTTTAGGGGCTGGTTGTTGACACTTGTCTCCATTATTAGGAATGGCCATGAATAAGTAGTCTTCAGAGACAGTCCTGGTCAGGTTTACTTCATTAAACCATTAATAATAATCTTATATCTTATTCACTCACTTTACTCATCTTCTTCCGCTTTATCCGTTCCCGGGTCGCGGGGGCAGCAGCCTCAGCAGGGATGCCCAGACTTCCCTCTCCCCAGACACTTCCTCCAGCTCTTCCGGGGGGAGTCCGAGGCGTTCCCAGGCCAGCCGAGAAACATAGTCTCTCCAGCGTGTCCTGGGTCTTCCCCGGGGTCTCCTCCCGGTGGGACATGCCTGGAACACCTCCCTAGGGAGGTGGGACATGCCTGGAACACTTCCCTAGGGAGGCGTCCAGGAGGATCTGGCACAGATGCCCAAGCCACCTCAGCTGACTCCTCTCAATGTGAAGGAGCAGCGGCTCGACTCCGAGCTCCTCCCGGGTGACCGAACTCCTCACCCTATCTCTAAGGGAGGAAACTCATCTCTAAGGGAGGAAACTCTTCTCTAAGGGAGGAAACTCTTCTCTAAGGGAGGAAACTCATCTCTAAGGGAGGAAACTCATCTCTAAGGGAGGAAACTCTTCTCTAAGGGAGGAAACTCTTCTCTAAGGGAGGAAACTCTTCTCTAAGGGAGGAAACTTATCTCTAAGGGAGGAAACTCTTCTCTAAGGGAGGAAACTCTTCTCTAAGGGAGGAAACTCTTCTCTAAGGGAGGAAACTCTTCTCTAAGGGAGGAAACTCTTCTCTAAGGGAGGAAACTCATCTCTAAGGGAGGAAACTCTTCTCTAAGGGAGGAAACTCTTCTCTAAGGGAGGAAACTCATCTCTAAGGGAGGAAACTCATCTCTAAGGGAGGAAACTCTTCTCTAAGGGAGGAAACTCTTCTCTAAGGGAGGAAACTCTTCTCTAAGGGAGGAAACTCATCTCTAAGGGAGGAAACTTATCTCTAAGGGAGGAAACTCATCTCTAAGGGAGGAAACTCTTCTCTAAGGGAGGAAACTCTTCTCTAAGGGAGGAAACTCTTCTCTAAGGGAGGAAACTCATCTTTAAGGGAGCGTCCAGCCACCCTGTGGAGGAAACTCATCTCGGCCGCTTGTATCCGCGATCTTGTCCTTTCGGTCACTACCCAAAGTTCATGACCATAGGTTCAATTCAATTCAATTCAATTTTATTTAAATAGCGTCTAATACAACAAAAGTTGTCTCTAGACGCTTTCCAGTGACCCATACACAGAACATGACCCCCGAGCAGTTATTACATAAACAATGGCAGGTAAAAACTCCCCTAGTGGGAGAAAAACCTTAAGCCAAACAGTGGCAAGGAAAAACTCCCCTGGCCGTTACCCTGCCCCTCTCACTCCCACGCTGCAGGTTCCGGTGTCCGGCAAAAGATGCTGCAACATGGACAAAAGAGAGAAAAGGGAGGAGAAGGGGGGGCCAGCACAAGAAACTACAGGAACGACTCTGGCACACTAGAGTTTCCACTACCTAGAGATTTACCAACACCAGCTAGAGGTTTACTAAACACTAACTATAGGCTTTACTAAACAGAAAGGTTTTAAGTTTAGTTTTAAAGGTGGAGGTGGTGTCAGCCTCCTTAACCCAGATTGGAAGTTGGTTCCATAGTAATGGTGCCTGATAGCAGAACGCCCGCCCTCCAAATCTACATTTAGATACTCTAGGAACTACGAGTAAACCTGTACTCTGAGAACGGAGAGCTCTGCCAGGAACATAAGGCACTATCAGGTCTTGCAAATAATGCGGAGCTAAGCCGTTTTGGGCTTTATACGCAAGTAATAAAAATTTAAATTGGATTCTGAATTTTACGGGTAACCAATGGAGCGACGCTAACACTGGAGAGACGTGGTCTCTCCTGCTGATTCCTGTCAGTACTCGTGCTGCTGCATTCTGGATCAGCTGGAGCCTATTCAGCAAATTACTTGGACATCCTGCTAATAACACGTTACAGTAATCCAGTTTAGAAGATACAGACGCATGAACTAGTTTTTCTGCATCACTCTGCGAGAGGATTTTCCTAATCTTGCAATATTACGGAGATGGAAAAACGCTATTTTACAAACCTGATTAACATATGGTTTAAACGACAAATCCTGATCGAAAACAACACCAAGGTTTCTCACAGTTGCACTGGAAGCCATCGCAACACCATCTAATCCCTTCCTAAGATGCTCTGGACCAAGAATGATAACCTCTGTTTTATCTGAATTTAGAAGCAGGAAATTTCTGGACATCCAGTCCTTGATGTCCCTAAAACATGCCTGAAGTTTAACCAATGGTTCTGTTTCATCCGGCTTCATTTACAAATAGAGCTGCGTGTCATCAGCATAACAATGAAAGTGTATGCTGTGATTCTGGATTATACTTCCCAATGGCTGCATGTATAAACTGAACAAGATACAACCCATGGTCTTGGAGCCCCTTCAGTAAGGTCCAAGTCTGACAGCCTGTTCAGCTGTTGATTGAAGCTAAAAATCCTTTTGACTAACTCGGGTTTAGATAATTGTAAACAGAAATGATGTGACTGAATTTCCCCTTCAAGAATCCGCAGTGTTTCCAGACTGGGTACTAACCTGAGGGCCAGGTGGAAGGAGATGTTCACCGTCCTCAGGGCTCCTGAGCCGGGATCCAGCAGACACACCTGCTGAGTTTTCAGCTGCCAGCCCTGACTGGTCACACTGTTCACCCCCATCAGACGGTAGCCGGCATACAGCAACCTGGAAGACCAGAAGTGCAGAAGTTTTCGTCGTCATTCGTCGTTCGAGAGAGACAAGATGGCGGCAGAGGGCAGAAGTGGTTTGTTGGGCTCCACTCATGCCCTTTGTATCTTACCATTTTTACTACTGCGTGTTCTGACTTGTAATGTGGTGAAATTTGGGGATAATCTAGCCGATTTATCTAATGATGAACTAACAAAGCTGTACATGTTTGGACACGGATATCTCACTCTGCATTCAATTTGGTCATCAAAAGGCCTGAGCATGAGTGGCAAAAGCTCTGCCAGATTAACATCACGAAAGGACAGGCCACATGTGGATAAATTGCTACTGGTGCTGCTGCTTTTGGCTGGTGATATACATCTAAATCCTGGGCCTACCACATGTGAACAACTGCCCAGCCCTGTGCTAGCTCAAGGACATGCTGTGGCTTATGTGAATATGTCTCCTGACATGGAGCAGAGGTGTGTGACAGCGCCCCTGCAAACAGAACCTGTTGAGCCAGGGTTTGATGGAGCTGGAGCAGCAGAGCACTGGAGCACAGGGAATGGATGGAGTTGGGTTCCCCTTTGTGCTTGACAGCAGCCAGATTGGTGAGTCTACTTCTGCTGGAAAGCACCACTCATTGGAAATGTGTGCGGAGACTGTACCTGGAAGTACTGTAAGTAGTGCAAAGGCTTTGAATGAAACTGTCTCACATGGACCTAAGCGAGAAAGCAATGTGCTCACAGCTAATGTGGGGCCTGCTAACATGCTACAAACAAATTCTGTGAAGAGCTCTAAGACCGTGAATCGTGCTGAGCAAAAGCAAAAAGAACATTTATTCTTTCAAACTGTTAATCACGCTCGAGTGCTATGGGATGCCAAGACAAAGCCAAAGGGTATCTTAGGTGGACAATTAAACATTCGCAGCTTACTCTCCAAAACAGACCAGATTTCTACACTTCTCTTGGACTCAAATTTGGACTATCTCTGCCTAACAGAAACATGGCTTCACAATAACATACCAACTAATATGATAGATGTTCCTGGATATCAGTGCTTCAGAAAAGACAGACAAGCCGGGAAGGGTGGAGGTGTACTTATATTTATTAAGGATACATTTAAAGGCCAAATAGTGGATTTGAATACCTCTCTTGAATGTTTATCGTTGAATGTGATTTTGTCTCCTAGAATGAATTTTAATGTTGTGGTCTTGTATATTCCACCTTCCCATCAGGTTTCCTTTTATGATGAATTGTGTACTGTAGTGAAACAACTTGACTCTCACAGTGAAACATTGTGGTATGGTGACTTCAATATTAACTGGTCTGACAAAAAAAGTAAACAAAAATTAAAATCAATCATGACAAAATTTAACTATCAACAAATGATCAAAGGTCCCACTAGGATAACTAGACAGACTAAGGGCCTGATTTACTAAAGGTTTGCGTGTGTAAAAACTAGGGGTGTAACGATACACTAATCTCACGATACGGTACGATACACGATATTGAGGTCACGATAACGATACGATATTATAGCAGTATTTTTTTAACAACCTTGAATGAGGAACATATGACTGGAAAAAATTATTTTATTTGAAAGACAAAAAATACAAAATAATACTGAGCGTTTGCCCTATTATTACAGTTTGTAACGCTTTATAACTGTTTAAGTTTTAAAGAGAAAGCCAGGCCAACCATTTTCCACAAACTGAACTAAAAGTAAATGTCAGGTTTGCATTATGATCTTCAGTTTCATACAAGTACAAATATTTAGCCACAAACTGAATAGTTTCTCTCATGTATGATTTGACTTTTTTCTTTTCCAGAAATTTTAAAACTAAAATTAAATAAATAAAAGTAAATAAATAAATACAATTTTACATCATAAAAAAGATTGATTCATGCTCACCTTATAAGTGTAAGAGGAGATTTATTTTTGTTAAGAAGGTTATTTTGGTAATTCAGGGTTCATTATTTTATAAATATATTCTTTATATTCTGTAAATTAGAGACTATAATGACACTAGTCAGTTTATCTGTAGTTGTTGTTAGTATGTTTTAGGTGATGTTTTAGATGATTGTTGATGTTCTAAAATCCTACACTGTTGAGGGACATTAAAGTACACTGGAACTCACGCAGAAGTTGCCCGTGCGTGTTTATCCTACTCACGACCAGAAAAAGGTTTAATTTCATAAGGTAAGACTTAACTCTACAGCAGACTGACATAAGTAAAGGTTCAGAGCTCAAAACGGAACCGCAAAACGGGACTAGTTTCTTCTGAGCGGAGGAAGATTTTGGTCCGCGGGTCGAGGCGCGGTCGCGGTCAGATGCGCGTTACTAGTCAACACAATAGATTAATATTGATAACCCAATATCGCGCTACAGTTTGTCACCTCCACGACACGTATCGTGACGTTTTTGTATCGCGAAATTTCGTGCCACAATATATTGTTACAACCCTAGTAAAAACGTGTGCAAACGTGACAGCACCCGCAAACCAAAGTGCCAGCTGATCTACTAACAGCGTGCAAAGAGGACTGCGTCTCTGAAATGAGCAAAATAGCACACGCTGTTCATTTAGTACTTTTGCCCTGATGAATAATCAATATGGGGCGTACCCGCCAGAAATCCTAAATACTGGGAGGGGAAGATGCAAATTGCTCCATTTACCACCCGCAATGAGATTTACCAAGCCTGAAAGTAATTGCGCGTATTGTGATTGCGTCTGTATTTAATACGTTCGAAAGGAAGGTGGTAATCTGCTGCTGCTGTTATTGTGGCAAGGAGGCGACATCCAAAATCAAAGAATACGCAGAGAGAGAGTCTTTATTCTGCTGCATGCTATTTTAAAAATGGTTGCACAAGTTTTAGTAAAGGCCACTTTTTCTTTAGTTCTTCGCCTTATATCTTCTTTTAATGTGCCCCCCTCCACTCGCCCACAAGCAGGCCAAGCCTTTGTGCCAAAACTTTGTATTTTATTGATTACTTATCTTATTGAACGTGAAATCATCCTTCGTAAATTACATTTAACTAAAACCCGTGCTTATTAATCACAAAACACAGGTTAAACATCATGACCAAATCCGCTCCGACCCGCTGTGTCAGGATCAGCGCAGACAGACTGCAGCTTCGCCTGAATTATGCTTCTGCGTTAAATCGACGGCGTAGCCGACGCATAGGGTCGCGGTGTGGTGTGCTTCGCCGCGTAGCCTACGCCGTCAGTTCTGCGTTGGTGTGACGCGGAACCATAAATCAGCCTTTAGTGTGCGCTCTGTGCGCTGTTCTGAACACTTCTCTTCTTTCGACCATATGATGGTCCCGTCTGTCACACATTTACTGTCAGTGTTTGCTATATAATATATAATATTTGCAATATACTGTGGACATCTGAATAAAAACTTAACTCATAAATAGATTGAATCAAAGCGCTCTCCAGCTCTGTGTCTGATGTCTTTTTCTCCTCAGATCATGCCGAGCACCGCCGGGTCACGCAAACCCGACCAATTAAATATTAAAATCAAATTCAGTCCTGTGGCCCGTTTTTCTATTTCGTATTTTTGATCTGTGCCTAAAATTGAAATATGAAAAACCAGACGTTTTTCCGTTTTTTGTGTTACCAACTGCATTTATTCTATCGCAGGTTTTCTCCGATATTGCGTTTCTTTTGGTAATGTTTAAATTTCTTTGCTGTAGTTCATGAATGTGTTTATTTGCCTCTTCCACTAATATCTCTAACTCCAACTCGTCAAATTTCATTTTGCGCTTGTGACTTGTGACTGTGCATTCCATCCACTCTCCATGGCGCAGAGTTTGCGCTCGCAAACCTTAAGACACGCAACACCTCATTTAAATACTGCTGTTTGCACCTGTTATCAATTGCGCACGCAATCTTAGTTGATCACCCGCAAACCACGCAACAACAGCACGCGCAAACTTTTTCAGTGCACACGCAATTTAGTACTCTTTATTTAGGATCTTAGTAAATCGGGCCCTTAGTGTTGCGACGGTCATGTTTTTTGAAAACAATGTCTTCGTCAATTCTTCAGTTAGCTCAATGAAAGCTTTTTCATGTTCACTTAATTTCTTCTCTGACAGATGTTTGTTTCTGGCTGCTCGGATGTTAGTTTGAGAAATATAGTGTCCCAGGCAGCTTCTGTGATATTTTGCATCATATGCAAATAAATCATCACAATTGAGCATACGGAGATGGATTTTATCATCAAATCTTTCTGAGGCTGCACTGAGGACCTTTGACCTTGTTGTTTCACCTGTTCCAGTAGTTATAGGAGTCAGGGCTTCTTTCTTTTTGGCTGTCTGGCTGCAAATCAAACATTGCCTGCGGATGTCAAATTCGGGTTCCCTGCTCAATCTTTAGCTTGGACCTTGATCCTTGGCTGGTCTTGGCTGCTCACTGACTGTAGGCTTGTAGTTGCTTGAACTTACATAACTGGCCCTACACGACTTGTGATAAGATACTTTGGACTTGAAGGACAGTATGTCGTCCGAGTGGGGGGATAGTCTCTTATGGACTTCATCACCCCTTTCCTTGGCAACCCTCAATAAGGTTTTAAGTCCCTCTAATTGTGGGTTCTTGATATGTGGATTTTTTTTCTCTTGTAGAGGTTTTCCACATATTAAGCACAACCTTCCATCCAGTGTCGGTGAAACTGGATTGCTTGCTGCCTCTGTTGGCTCCATTCTTACAGTAGAACTCTGGTAAATATGGAACAATTTGTTTTTTAGTTGGAATTTTTTACATTAGGCCTACATTTGATACTATTCTTGGTAACATGAAATAGGCCTCAAATTTAAGCTCTCCAGCAATATCTGTTACTGTTATGCATGTAATGCTGACTTCTTTCATTGCTTCAGATTAAAAATAATAATAATACAAGAGTATTTTCTAAAATCTAAATATTTATCAAATAGGAATACCATTGTGTTACATTTGTGTTACCTGTTATCTGTGGTTTCGTTAGTTTGTGGCAGAGAGCACATCTCCACCTGGACAGCCATGTGTGAGGATTTGGATAGAATGATGCAAGCCACAGTTCCTCCCCCAGCTCTCATTGGTTGAACTTAATTGACTTCAATTTACCGCTTAAAGTGATAGTACCTACAGGAATCCATTGGTGTAATGCTGCTCTGTATTTAGAGGCCTGCAATTCTCAATGACATATGTATAAAGATGTCTAATTTGCAATAAACCTGTACAAAATATCTCCATACAACCACTGGTTATTGTTTAATAGCATCTTAAGCTATGTAGAAACAGCTTATTTGACATAAATATATGTTTCTGTTCTAATTGAAAGAAAGTAGAGGAGTCCTCACTACAAAAGTACAATCTCCGCCTAATGTAAATGTGTATTTACAGGGCCATATTTCAGTATTTCTTTAGGTTAATTACATTCTGACTCTTTGGTGATGTAGGGTAGACACCTGGTTCATATGTCAATAAATGTGATGAAGAAAGGGGTGAGCATTCTCAAGTTATAAGCTTTTTTGTCACCTTTGCCCTGTGCGGATTTACCTTTTTCAGAGATTGGGGTAGGTCTAAATAATAGCCAAAAATAATAATTTCTCCCAAAAATGAAAGTTCACAACCATCCATTTCATTAATGGTTGACCCTAAAGATCACAAAAAACATGGTTGTGCTTTGTTCTAACTCGGGTAGGGGTATCTCAAAATTTGATGGCCTCTGCTACAGCACTATAGGCCATCAAGACCAGGTGGGTTTTCTTTGCCCTTTGTCAATAGTTCAATTACCTTGTCCGTGTTAACATTTACCAATTTGAACTTAGAATTTCTATTTTTCATAATTTTATTTCTTATTAATATATGAGATATATCATTACCAAGATTAGTCATACTTTCTCTTAGATTCACTACTTTGCTTATAAAATAATCATTCAAATAATTGGCAATGTCACTGGGCTTAGTAATAAACTCACCATCCTTTACCAGGAAAGTTGATTTTATCTTTCCTACCTGTCAGTTCATTTAAGACCTTCCATAGTTTTTTACTATAATTTCCCACCTCCTTTACTCGATTCTCAAAATATAATTTCTTCTTTTTCCTGTTAAGTTTGGTAACACAGTTTCTCTTTTTCTTATTTAGATCCCAGTCACATTTGCTACCGGTTATAATTGCAGTTTTTTTCATTAGATCTCTCATTTTCATAGCCTCTTTGATTTCATTATCTAACCAGGGTGTGATTGTATTTCTGAGAGTGAACCTTTTTAATGGTGCATGTTTTTCCACAAGTGGAAAAAATAATTGATTAAACTTAGTCAGGGCCATTTCTGGATTATTGGCTTCAAATACTTCCAGCCAGCATACTTCTTTCACCTCTTTAACAAATACCTCTTGATTAAACATACTGTATGATCTTTTCAGCACTGTTTTGGGTCCAGGTTTACCCACTTTAATGTTCCTCACCATTATAACTAATTAATGATCGCTACAACCAATGGGCAGAGACAAAATACTACTGCATAGCTCTGGGGAATTTGTAAAGATACGATCTATCAGGCACCACTACTATGGAACCAACTTCCAATCTGGGTTAAGGAGGCTGACACCACCTCCACCTTTAAACTAAACTTAAAACCTTTCTGTTTAGTAAAGCCTATAGTTAGTGTTTAGTAAACCTCTAGCTGGTGTTGGTAAATCTCTAGGTAGTGTAAACTCTAGTGTGTTAGAGTAGCTCCTGTAGTTTCTTGTGCTCCCCCCCCCCCCCCCCCCCCCCCCCCCCCCTTTCTCTTCTCTCTCTTCTATTTTTTCTTGGTGCAGCATCCTCTGCCGGTGGAGAAGAGCATCTCTGAATGCAAAACACCGGAACCTGCAGTGTGGGAGTGAGGGGGGCAGGGTAACAGCCCCTTTAGGGCGGGGGAGAAGGTTTGTCCCTCAAGACTCCTCTCCCTGGCCCTGCCCCTTCTCAACCTTTCCCCGACCCTGCACCCCAACCTGGGACTTGCTGATTGGGCCGGAGCTTCGGGAGCTGCGTGCTGGCCTGCGGTCCCCACCCCTGGTCATCCCGTTGCTGCTTCCACCTGCCTGCTGTGCTGTTGCCGTCCCTGACCCCCAGTCTGGCCCTCGGCAGGAGGGTCCCCCCTTACGAGCCTGGTCCTGCTCAAGGTTTCTTCCTCCTAAAGGGGAGTTTTCCTTGCCACTGTTTGGCTTAAGGTTTTTCTCCCACTAGGGGAGTTTTTACCTGCCATTGTTTATGTAATAACTGCTCAGGGGTTTATGTTCTGGATCTCTGGAAAGCGTCTAGAGACAACTTTTGTTGTATTACACGCTATATAAATAAAATTGAATTGGATTGAAATTGAATGACTTGAGTTAGTCCACAAGTTGTAGAGGCAATTTGCAACTTGGTTTTTAATGGACAGATACAAGCAAGCCAGTCAACGTTCAGATCACCCATGAAGTAAGTACCGGTATCCTGACCCATCACGGTGTTATTCTCCAGCATTTCACAGATTGTTTCTAGACCAGGGGTGTCAAATATGCGGCCCGAGAGAGATTTTCATGCGGCCCCGCAAGAAGTTTCCAACGCAAAAAACCAAACTGTTAATTTACTAAAAAGGAAGGCATAAATAATTGCCATGAATCGCAGCATATATATAATATATTTCTTCTACAAATCCATCGTTATTCCACAAATAGAGCAGTTTTCAACAGTTTTTTAGTTTTCTAGAATGCATTTGCTGATTTTATTTCTTTGTAGACGGTGGTTTATTTTTATTAACTGACTACTATTATATATTTTCGCAGGAAAAATATCACTGCTAAAAAAGATGATAGAAGATATTTATTGGGAGAATTTCAGTTTTGAATACGAGGATAGTGACAAAGTAAAACTTTTTCGGCACACTGGCGTAAATATCCACGCCAATTTTTAAAAATAAATACACTTAATTGTACTGGAAAAATCTCTAAATCACAAAGAAACACTCGGATGTAATAAGAAAAATTTTAATTAAATTTCCTATAAAAAAGCGAAATATAAAAAAAACATACTTGTTTCTGTTTATCTTTGTAAAATGATATTAAAAGTATCTTACATAATTTGAAAAAAAAAGCAAGAAATTTCAAGAAAAGATCCTGAAGAAATATATTTTACATAATTAAAGTAAACAAAGTGCATATTTCCTTTAAAATTAACTAAACTGATATTGGATTAGATAACAATAGTAAAAAAAAAGAGTTAGAAAAAAAAATTTCGCACCGTTTTTGTTATTTTGAGCGTACGACGCGAGAAAAAAATTGGTCAAATCCGGCCCGCCAAAAAAAATTAGTTTGACACCCCTGCTCTAGATACTCATTGTTGGCACTAGGACGTCTGTAGCAGCAACCAAGTAGAAAAGGCTTCTTGTGAGGTAAATAGGTTTGTATCCACAGTATTTCAATATTGTAATTCATCATATTATATATATATTATATATATATTCATCATATCCGAATGCACTTTTACTGGAACATGATCTTGAACGTAGAAAGCTACTCCCCCACCATATCTATTTCTATCCCTTCTGTAGCACTTATTTATTACTTATTATAGAGATTATTAGTAGTAGTATCAACTCAAGTTTTTTACTCAAGTAAAATTATGAAAATACTGGTTTCAAAACTACTTAAAGTATAAAAGTAAAAGTAATGTAAGGGGGAAAAAGCCATTAAGGACAAAAGCCATTGAAAATGAATGTATCTTAGTATAATGCAAATATATTAAAGAAGCATATATGTGTACTATTGAGCATTAACATGTGTTAATATAAATATATTAAAGAAGCATATATGTGTACTATTGAGCATTAACATGTGTTAATATAAATATATTAAAGAAGCATATATGTGTACTATTGAGCATTAACATGTGTTAATATAAATATATTAAAGAAGCATATATGTGTACTATTGAGCATTAACATGTGTTAATATAAATATATTAAAGAAGCATATATGTGTACTATTGAGCATTAACATGTGTTTCAGAGAGCAGCAGATATGATGACTAGTTGTCTATAAGTATTGTAATGGTGCAAAAAGTCAAACTTCATGTTCATGTTATCATTTATCCTAACCTTTATTGGAATGTACATCCAAGTTTAGTTGCAGGAATCTGAGGGAACGGATGTAAGAACAAAACTGGACAAGAACATCTGAAACAACCACAACCAAATTCACTCTATCCGGATGGAGCAATTTAACTGGATAGTTTTTATTAAAGGCCCAAATGAAATAGAGTAACGAGGCTGTTTTTAAAATGTAAGGAGTAAAAAGTACAGATAATTGTGTGAAAATGTAAGGAGTAAAAGTAAAAAGTCGTCTGAAAAATAATTACTCCAGTGAAGTATAGATAACCAAAATTTCTACTTAAGTAAGGTAACGGAGTATTTGTACTTTGTTACTTGACACCTCTGAAAAGTGCTTTACAAATAAAATGTATTATTATTATTATAATTCAAGAGCAGATCAGATCAGTCTAGCTGGTGCAGCGATAAGACCGGTGTCCTGTGGTCCCTCTGGTCCCGCCCCTTCCGGTCCTCGCGAGCGCACCAGCGGCTACTTGGCTAGCAGGCGTAAACTTGAATATTTTACAATCACTACAGTAATCTATTGTACTACAGATAACCACAACCACACTTCCGTGCTGGCCATCTGACAGGTGAGTGCTTTATCAGCCGATCTTGAATGTCAGAGGAATAGTTCCCTGTTCGTGGTCAAGCGGGAATGACACGCGGAATCCCCGTCCGCCAACTTTAGTTTTGACTGAGTTTAACTGTTAAATTTCACCACAGTTCAGGAGTCTGTCACCTCGGAAGAACCGGACGAGTCTGGACTGAAACCTGGACCGGGATTGTGTCTGTGAAAACTCTCTCAGCTGGACTAAAGGTGAAAAACCTGCAGCATATGCTAATTGTGCTAAATGGGGTAGCATGTCCCAGCGTGTTGGAGGCGGATCTAGGAGGTCAGGAGATCCGGGGCTTAGCCCCGGGGGGGGGTTTCCCGGTTTGGCGCCGTTTTCCCACTCCTTTGGTGATACAGTAGCTACAGCTGGGTTTGCAATAGCTCTCTACCACTACCAAAAGTTTTCTACCACTTTTAAACACACCTGGTATGTCCAAATTCTGGGAGATTTCTCTCCACTTTTGTCCCTTTTTATTGAGGTCACGATAAGCCTGCAGTCTCGTATCCACACGTCCTCACAGACTCACAGCCATCGCCTTTTCTCCTATCGGACACCCCCGATATGTCGTCACAGCGCAGATCCTTCAAAATACACGACCCATGACATTAATTGCATTACATTTTGTGAACATTATACGATAAAGAGGAAAAATAAAACAATTCTATCGCTTAATTTGATATTCATTCAGTCATTCTCGTTTATTTAACCAGGCAGGTCATTAAGAACATTCTTATTTACAATAACGGCCTGGCAAGAGACAAGGACCACTTGGGGGGAAAGGAAGTGGGTTAGGGAGTAAAACAGTAAGATTTTTGCTCTGCAAAAGGTAGAAAACCATTAAGGAACTTTTTCTGATAGGGTAGCAAAACTCGACAGATAGACGCTATCGGTTTATGCGGCGGTAGCATTTTTCGACGAAGCAGCAGAAATCAACAGAACCCCGGCTCGGTCTGCGCTTTGCGCCAGAGCGGACGCTTCCCCACCGAGCTCGGCGGCGCGAGAGACGGCACCTGCCGCCGTGTTTGCGCCCCAATTGAACATTTAGACCAGACGATTTTTTTTTGTTTTTTTGTTTTTTCAGATCTGGGCACTTGCGCCGTCTCTGCGCCGAGTCTGCGCCCAACCCGGCGCCGTGCGCCCTGTTACGCGCCGCTGACCTCGGCTGCAGACCCTGCACTCTTGCGCGGAGGACGCAAATACACAATAAATGGGAAAGCCGGCAGCGGCTACCGCTGTGCGCCCTGTGTGAGAAAACCGCTTTAGCCAATCAGTGATTGTTGACATGGGGGCTCGCCCATAGAAATATATACGTATATATGTCTATGGGCTCGCCTGCTCGGCCCTCCCCGTGGGTGCTCGGCCCTCCCCGTGGGCGCTCTGGCCCCGAAGCACCCACGGTTCCGGCGCCTATGGATCCGGGGCTTTTGGAAAAACATTCGGGGCTTGAGCCCAAGTAGCCACCCCCTAGATCCGCCTCTGGTGTACACGTGCTAATTCTGTGTAAAATATGACTCATACTAATTCAATGAATTTCATTTTCTTATTATTACGATTAACTTCGCTGTTTCTTTTATCTCAGACAAGGTTTTCAGGTTATTGTTTACCTAACAGGTAAGAGTGTTACTTGATGTTACGTCATGATGTTCCATCATTTATCAGCTAATGTTCGCTGAACTATACTTCTGCTGAAGTTACTGGACAATGAGATATTAATATTATACAGGACTGTCTCAGAAAATTAGAATATTGTGATTTTCTGTAATGCAATTACAAAAACAACAAATCAACTGAAATATTGCAAGCTTTTTATTATTTTAATATTGCTGATCATGTTTTACAGTTTAAGAAAACTCAAATATCCTATCTCAAAAAATTAGAATATTCTGGGAATCTTAATCTTAAATTGTAAACCATAATCAGCAATATTAAAATAATAAAAGGCTTGCAATATTTCAGTTGATTTGTAATGAATCCAGAATGTATGACATTTTAGTTTTTTTAATTGCATTACAGAAAATAAAGAACTTTATCACAATATTCAAATTTTTTGAGACAGTCCTGTATATATAATATAATATTATTCATTCATTCATTCATTCATTATCTTACCCGCTTTATCCCTTGCGGGGTCACGGGGGTCTGCTGGAGCCTATCCCAGCTTATTTTTAGGTGAGAGGCAGGGGTTACACCCTGGACAGGTCACCAGTCCATCGCAGGGCCACATATAGACACACAAACCATGCTCACAATCACACTCACACCTACGGGCAATTTTTAGAATCATCAATTAACCTAATATGCATGTTTTTGGACTGTGGGAGGAAGCCGGAGTGCCCGGAGAAAACCCACGCAAGCACGGGGAGAACATGCAAACTCCACACAGAAAGGCCCCTGCCGGGCCTGGGAGTCGAACCGGGAACCTTCTTGCTGTGAGGCAACAGTGCTAACCACTAAGCCACCGTGCTGCCCATTTATATAAATAAAAAAATAAATAAATAATATTATAATATTATATATTAATATAAATGGATATATATTAGGGGTGTCAAATTAGCACGTTAATTTAGATTAATTAATTACAGCCATATTTAGTGCGTTATGTTTTTCAATCGCTTCATCTATTTTTTAATCTCTAACTTTACTTTTTCTGTTTATGAGTTGCCTTTATTATAAGATCTGTGTTTGTGCTTGAGTTGTGGGTAGAAAACAACGTTCAGTCACACCCTGAAGTGGTGTGACTGGTGTAAAAAAGAGTTAGCAAATTCTTATACTAACCAGGTAGATTACTCGAAACAGACTTTTGAGAAAAATCTTGAATCTCAGAGGAATGGTTTCCTGTTCGTGGTAGAGCGAGAATGACACTGCAAAACTGGTGGAATTCTCGTCCGCCAACTTCAGTTTTGACTGAGTTTAACTGTTAAATTTCACCACAGTTCAGGAGTCTGTCACCTGGGATGAACCGGACGAGTCTGGACTGAAACCTGGACCTGTCACGATTATGGCTCTCTCAAAGGTGAGAACACCGTCAACACATGCTAATTGTGCTAGCATGTACACATGCTAAGTCTGTGTAAAATATGACTCATACTAATTCAATGAAGTTAATTTTGTCTTATAATTAGTTACAGTGCGAAGGCCCTATTGTATCTGTAGGAATTTTTATTTTATATTTTTCAGACGAAATGAGGGCCTTTTTTCCCCTAAACGTGCCCCAAAAGTCACCAAATTTTGCACCAAGCCAGTCCTGGTGATAAATGTGATATTTAATGGTTTGCATTAATGGGCATGGCCTAACGGCTCAACAGCGCCCCCTAGAAAACTTTGTCCCTCAAGCCCCACATTACGGTTTGACGTACATGCACGAAAATCAGTACACACCTGTATCATGTCGCAACTTAAAGAAAAGTCTCTTGGCGCCATGGGCGAAACCCAAGTCCTGTTGGGTTTGGCCATGGCGGCCATTTTGAATTAATCGTGTCATTTTGGCGCAATTTATGCCATTTCTTCGGCCGTTTCTTCGACCGAACCGTAACGTGCACCCAGGTGTGTTATACATCAAAATGTTCGTCTCCATCCTGCGACTACGCGCATTACTTTTCTCAGTCAAAAGCGTTACCGTGGCGACGCCAGACGCCAAAAGGCGCGCCCCCCCTTCATCTGATCGGTCCATATTTGATAGTTCCTACTTTCTGCCAGAACTTTTGAATGGTTTGATATAAAGAGTCATGGTGGCGTCATCGGACTCGGTTTTGAGTCCTTCACCTTAATTGGTGCAAATTAGCCCCGCCTCTTCATCTGATTGGTCAAATTAGCGTGTTAATTTCGATTCATTCATTACAGGCATATTTAGCGAGTTATGTTTCATCTTCTTCTTTATCTTCATTATCTTCTAATGCTGTGCTTTCTTTTTCAGGGGATTGAAGTCGTGTTGGCCCCCTTTGCCAGAAAGAAGAACTATGGCTGGTTGTCAACAGTGTCACAGATGTTCCATAGCTGCAACCAGAAACGTAAAGCAAAGAAAAAATCCTACATTCAACCAAGGGATCAAAACAACCAGGCTCAGTACAACAGAAGGAGCTGGCCAGTAAAACCACAGATATTTATTGTCCCAGAGATTTATAAGCGATATGGCCAAAATGAGGGTATTCAAATACGATTTTCCTGTGAAAAAGTACAAGGATTATCTTGGGCATTGTTTTGGGCATTGTTTCCGGAACATACCCGCCCCCCGGAAGTTGATGCAGAAAACTTGCAGAAAGAAAACTATTTAATAATAATACCTGAAGGTAAAAGTAAAGGTGAAGTTAGAAGTAAAGATATACGTGTTAGTCTAAAGATTATAAAAAAACACCAGAACATAAATCAATACCTGGAAAACTTTTACGAAATAAAACCAGGACAAGGCATACTAGACATAATCAGATTCCTCGAAAAAACTGAAAACTTGCTCTTACATTTGATGATCAATGACTGAATCTTCTATGTTGATCCTATAAGCCTTTATATGATCCCAGCTGGAAAAAAGCTCAACGATGGCGACGATAGGAAGGAAGTCGCCAAACTTTTAATTGATTGGAGTGTTGAAGGAAATGAACTTTACAGGAATATGAGAAAGGGCATTGACCAGTCTGACTTTGTTTTATATGCTAAAAATATCTTTATTGGAATTAGGAAGGACATAGATCTTGAAACTGACTTCAGGTACGCCTGGTATTTTAGTGCATCAGTTTTATCAGAATCTGCCAGAAATTTTCGGATGTTGCCTCTGACTATTATAGCTTTAGAAATGGCTAACGTTGATAAGGAAGCAACAAAATTTTTGTTTGAAGAACATCCGATGGCCAGAGGAGGAAGCTGGATTAACAGAAATGAGAGAGGATTCTATGGTGTAGCAGCAGAATCCATCGAAAACATGAGAGAAAAATAAATAAAATCGCTCATGGAGGGCCTTCGTCGGGAATCTAATATATTCAGAGCATGGGAAGAAACCGTGGAGGGAAGTGTAGAGGATGCAGTGGCTAATTTACTCAAGAAATACAACATAAAATTAGATGATTCCCGTTTTAAAAGTGATTACAGGTATTACAAAGAAAAAGTACCTCCTCTTACATCTTCCAATATCTCTAGACAATCTGGAGATGATAGAAAACCTGTTAGCTCTGAAACACTAGGAGGCCAGGATGACAGAGATTTAACCCCCCGAGACTTGAGTTCAGCCCCAGAACTAGAGAATCCCTCCAAACATGACTTATAAGTAAAACATTTTTGAGAAAAAAAATCATATCACAATTTTAAAAAAGATACAAAGAAACATTTTATTCAAAATACAGATGCGAATAAACAAGTAGATACATACATTTATTAATATATGTAGATATATAGACGTATATTATAGATATAGATATGTTATATGTAGGTATGTATATGGATATATTGTGATGACCCTGTCTAGTTGTGGGCATGCCTAACTCTCTCTCTATTTGTCTTTGAGGAGTCTGGTGTGAGATGAGCTGATTTGGAGCACCTGGGCCCAGTACTACAGTACAGTACTACAGTACTACAGTACTACAGTAGTCCAGTACTACAGTACTACAGTACTACAGTACTACAGTACTACAGTGTTCTCTCTTCCCTGCCAGCCCCTTCATTTGTTTGGTTTTGATGCTATTTTTCTTAACAACACGCACAACACATTTTCCACATTCACACACACTGACACTACTGATGCTGATCTCCACACCTCACAAGTTGGTTTATTTTGCGTTGCCGTATTTTTCTTTAAAATAAATAGCATATTTTTATTTGTGCTGTGTTTTCCGTTTTTGTCATGGCCTACGGGCCAGGTTATGACAAAATGGGGGCTCGTCGGTTTTGTTCCTGGTTATGCTGTGTAATTTAGTTGGAACTGTTAAAGTTTAGGTGTATTTTGGTAGCTTTTTGACATCTGTTGATTAGTTACGCATTTGCCTTGTTTTGTGGCCTGCAGTTAAGGTTTGTGATCTGGTGCTTAAAGTTGCTTTGGGTCCGCTGGTGGCGCACCGCGGTCGGGTTTTTACTTTTTTTGGTTTGGCAGAAAACATTTGGTTTGTAGATTGCATAAGTTTGTTTGTTTTGTTACTTTGGGCTCGGTAGGGGAGAGCTCTAGTCGTAGGACCAGTCATTGGTTATGATCGTAAAGGGTGTCCAGACGGCAGGTGTTTCTTGTGCGCATCCTCGTAACATGGGAAGAGTTTTTCTTATTTTAGTTTGAGTTGGAGATTGCCGGTAGTCCTGTTATCGGTTTTGTTTGGGTATAGGTTTACCTGGGTTTTCTTATTTAGTGGGGAAAGTGCGTGGTCCGACGGCCCATTGCATGGCTGGCCCTGTGCTGACCCTTCTTTTGTTCTTTTTGGATGGGATCTCCATCTCCTTTTGTTTCATTACTTTTGGGTTAAACTTTTCCCTTTGTTTTTGAAAAAATAGCGGGGAAGCTCCAAACCAAGCTGGGGATGTGGCTTGCTGCACCTGTTACGTATAAAGTTGTTTGGTGGACTAGTCATAGTTGTGTTAACACACAGACACATAGAAGCACCTCTCACTCCCCTCCACCCACCACATACACCAACACCACACACACCTTTACAGCACCACCACCACCCCTGTCACCAGAATCTCTGGACACCCACACTATAAAAACCATCATTTCACACAGAAAAACAAAGCACAGGAATGTTTTTAGATCCAGCTATGTTTTTAACGTTCCATTAAAGCACCATGATGAGCGTGCGTTCGGCACAGACATCAAGATGGCTGTGCTGAACGTGCGCTCTCTTTTAAACAAATCTTTTATTATAAATGACTTGATTTTACAGGAAACTGGACTGTATTCTCCTTACAGAGACATGGCTTGGCACAGATGCACCTGTTGTTCTCACTGAGGCCCCCCCACCAGATTTTAACTTTCTATTTTCCACCAGGGGGGACAAGAGAGGGGGCGGAACTGCATCAATAACAAAAACAACTATGTCATCCAATGCAGTTCCTTTTAACAGCTACACATCATTTGAATACCATGCTTTTGTTTTTAGCAACCCCCCCCAATTCTCTGCATAACGGTCTACAGACCCCCCCAGTATTCCACCTGTTTTATCAGCCAATTCTCTGAACTTTTATCAATTATTCACACCTCCTACAACAGGATCTTAATAACTGGTGATTTTAATCTGCACTTAGACAACATCTCAGACCCAGTATCCAGAGAATTTTTAAACCTTTTAAACTGTCTAGATTTTGAGCAACATGTCACACAGCCGACCCACAGCAGAGGGCGCACCCTGGACCTGGTCATAACCTACGGCCTGTCCCTGGGTGCGTGCTCTGTTGTGGACCTGGCTGTGTCTGACCATTTCTGCGTGTTTTTTAACATCACCAGTTTTAACCAGCGGGAGGCCCCGGTGAGAACGGTGAGGAAACGTAACCTAACTCCTGAAGTGGCTGCAAATTTTATCCAGATTTTACAGAACACTCCTGCAGAGATTTTACCAGCACCCTGTGATTTTATCGTTGACAGTTTTAACAAAATACTCAAAACAACGCTGGACTCAGTGGCTCCGATTTTAACCAAAACACTTAGGATAAAACCTACACCCCCATGGAGAACTGAGGAAATAAAGAAACTAAAAAGAAACTGCAGGAGTCCTGAAAGGAGATGGAGGAAATCAAAATTAACCATACACTATGAAATTTTATGCCAACTCCTTAAAAACTACAATAACACTATTAAAAAAGCAAGAACCGCCCATTTCAAAAACTTAATTTTAAATAACAAAAACAATTCCAAATTCCTATTCTCCACAATAGATTTTCTAACAAATGGAAACCTGAACAGATCCCATAAGACAGCAACAGATGCCCTCTGTGAGGATTTTGCAGACCACTTCAGGGGTAAAATTGATGACATTAGATCCAGTCTTTTATCTCAACAGATTTTAACTCTTAACACACCTGGATCAGTGCTTTTACCTGAGGAAACACTGGAGAGTTTTGCCTTGGTTGATGCGGGGACACTTTGTAGAGTTTTCTCCAAGGTAAAGCCCACAACCTGCCTTTTAGACCCCATTCCCACACCGTTTTTTAAAACACTCTATGGATTCTTTGAGGAACAGCTTTTGTATTTGGTCAACTGTTCTCTTCAGACGGGTGTCCCCGCCGCCTTTAAAACGGCGGTGGTGAAGCCCCTTCTGAAGAAGAGTGGGTTGGACCCCAATGTTTTAAATAACTACCGGCCTGTATCCAACTTACCGTTTTTAAGTAAAATTTTAGAAAAACTTGTTTTTAATCAAGTGAATGAATTTTTAAACTCAACACACATTTTAGAGGCTCATCAGTCCGGTTTTAGGATGAACCACAGTACAGAGACAGCACTTTTAAAGATTTTAAATGACATCAGGTGCAATTTAGATAACCAAAAACTCACAGTCTTGGTTCTGCTGGATCTAACCGCCGCCTTCGATACAGTAGACCATCACATTTTATTAAACAGACTGAAGCACCTGGTCGGCCTCTCTGGTACTGTTCTTAAATGGTTCACGTCCTACCTCACTGATCGAAGTTTCTTTGTAAGTATGGATACATGTTCCTCAGGAACCTATAAGATAAGGTGTGGGGTTCCCCAAGGGTCAATTTTAGGTCCAACTCTTTTTAATCTGTACATGCTGCCCCTTGGGGACGTCATCAGGAGACACGGCATCAGCTTCCATAGTTACGCTGACGATACACAACTGTACATCGCCGTGTCTCCTGATGACACAGGGCCAATTGATGCCCTTTTTAACTGTATTTTAGACATCAAGTCATGGATGGCAGCAAACTTCCTACAGCTCAACCAGGGCAAAACAGAGATTTTACTCATCGGTCCCGAAGGCCAGAGAGAGAAACTTTTACCAAAGTTACAGGATTTTAAACCCTCAAAATCAGTTAAAAATCTGGGCGTGATTTTTGACTCTGAGCTCACTTTTATTCCACATATTAAAAACATAACAAAGATCGGTTTTTACCATCTTAAGAACATAGCCAAAGTCCGCCCGTTTCTCTCTCAGGCTAGGACGGAGGTGCTGATGCTTTTATCTCATGTCGTTTAGATTATTGTAACGCCCTGCTCTCTGGTCTTCCTAAAAAGAACATGTACAACCTACAATTATTACAGAACTCAGCCGCACGCGTGCTGACGAGGACCAGAGGGCGGGAGCACATTACACCTGTTTAAAAATCGCTGCATTGGCTCCCTGTGCGCTTCAGGATCGATTTTAAGGTTATTTTACTAGTTTTTAAGTGTCTTAATGGTCTTGGGCCTTCTTATTTATCTGACCTGCTTTTACCCTATCGACCCTCGCGGACCCTGAGGTCCTCCGGTGCTGGCCTTTTAACCATACCAAAAGTTAGAACCAGGACACACGGGGAGGCGGCATTCAGTTTTTATGGTCCCCGATTGTGGAACAGCCTCCCGGAGAACCTCAGGGCCGCAGAGACTCTTGATGTTTTTAAAAAGAGGCTCAAGACCCATCTCTTTAATCAGGCTTTTGACTGACTCATTTAACTCTTTTAAATTTTTTATGCTCATCCTTATTTTTATTGGATCTTACTACTCTGTTTTATATTTAGTTTATCCTTTTTATCATATTTTATTTTTGTTTAATCTTGTTGAGGATAAACGTCTCAAGGAGAATATTAAAGCGGCTGTGAAGGCGAACAGTGTTTCCTCTACATTCATTGAATCATAGCCGCCACGCCTGAAAATTTTTTTTTATTATAATTTTTTTTTTTTTTTTTTGTCGCAAATGCACCATCGCCGCATCTCTCCACCTTCACAGCAGCGGGAGAGCTAGGGGCAGGTGCAGGAGTGCCGCGTGAAGGTGCAGGAGTGCCGCGTGAAGGTGCAGGAGAGCCACGTGAAGTTGCAGGAGAGCCACGTGAAGTTGCAGGAGAGCCACGTGAAGTTGCAGGAGAGCCACGTGAAGTTGCAGGAGAGCCACGTGAAGTTGCAGGAGAGCCACGTGAAGTTGCAGGACAGCCACGTGAAGTTGCAGGAGTGCCACGTGAAGTTGCAGGAGAGCCACGTGAAGTTGCAGGAGAGCCACGTGAAGTTGCAGGAGAGCCACGTGAAGTTGCAGGAGAGCCACGTGAAGTTGCAGGAGTGCCACGTGAAGTTGCAGGAGAGCCACGTGAAGTTGCAGGAGAGCCACGTGAAGTTGCAGGAGAGCCACGTGAAGGTGCAGGAGAGCCACGTGAAGTTGCAGGAGAGCCACGTGAAGGTGCATCACAGAGAGATGAGAAAGGAGGAAAAGCGAAGCACAGGCTTTCAGGATGGGACCCTAAATGAGTGGAAAAAATAGCCGGTTCCACTCATGGCTCTACCACACTGATGGTGAGTGATCAGCATCTTTTTTTTCCTTGTTTTTTTGTGCATAATATCGGCCCTACATGTCAATATTTCTGTTAAATAAATGAATTAATAAATAAATTCAGTGTATTTCCATTCTAAGAGCAATGATCAATAATGCCACTTTACTCTGTCCCATTAGGAATGTTCTGCCGCTTACGTCGGCAGCATAAGCAGGCACCAAAAAGGGGGACAGAGAAGAGGCCATTCATTGAGGCAGGCTGTCAACTTTACCGAGTTGACTACTTGGATAGGCACATGAGTACGGAGCACCACAAACAGAGTGTGAGGTCTCAGGCCTTACTGGCACAAGGTGAATTGATAGGAAGTCATTTAAATTGATGGATCAGATCATCTTAAGTATGACCTGCTTTGTCTTGCAATAACATATTTGTACGTCCTTTGTATAGGTTCCTCTGTTGTGGCTGCCTTTGATCCAGTCATTGTATTGGAGCATGAGGCAATCATGGGGGGGGTTTAAATGCCTCTACTATTTAACAAAATGAGAGCAAGCACATCACACAAATTATCCAGCTCTTCTTGAGCTAGCTGAGTTGCTAGGATGTGACTATTTTAAAAAGCTGAAGGTAAATTATTATCATGCTACTACTGTGTATTGTTTATATTTGCATATCATCACTGCAAGTCAGCTTGCCTCAATCTCAAAACTATATTTAATATAATTTACTTTCAGATTGGAAAAACTACCAACTACCGGTCTTGTTAGGGTTTGGCACACCCTTCCTCCGCCAAACCCTGGTCAGGCTTGGCCAGAGCACCACAGCTGACTCCAATCACCGTCCCCACACCTGACACCACTCAGCCTCGTCACCCAGTCTGCTCTTAAACCTTCCTCCCACAAGCTGTGGTGTCGGATTATTCTCTCCAGCTCAGAGCCCCGTACTCTGCCGGTTTTCCTGGTCTTCCATGGTCTCCTGTTCGTGGACCTTCCCTTCCTGGGTCCTTTGGATTACTTTTTCCAGCCGTGAGTTTCCCTCCAGTCTGCGCTTTTAGTTGGACTTTCCAGCCGCGTTTTTTCCGTCTGTGATTTTGTTTGCATTCCCTCCTGTGGAGCGCCTTTTGTTAAATAAACTTTATTATACCATTATTATCCCTTGAGCCTAACATGTCTCATATAATAGATGAGATGTTGGAGATCTTAGCTGCAGTGGTGGAGGAGCCAATCCTCAAAGACATCCAGTCCTCTGTGGCTATTGGGCTGGAAGTGGATGAGAGCACAGATGTCTCTGTGAAGAGGCAGCTAGATCTGCATGTCAGGTATTATTAAGTTGAGAGGACAATAATCAATGACTGAATCAGTAATACAGATATGTTGAAGATGTCTTTTTAAAAATGTTTTTTCAGATAACGCAGAAGGCCAACTGTACAGCCAGTTCCTTGACCTGGTGCAGGTTACTGATGGGAAGGCAGACAGCATTGTAGCAGCCATAAAGGAGGTGCTGGACAAAAAAAAGTTCCAACCGAAAAACTTTATGGATTAGGAACAGATGGAGCTGCTGTAATGACTGGTATGAACTCGCTTGCAAGCAGATTGTTTTTACCGCATGTTTTACAGTATAACTGGTGAGCATGAGGTTAGAGAACATGAATTTGTTACTTGTTTTGATATATTTTTTTCTTTTCTTGTAACAGGAAGGTTGCATGGTGTAGCAAAGCAGTTGCAGGATGCCTTTCCCTGGTTGCTGCCAGTTGCCTGTGCTGCCCATCGCCATGTAGAGATGCCTCATCTGATGCCTCATCTGAGGTTTGTTGAGAAAAATTGTGACGCAAGTTCCAGCTTCCTTAGGACCCCTGCAGGGACGAGGACTTGCAGGCGGCTCCAGACTCATTCAATGATCGAGACACATTGTCACGCAAGTTCCGGCGTCTTGAATCCCTGCTGAGACGGCACCGTGGAAGTAGCTTTGACTTCCAGCTCCTGCAGAGACGAGGACTTGATACCATATATGGACTTCCTGACTCCTCAGGGGGTAGTCCCGAATTGGAAGATCACAGGCTTCTTGTATAAAAGCCCTGTTGTAAAATCTCTCGGGGTCAGCCCACCGACCAAGACACTGCGTCTGTGTAGGTCTGCTCACCGCCGGCTGAATAAAATCTCTCAATCCCACAGCGGATTCCTGAACTGGACTTTGTATTATTCTTCAACAGGTTCCATAATGGCTACCTTCAGGGACCACCTGCAGCAGCTCCACCTGTACTTCCGTAACAGCGCCAACAGAACTGCTGCTCTGAAAGCTGCAACGGAGTCCTTGGGCCTTAAGGACTTAAAAGTAACGGTGAGATCATAGAAACGCATACTTTTAACACTGGGCATTATTGTGCAAAGTCATACTTTCTGTCTCAATCATTTATCTTAACGACTGAAATATTTTTTTAGCAAGTGAAGGACACACGTTGGCTGTCACAGTACATGGCAGTCAGGACTCTGCAAAGAAACCTCAGTGCGGTACTGGGTGCCTTGGCGGAGGAGACGGAGATCAACAAGTGTCCACAGGCCAACTATGGATTCTGCTGCACCTACCGCTTTGTTGCTGCACTTTATCTCCAGGCTGATGTGTTGCCACATCTTGCTCATCTGTCCAAGATTTTCCAGAAGGAAAATGTGAACTTATTGGCCATAAAAGAGCAGGTCCATCACTACTTTAACATGTTTCTCTCTTAATAAGAGAGTAGAACCAGTTAGACCATTAAATCATGACATTTTGCATTCAAGAAAAATAATTAAGTATTTTTTGTGACTGCCTATATTAGGTGACAGTGGCATGCCTGAGAGCCATCAGGGATGCTGGTGATGCACAGCCGCTTGGATCATTCTTGGCCCAGCTCCACAATGACCTGGATGATCCGGCAGGATTAGGGGCCTTTGAAATCAGGCATTAAAGGAGAGGGGAAGAAGAGGCAGAGGCCAGGTGGAGTACACCAGAGACATGGTGCCTTAAGGTTTGTTACTGGATGTAAAGCCCTTACTCACCACTGCACTCTATATGCCCGAGTTGAATGGCCATCATTAGCAGCACGGCGCCTTATTCATTGGCATATTTTTATTTACAAAGCTATCCTGGGCCTGCTCCCCCACTATTTATGTAACTATTTCTCCAAATCCCAGAGCTACTACCACCTACGTTCCAACCAGTTTTATTTACTAAATGTGCCTAAAGTTAACTCAGAACTTGGTAAGCACTGCTTTAAGGACGCTGCACCTGTTGCCTGGAATGCACTGCAAAAAACTCTAAAGCTAAAGGAGCTCATCAACCTTGGAGCTCTGAAAACTGGTGTTAGAGAAATTGGAGCAGCTTCATATCGTACTAGTTTCTGTTTTTAATGTGAATCCAGAGCCTTAGCCCTGTTGCTTCCCCCTTGAAATGTATTTTATCTGTGTGTTGTCATTTCAATGCCTTGTAATTGTTTTTGTTGTGTGACTTGTGTGTCTGCAATTGTAATTTATTTTATGCTGCTGTCTTGGCCAGGCTTCCCTTGGAAAAGAGGTCATTGTGTCTCAACGGGACCAACCTGGTTAAATAAAGGCAAAATAAAAAAAACATGCTCTGCTCCCGGTTCAGGACACAGGTACATTTGTTTTAATTCAACAATTCTATAACTGAGTCAAACTCAGTACTCATTTTCTTTTTTGTACCATATATTAGGTAATGGGGCCATATCTGGATGGTCTCCTGGACAGGAGATTTCACAACCTGGGGATAATTGGAGCTTTCCATGTGCTGGGACCCCAGGCACTAAAAGAAGACAATACTGTCGTCACTGAAGACCTCAGGACCCTGGCCAACAAATTCCTGCAGCAGCAGCCTGAAACCACTCTGCTGCAGGAATGGTCATCTTACAAGCAGCATTTACTCACAGGAGCTTTTAAGGTGAAATGTTAGGTCCAAATTAATGGGGGAAAGATGATGGAGGAACCTATTTAATGACATGTTGTCCCACTGTGTTAAATGTGTTTCAGGATATGGACCAACTTACGGTCATGGAAAAACTGTCATCACAAAATGACGAGTGGGCACAGCTGTATCCCTCCATGAGCCAGCTGGCAGCCATTGCCCTGACGGTGCCCATCCCTGTGGAGATGACATTGGACTTCAGGAAACACCCACCGCCACTCCCCCCCCTCACCATCCTCCACAGCACCGTCTCCTCCACAGACTCCAAGTTCCTGGGATCCACCATCTCCAGGGACCTGAAGTGTTCCTGAAGTGGTCTACCCACATCAACTCCGTCAGGAAGAAGCTCAGCAGAGGTTGTACTTCCTGCGGCAGCTCAGGAAGTTCAACCTGCCACAGCAGCTGCTGATCACATTCTACTCTGCCATCATACAGTCTGTTCTCTGCTCTTCCATCACTGTCTGGTTCGGATCAGCCACCAAACTGGACAGGCACAGACTGCAACGGACTATCAGGACTGCAGAGAGGATAGTTGGGACTAACCTCCCATCTATCGACGACCTGTACCGGTCCAGGACCAGGAAACGGGCAGGTCGAATCTCTGCCGACCCCTCACACCCGGGACACCGCCTGTTCCTCCAACTCCCTCTGGATGGCGCTACAGAGCTCTGTGCACCAGAACCTCCAGACACGGAGACAGTTTCTTCCCCCAAGCGGTTGCTCTGATGAACTCCCACAAATAATAGTCTCAGAGTAACCAATCACGTGCAAAAATGATATAGCACCTTCCTTGAAAACCATGTCTGCCTCACTCAGCTGCCCCTCACTGTGTATTTCTTTGTATAATCTTTTGTATTTTTTTTGTATAATTGCCCTGTAAAATTGTAAATAGGTTATGTTTATTTTTATTCAGAACTGTCCCTTTTTTCTTTTCTCTCTTTACCGCAAACTGCTGCACCTTAAATGTTTATACTGTTTATTCTGTATCAAAGAAATACCACATTTGTTTTGTTATTTTATCACCAAAGAGCGAAACTACCGGAGTCAAATTCTTTGTTGGACAATGTTCGAACCTGGCCAATAAAGATGATTCTGATTCAAGTGTAAACTGTGAGAGGGATTTTTCAACAATGAACAGAGTAAGACATTTAAGACACAAACTAGAAACAATTTTAAATGATTAGGGTGTAGGAAATTGAGAGAAACAATCGCATTGTTTCTATTTGTAGGTGAAGACTGACTTGAGAACCAGGCTGCAGGGGGATCATCTTGCAGCATGTATGCTGCTAAGCATCAATGGGCCACCTCTGGGAGAATTTCCCTACAACAACCTTAGAGCTCTTCTTTAAAAAGCCAAGGAAAATTAAGTGCTCTGAGCCTGGGTGCAAACTTTGTCATTGAGTTTACACAGCCTCATCTAGCTGATGTTTACATGTTATTTAATGTTTTTATTTTTATTTTTTTACATTTTCAACTGGTTAGAGTTGAAGTAACATTTATTTATTGTTCAGGGATTGTTCTTCAAATGTTCAGGGATAAAAGCCAATAAATAGGTTTTGAACACGCTGTGGGTGATGCTGTTAACCAGTTGGTTTTGCCGGATAAATTTCGTCCCTTGGTTTTAAAAAAAATGGCCCATGAGAGTGAACACTCTTGTGTGAGAAAGATGTATCTCAACATCTTGAAGCTTTTTTTTTTTCTGCCGCGCGTAAAAAGAAATGTTGCAGCTTACACTAAAAACCTGTCATGTGTGTCAGTTAACTGGAAAACCAAACCAGTGTCAAACCTGCTCCACTGCAGCCTATTCCTGCTGTAGGCGAGCCGTTTGAGCATCTCATTGTGGATTGTGTTGGCCCTTTACTGTGCGCTAAATCTGGGTGTAAATACCTTCTTACAGTAATGTGTCAAAGCACTAGGTATCCTGCTGCCTACCCACTGAGGTCGATAACCACCAAAGCAGTAGTCAAGGCGTTGACTCAGTTTATCTCAGTGTTTGGTATCACAAAAGTTATTCAGAGTGACCAGGGGTCCAACCTTTCATCACACATGTTTGGACAAGTCTTAAAACTGCTGCGCGTAAGACACAACCAGTCATCTGCTTATCATGCGCAGAGCCAGGGCGCTTTGGAGCGGTTCCATCAAACTCTGAAGTCTCTCCTCCGGGCGTATTGCACAGAGTTGGATAGAGACTGGGAAGAGGGTCTGCCCTGGCTGATGTTGGCCGCGAGGGAGGCTGTGCAGGAAAGTACAGGTTTCAGTCCAAATTAGCTTGTTTTTGGTCATGCAGTGCGAGGACCCTTGGCGGTGCTTAAGGATAACTGGGTGGAGACAGAGTTGGCTTAACATTGTTTGGTAGAACATATTTAACCAAAATTTAAATCATTATCCAGGTTAATCTATCCAGCATACTCCCTTGACATCCCACCAAGGATTATAAAATAAATAAATAGAATAAATTGTAATTTCATATGGAAAAATAAACATCACTATTAGGGATGCACCGATCCGATATTTGGTATCTGTATCGGCATCGATATTGAAAAAACCTCTAGATCGGGTATCTGTAACAATGGGCCGATCCATAGGAACAGATCCCTTACGACAATAACGTGTCGATTTCATTGTGATTGGATGAATGAAACAGCAATTACAGCACATAATTTGATGAAAAATGTATACCTGACCAAAAGGTGGCGCTATGGAGTTCATCCAAGATTGTCATATCCACTTGTTCAGAATGGAAGCCTGATTACATGTATTGATTTTGGGTCAAATTGGACAAAGTATGAGCAAGTTAAAACAACTTTTATGTTCATGTCGAGACACCGAAATTTGACAACCTCTAACGGCGACGCCCTTTGATAAAAAGTTACAGTTTTCACTGTCAGTCATCGTCAATGTCTTACCTTTTTATATGACCAACTTTGAGATCAATAAACTGATCTCGCTTGGAGCACAGATGCATACTAGAAGACATGACAATTCCTGGTGCCAACAGGTGGCGCTGGTTGCATTGCGCTTAAAAATGACCTCAAACTTCGCCGGATCACTACGGTCAAGCCCTCTGGTAAAAACTTAAAAGCTTCGTAATTTAGCATCGGCCATGTGTCTAGATTGTATAAACCAAGTTGTGAGCCAATCCAATAAGATCTCTAGGAGGAGTTCGTTAAAGTACGAGGCCTGGAAATGATCAGAATTCATCAAAAATGCCATTTTCTGTTCAAAATGCTGGACTTCCTGTGTAACTTAGAGCATGGGTCCAAGAGACTTTTTTGTAGCTCTTTGTCTGATACAATAGACACATAAAGGTCATTGCTGCAGGTCAAACCATATTGTGGGGCTCGTCAAAAAACATAAAATAGGTGGCGCTATAGAGCCTAATCCTTTTTGACCCATGCCTGTCGCCCATAAAATACGTAATTTTACGCGACGTCGGAAGAAGAATAATAATTAAAGCTGCAAGCAGCGATGAACGGGCCCTCGCACTCACGGCCACCCATAAGCATATCAAAAATGACACCACCCACGACTTCCTATGTCAAACCATTCAAAAGTTATAGCAGAAAAAAGGGACAACCAATCAGAAGAAGGGGCGGGGCTAATTCAGGCCAATGAAGGTCAAGGACTCCATACAGAATGTGATGACACCACCCACGACTCTCTATGTCAAACCATTCAAAAGTTATAGCAGAAAATCGGGACAACCAATCAGAAGAAGGGGCGGGGCTAATTTTCACTAATTATGGTCAAGGACTTAATACCGAGTCCCATGACACCACCCACAACTTCCTATGTCAAACCATTCAAAAGTTATAGCAGAAAAAAGGGACAACCAATCAGAAGAAGGGGCGGGGCTAATTCAGGCCAATGAAGGTCAAGGACTCCATACAGAATGTGATGACACCACCCACGACTCTCTATGTCAAACCATTCAAAAGTTATAGCAGAAAATCGGGACAACCAATCAGAAGAAGGGGCGGGGCTAATTTTCACCAATTATGGTCAAGGACTCAATACCGAGTCCCATGATACCACCCACGACTCTTTATGTCAAACCTTTCAAAAGTTATGGCAGAGAAAAGTATTCTAGTGGGCGCTGTTGAGCCGTTAGGCCACGCCCATTAATGCAAACCATGAAATATCAAATTTATCGCCAAGTCTGGCTTGCCCATAGGAAAAACAACACCAACCGCCGCTGAGTTTGTGTGCAGTTTCCCATTGAAACAATATCTCACACTACTGAGGTTAGATGAAAAACCTTAATTAGATGAAGTTGGTAATTAAAGGAGCATGAGGCAGGATTGAGGCAGGATTTATGAAAAAAATGTGTATACGTTTTAAGTTTTCTAGTAATAATGTCAGATGAAGCGTTCCAAACCAAAAAGAATGAGCCCTCTAGTGTATCTCTCCGTTGCCTTGAACAGGCTGTGTGCTGCAAAATGTGCTGCAATTGTGCCCGGAATTGTCCTGCGGATGTGACGTCACATGACGCAGCATGCGCGTTCTCCCCCTCTCCCGTGCCGGCTTCGCTGTTGGCTGCAGTACCCCCAACGTCCGTCGTGGCGAAGGGTGGCGCTAGAGAGTCTCATTTCTTAAAAGGAGCCTCAAGCTCCTTTAAAGATTACAATATTTAGATATCACTTATCACACCAGTAAACAGGAGAAACCACAGTGGTCAATTCTCGCCAAATTGAGTAAATTCCAATTGTCCCTGAACGCACCAGTGTATGAAAGATGCAGTGGATGAAGAAATAATCATCAGTTTCCGAATTCCGACGGTGTATATTTTTATTTGCACCTTTTGCTATAAAAAAAAACAAAAAACAGTCAATGAAAAATGGATAGGAATAGTAAGCCAAGAGGACTTATAATATTACAAAGTTCACTCTCACTCTCAAATAAATAAATAAATATATATAAATAAATACAACAACACACCCCTCTCCCCTTCAAATAAATTCAAATGAACAATCAAATTTGTTTCTTTATACAATTAATTAATTTATACATTTATCAATATTCCATACCATGTCTTTGTAAAAGAGCATAATACAAAGTCTTTCAGCATAAAAGTACGTATTTTTAATGTGTGACAGCATCCTGTTTCATAACTAAATCTCTGCCAGCCTCTCCAAGATGGCCGTCGGTACCTTATCCAAGATGGCGGCCGCGCTGAACGTCAGCTCCAATGCCCCGCCCCCCCGCGGGAGATGCGCGCGCATAACAAGAAATAATATGTTCCAGTGTATGATTTTTTAGTCCTGTTGTAAGCTATCTGAAACTGCCATTTAATTTTCCTTACACAAAATCTCTGATTTTTAATTAATATTTTACCAGAAATACAGAGTGACATAAAAATGCCAATTCCTTTCAAATTACGGCCACGATACGCGACACGGTCAACAAGGGACCTACTGACAATCATATGTGTCGATTGGATTAAGATTGGATGAACGAAACAGCCATTACAGCACATAATTTGATGAAAAATGTATACCTGACCAAAAGGTGGCGCTATGGAGTTCATCCAAGATTGTCATATCCACTTGTTCAGAATGGAAGCCTGATTACATGAATTGATTTTGGGTTGATTCTGACCAATTATGTTTAAGTTACAACAACTTTTATGTTCATGGCGAGACACCGAAATTTGACAACCTCTGACAGCGACGCCCTTTGATAAGAACTTACAGTTTTCTCTGTCAGTCATCGTCAATGTCTTACCTATTATCTGACCAACTTTGAGATCAATAAACTGATCTCGCTTGGAGCACAGATGCATACTACAAGACATGACAATTCCTGGTGCCAACAGGTGGCGCTACAACCGATCCTGAATATTCCACCATAGATGTCTTCAGGCTCAGACTACAATCATGCACATACGTTTTCAACAACATCAAATCATGTATTGCTGAATTACAGCCAATTGATGTTTGATGGCGAGGCTTAAAAATGACCTCAAACTTCGGTGGATCACTACGGTCAAGCCCTCTGGCAGAAACTTAAAAGCTTCGCAATTTAGCGTCGGCCATGTGTCTAGATTGTACAAACCAAGTTGTGAGCCAATCTGATAAAATCTCTAGGAGGAGTTCGTTAAAGTACGAGGCCTGGAAATGACCATAATTCATGAAAAATGACATTTTCTGTTCAAAATGCTGGACTTCCTGTGTAACTTAGAGCATGGGTCCAAGAGACTTTTTTGTAGAGCTTTGTCTGATATAATAGACACATAAAGGACATTGCTGTAAGTCAAACCATATTATGGGGCTCTTCAAAAACATAAAATAGGTGGCGCTATAGAGCCTAATCCTTTTTGACCCATGCCTGTCGCCCATAAAATACGTAATTTTACACGACTCTGGAAGCGTGTGCAAAATTTGGTGAGTTTTGGAGCATTTTAAGGCCTCCAAAAAGGCAATTTATTTACGGCGAGAATAATAATAATAATAATTAAAGCTGCAAGCAGCGATGAACGGGCCCTCGCACTCACGGCCACCGCCCCCCATAAGCATATCAGAAATGACACCACCCACGACTTCCTATATCAAACCATTCAAAAGTTATAGCAGAAAAAAGGGACAACCAATCAGAAGAAGGGGCGGGGCTAATTGAGGCCAATGAAGGTCAAGGACTCCATACAGAATCTGATGACACCACCCACGACTCTCTATGTCAAAACATTCAAATGTTATAGCAGGAAATAGGGACAACCAATCAGAAGAAGGGGCGGGGCTCATTTTCGCCAATTATGGTCAAGGACTCAATACCGAGTCCCATGACACCACCCACGACTCTTTATGTCAAACCTTTCAAAAGTTATGGCAGAGAAAAGTATTCTAGTGGGCACTGTTGAGCCGTTAGGCCACGCCCATTAATGCAAACCATGAAATATCAAATGTATCGACAGGCCTGGCTTTTCTTTAAGTTGCGAAATGATACAGGTGTGTACCGATTTTCGTTCATGTACGTCAATCCGTCAATTATGGGGCTTGAGGCGCAAAGTTTTTTCTGTCTGAACCAATCAGATGAAGGGTGGGCGCGCTTTTTGCCGTCTAGCGTCGCCACGGTAACACTTTTGAAAGAGAAAAGTAATGCGTGGTGTCGGAGGATGGAGACGCACGTTTTGATGTATAACACACCTGGGTGCACGTTACGGTTCGGGCCGCATTAATGACCGAAGAAATGGCATAAATTGCGCCAAAATTACACGATTAATTCAAAATGTTCAAAATGGCCGACTTCCTGTTCGGTTTCGGCCATGGCGCCAAGAGACTTTTCTTTAAGTTGTGACATGATACAGGTGTGTACCGATAAAGGAAGATAAAGGAAGCTCTGAAAACCTCTGAAAAAAATTGTTAACCAAAATTGAATCATTATCCAGGTTAATCTATCCAGCATACTCTCTTGCAATCCCACCAAAGATTATAAAAGAAATGAATAGAATACATTTTAATTTCATATGGAAAAATAAACATCACTATTAGGGATGCACCGATCCGATATTTGTATTTTTGTTTCGGGATCGATATTGAAAACAACTCTAGATCGGGTATCGGTAACAATGGGCCAATCCATAGGAGCAGATCTATTCAATTCTAATTCTATGTGTGCTCTGTGAGTGTTGTCACACGCTAGTCACGTAATGTCAGCACGCCGTGCGGAAGTCTACACTTTTCAAAATGGAGCGAGCTAAAAGGATCTGCGATATGGAATTTTGTCACATTACCTCAGCCAGCACATGCGACTGCAACTTGCAATACTTGCAAAGTCAGTGTTTCGAGGAGGTAGTAAAACGTTTTTACTTTTAAGTTTAACAGCACACTGGATGGATGAAAGCTTCGTGCCACACAGTGCAATTCTAAACACAACCTTTATCTTATTTATAAAGATAAAAGAAGCTCTGAAAACCTTAACAAACCATATAGAACTTAGGAAATTCGCTATAAGGAAAAACAAGCTCTATAAATCAAGGTTATCCCTCTTTAAATCATTTTGAACCAATAAAGCCTTTGGAGGTACTTGATATTAAGAACCTTAAAACTTCTTCTGCTGGCCATGATGATATTACAGCCTATCTGATCAAAAAAGCTGATCAATTATTGATCAATTATTGTTCCTTTAATGTGTACTTTTTCTTTGTCACTTGAATCTGGTATTATCCCACAACATTTTTTTTGCTAATAATGAGAAGATAAATCTTGTCCCACTGGCAGATTTTTTTTTACTTATTTCAAGTTAAAATTTACTTGAAACAGGTGAAAATTGTCAAATAAGTTATTTTTCTGGTGTTATTTTTCTGGTGATGACTCTAAATCAGGGGTATTCAACTAAAACTTTAGGTCCAGTCAGAGAAAATGTACTTAAGCGGAGGTCCAGAACATCATAATACATCATAATAAATGAATAAAAAATCTATTGCAGTAGTTCAAACATTAAGAATATTGTGTACACATAAATTCATATAAAAAAGTTCTAATTGAGTTTTTTGTCAAGATGAATTGGCACTAGCCTTAAAAAGGGTAATGTGGTACAACCATGATTCATATTAAAATAAATTAATTTCCTTAACATCTTGACATCTTTTTTTTGTACAAGTTTTCAGTATTTTACAAAAATGGTTGTTTTTTTAATGGTCGCGCCAGATGCCATGCCAGATTGAGCAGAAGATTGATTTAAATACATTAGTGATCTCAAAAAAAGTTTTCAAAACCAGAGTCCTGGTCGGACGGTCTCACCACATGACATTTTGACGCTTAAAACAACAACAAAATCCCAAGTAACTAGTATATTTTGTAAAATTCAAGTGAGTCCATATGTGGGACAGGTAGTTCATATATATGATATTTTTATATCCATTTAAACCTTTTTTGAATCGAAAAAAAAAAGTTTTTTTCAGAAAATATAGGCGTCACGTCATTGACCCAGTCACGCTGTTTACACAGATCTGATTGGCTGAGCAGCATCACGTGGGATGGCTTAACTCGTATGCAATTGGTCTGTAAGGTCTGTCACTACCTGATGTGAGTCGCTACCCGATTTGAGTCACGCATGCGCAGTTGCGTCCAACAACAGGGAATGTTATGCTATATAAGGGTATTGATGCAAAAAATCTTTATATTATTTTTGGCAAAAAATATTTTTATTATTTTTAGCAAGCATAGCTAAGCATGATAGCCAAATTACCTTTCAAGATGTAATTACTCATAGAACGAGTAATCTTCCATTTGTCAGCTTTTCCCAAACTAGGATGAAACTTCCGGATTCCATGTAGGCATGGAGATGATGGAAAACATTAAAGTCGCTCATTTTAATCAATAATCGGGTAATGACAACACTACTTCTCCACTGAAATGCACATGTTGGACGCGACTGCGCATGCGTGACTCAAATCGGGTAGCGGACTCACATCATGTAGTGACAAGGTCTGCTGAACAAATGCCATAAAGTAACGCTGCGCTGGTTAAAATAGAAGTGCCTGGGTCCGCGGAGGACGGCGTCCAGACTGTTGAAATAGCAGTAAAACCACATTCATTGATGAAATGACATAAGGGATGGAAAGAGGGGATGACAGTTTTACTGGGGGGAGGATTTGGACCGTTTTTATTTCAGGGGGGATGCCATCCCCCCTCACCCCCCCCTCAACTCGAGTAGTCCTACTGATTATATATCCCATTTGTTGCAAGAATAACTTTCAAAATCAGTAAATAATAATTATAATGAAGTGTCTTGTAAATCAGTCACTTTAAAATCTAAATCCTTATTTTAATTTCAAGTTAACTTACTTTATCTTTGGAACGAGCTCAGCTTCATGTCGAGCGCGTCTCCTCTCTGCTAAACACATACACACGCACACACGCACACACGCACACACCTTCCTCCACGCTGGTTGATACGGGCTGTTGGGGCGGGTGTTAATCGGAACAAACCAATCATCTTGCCCTACTCACAAGCTGCTGGCCTAAGTGGCCTCTGATTGGCCTGGCCCGACTCTCTAACTTAGAAAAAAAGTCAGAGCCGACTGCAGGGAAAACTCAGCCCCGCCTCCCTCTCCAGTGTGAGAGCTGCACTTCTCACAGGGATGAAAACTCAGCTTTCAATTCAAACCAGAAAAAATCATTACAAATCGCCTGTTTGATCTAAACTGCTCAAATCGACATTGTTTTTATATCACAATAAATAACATATTTGCAAAGTTGGAAGTTGATTGGACATTGCATGACAAAATTATAATTTATTTGGAGATTAGTTCATATTTTGAAAAAAGTGAGTGAGTTCATCCAAGATTGTCATATCCACTTGTTCAGAATGGAAGCCTGATTAAATGTACGGATTTTGGGTCAATTTGGACCAAATATTTGAAAGTTAAAACAACTTTTATGTTCATGGCGAGACACCGAAATTTGACAACCTCTAACGGCCACGCCCTTTGATAAGAACTTACAGTTTTCTCTGTCAGTCATCGTCAATGTCTTACCTATTATCTGACCAACTTTGAGATCAATACACTCATCTCGCTTGGAGCACAGATGCATACTACAAGACATGACAATTCCTGGTGCCAACAGGTGGCGCTACAACCGATCCTGAATATTCCACCACAGATGGGTTCAGGCTCAACCTACAATCATGCACATACGTTTTCAACCACATCAAATCATGTATTGCTGAATTACAGCCAATTGATGTTTGATGGCGAGGCTTAAAAATGACCTCAAACTTCGTTGGATCACTACGGTCACGCCCTCTGGCAGAAACTTAAAAGCTTCGCAATTTAGCGTCGGCCATGTGTCTAGATTGTACAAACCAAGTTGTGAGCCAATCTGATAAAATCTCTAGGAGGAGTTCGTTAAAGTACGAGGCCTGGAAATGACCATAATTCATGAAAAATGACATTTTCTGTTCAAAATGCTGGACTTCCTGTGTAACTTAGAGCATGGGTCCAAGAGACTTTTTTGTAGGGCTTTGTCTGATATAATAGACACATAAAGGACATTGCTGTAAGTCAAACCATATTATGGGGCTCTTCAAAAACATAAAATAGGTGGCGCTATAGAGCCTAATCCTTTTTGACCCATGCCTGTCGCCCATAAAATACGTAATTTTACGCGACTCTGGAAGTGTGTGCAAAATTTGGTGAGTTTTGGAGCATTTTAAGGCCTCCAAAAAGGCCATTTATTTACGGCGAGAATAATAATAATAATAATAATAATAAACATCACAGATACAATAGGGTCCTCGCACTTTCAGTGCTCGGGCCCTAATTAAAGCTGCAAGCAGCGATGAACGGGCCCTCGCACTCACGGCCACCGCCCCCCATAAGCATATCAGAAATGACACCACCCACGACTTCCTATGTCAAAACATTCAAAAGTTATAGCAGAAAAAAGGGACAACCAATCAGAAGAAGGGGCGGGGCTAATTAAGGCCAACGAAGCTTAAGGACTCATTACAGAATCCCATGACACCACCCACAACTTCCTATGTCAAACCATTCAAAAGTTATGGCAGAGAAAAGTTTTCTAGGGGGCGCTGTTGAGCCGTTAGGCCACGCCCATTAATGCAAACCATGAAATATCAAATTTATCGCCAAGCCTGGCTTGCATGCAAAATTTGGTGACTTTTGGAGAACTATCAAATATGGACCAATCAGATTTCAAAATGGCCGACTTCCTGTTCGGTTTCGGCCATGGCTCCAAGAGACTTTTCTTTAAGTTGTGCCATGATACAGGTGTGTAGCGATTTTCGTGCATGTACGTCAAACCGTATTGTGGGGCTTGAGGCACAAAGTTTTCCGGGGGGCGCTGTTGAGCCATTTTGCCACGGCCATTAATGCAAACCATGAAATATCAAATTTATCGCCAGGCCTGGCTTGCATGCAAAATTTGGTGACTTTTGGGGAACTATCAAATATGGACCAATCAGATGAAGGGGGGCCGCGCCTTTTGGCGTCTAGCGTCGCCACGGTAACACTTTTGAAAGAGAAAAGGAATGCGTGTAGTCGCAGGATAGAGACGCACATTTTGATGTATAACACATCTGGGTTCACGATACGGTTCGGGCCGTATTAATTCTCGAAGGAATGGCATATATTGCTCCAAAATTACGCAATTAATTCAGAATGTTCAAAATGGCCGACTTCCTGTTCGGTTTCGGCCATGGCGCCAAGAGACTTTTCTTTTAGTTGCGACATGATACAGGTGTGTACCGATTTTCGTTCATGTACGTCAAACCGTATTATGGGGCTTGAGGCACAAAGTTTTTTCTATCTGAACCAATCATATGAAGGGTGGGCGCACTTTTTGGCGTCTAGCGTCGCCACGGTAATGCTTTTGAAAGAGAAAAGTAATGCGTGGTGTCGGAGGATGGAGACGCACATTTTGATGTATAACACACCTGGGTGCACGTTACGGTTCGGGCCGTATTAACTGCCGAAGGAAGGCATCAATTTCGCCAAAATGACGCGATTAATTCAAAATGGCCGACTTCCTGTTCGGTTTCTCGACATGACGCCCAGAGACTTTTCTTTAAGTTGTGACATGATACAGGTGTGTACAGATTTTCGTGCATGTACGACAAACCGCATTGTGGGGCTTGAGGCACAAAGTTTTCTAGGGGGCGCTGTTGAGCCGTTAGGCCACGCCCATTAATGCAAACCATTAAATATCAAATTTTTCGCCAGACCTGGCTTGCGTGCAAAATTTGGTGACTTTTTGGGCACGTTTAGGGGGGCAAAAAGGCCTTCCTTTTGTCAGAACAATAAGAAGAAGAAGAAGAAGAAGAATTCCTGCAATTACAATAGGGCCTTCGCACTGCAAGTGCTCGGGCCCTAATAAGAAGAATAATAAACACCACAGATACAATAGGGTCCTCGCACCTTCAGTGCTCGGGCCCTGATGACAGACAAAATGAAAAAAAAAATCAGAAAATCACATTGGCTGATTTTTAAAGAATGTATTTGCAAATTATAGTTGAAAATAAGTATTTGATCAATAACAAAAGTTCATCTCAATACTTTGTTAAACACCGTTTGTTGGCAATGACAGAGATCAGATGTTTTCTGTAAGTATGCACAAGGTTTTCTACACTGTCGCTGGTATTTTGGTCCGTTCCTCCATGCAGATCTCCTCTAGAGCGGTGATGTTTTGGGGCTGTCGTTGGGAAACATGGACTTTCAGAGGCTCTGCTGGGATTTGAACCAGGATCTCCTGTTTACTAGACAGGTGCTTTGGACCAACTAAGCCACAGGGCCCGCGTAACCATGCGCGGATTAATGCACAGGCTTCCCTAGGCTGCAGCCTAGGGGCCCCACGTTTGGAGGGGCCCTTGGATTGGTTGGACTATTTTTTTTAAATGTAAATAAATGTTTTGTCGTTCTTCCGTTACAATGCTGTCGCCTGTCAATCTAAAGGTGGATTTATGGTTCCGCGTTACACCAACACAGAGCCTACGGCGTAGGATCTGCGTTGATTTAACGCGGAAGCATAAATCAGGCTTTACAGCGGCAAAATGTCCGACAAGAAACTCAGTGGCGCTCAGAAACAAGCGCAGGGGAAGAAAGAAAAAAGGGACAAGCAATTATTAATGAAGATTCCAAAGCTAACATGGTATTTTAAGTCTGGTGGGTGACTGGTGCAACTGAACCGGACTGTGAGCAGTCGGGCCGTGACAGGTTCAGAGCAACAGACTCTTTTTGACTTTACCTGTTACCAATGCCAGTGGGGAGCGTTCATTTTCAAAATTTGGACTTGTAAAGAATAAACTGAGATCCACAATGGGCCAAAACAGACTCAATCACCGTCTTTGATGAGCATTGAGAGTGATATTCTTAGAAAACTGGATTTTACCAGCCTCATCAAAGACTTCTCATCCAGGAAAACAAGACAGAGAACGCACGCACGCACGCACGCACGCACGCACGCACGCACGCACGCACGCACGCACGCACGCACGCACGCACGCACGCACGCACGCACGCACGCACGCACGCACGCTGCTTGCAGATTTACTTTAAATGGCTTTCCGTAGTATTTTTGTTACAACTAAAGTCTGTTATAGTAAATGATGCTACTGCCATGTGCACTGTTACACATGGCACAAAATCACTTTTTTCTGGGAGAACATGATGCATAAGGGGCCCCAGAGAAAAAATAGCCTAGGGGCCCATGACTACCTTAATCCTCCTCTGTGCATAACCTCTCACTTACTTCGTCTCCATGGTGATTTATCTTACCAAAAACAACCGGGGCCTCACATACTAACGTTGCATAACTCCCCCCCCCCCCCCCCCCCCCCAAAAAAAGTGTTGCACACCATGTCCCACACATGTCAGAATGTACTAAAATCCCCTTTGAGTAGATTTAGGTACACAAATCATTTTACAGTTTCTAACTATAAAGTAGTAAAACCCGCTTTTATAAACCAAAACATGTTCCCCTAAATCTCCTGAAGTCAAGAGAGTTAATCCAACCTAAGACAGACTACCACCTGAACACAGCACCTTGAGCAGCTCAGCATCAAACCAGACCAGCCTTTCAGAGCAGAAGATCTCAGAAGTGATAGAATCATGGAAGACTTTTTAAAGGAGACCTATTATGGCATTTAATGTATATTTTAAACAGGCCTTGAATGTCTTAAAAACAATCTAAAGCTTGTTTTTTCTACATAAATCATAAATCCAGCCTGTGGGCCCTGTCACTAGGTTTACCGCTTCTAACCTCTTTTTCTGCGCCTCATTTTTAGGGAAGGGGGGGGGGATGATAATGAGGCTCTGTGCTGATTGGCTCCCTGAATGACGGGTAGCAGGGGAGGAGCATAAACCTCGCTCCGCCAGAGCAGCCCGAGCCTGTAAATAAATCAACACTGAATTTTCACAAATGGAAACTTTATTGTTAAAAAAATAAAATATGAGTTGTATATAAATAACATTTATGCACTATTTCAGCCGGATCTGCCCGGCGGATGCTGAACGCTGGCCCCGGAGGGGAGGAGGCGATGCGCCCCGGAGCCACGCCGGGCGCCCGGCGCACGGCTCCGCGGCGCATCGCCCGCTACCGGTGATCAAACCGACAGATTTCAATGAAAATCTCGGAGGGTGAAGCTGGTCCAGCCTGGGACGTACCCTAGAAATCCCTGCTCCCAAAGCGGCTGGGAACCTGGACAATTTAGTCGGACGGACCGCGCTTTGGGAACCAGGAAGTAGGCTGGAGCCGCGTGCATCACCGCAGCTTCAACCGGGGAATCTGACCGGTTCCGACCGGCCGGGACCGCAGGAACCGGCCTGGACTGGTAGCAGGGACTCCCGGGGACCGACCAGCGGAATTTCAGCCGGATCTGCCCGGCGGATTCTGCGCGACGGGCGCTGCAACCCCACGGCGGGCGCACAGATCGGCTCCGGAGCGCATCCGCGGCGCATCGCCTGTTACCGGGGATCAAACCGACAGATTTGGCTGAAAATCTTTGAGGGTGAAGCTGGTCCGACCTGGGACGGACCTCCGAGGACCCAGCTCCCAAACCACCCGGGAACCTGGATGATTTAACCCGGATCCCGACTGGCTGAAGAAAGCGCCGCTCCAGCAGCGGAGAGAGCTGGTTGTGGGCGTGGTTTCAGCAGCGGAGGCTGAACCTATGGAAATGAGCGCCTATAGTGACGTCACCATAGGCGCAGATTCAGAATGGCTCAAAAAAAACCACGTGACACTGGGGGACTCTGTCCGGCGGGGGTCAGAGAGCTTGCAGAATTTCATGGTATTTTGTCTCCCCTGTGCTGGCAGGGTGAGGGGAGACCACTTTATATATGTTAAAACAAGAAAAAACCTGTTTTTCATAATAGGTCCCCTTTAAGAGACCTTTTTAAGGGAGGTCAGACTTGGGGAGTAAGTGACTGTCAGACACACCACGTAAAGAAATACTCATTTGGTCAAGAAGAATTGGAGGAGTACCCCACCATGTGGCACGAGTGAAGAACAGCAAAGCATTAAAGTCATAAAACTGACTTGAATATATTTGATATAATTGGTATAATTGATCACATACTGGCAGAATTAAAGCTTGAATTATAATTCTGGTTCCAGCAAAAATCAGACCAGCTTAAAGTCTTAAGTTATTCAAATCTAATGAAACATCAGATCTTTGCTGGAACACACAAGACCTGCTTTAACTGAACCTTTTCAGGGCAGGTAAACATGTATGGTAACTATAAAAGTTACCATCCTTCATAGCTCTGTTACTTCACATAAAGCCAGGACAGTAGTGGAACAGGTTAGTGTACTAAATACATCACAGTGAGGTGAAATAAAGCTGCTCCAGAGGAAGGATGAACTAGTTGTGTCAACAGGGTTTTTATAACAAGTTGAAGACGTGTGTTTAGGGCTCTGTGGCTTAGTTGGTCAAAGCACCTGTCTTGTAAACAGGAGATCCTGGGTTCAAATCCCAGCAGAGCCTTTAAACTAAGGCCACGTTTACACGTAGCCGGGTATTTACAAAAATGGATGTTTCCCCCTCTAAGTTTTCAAAAATATCCTCGTTTACACGAACCCGCATGAAAACGCTGTTAAGGTGCTATGAGCATCCAAACCTGCAGGGGGCAGTACGGAGCGCGTCGCCGCGTAGCCTACGCCGTAGGTTCTGCGTTGGTGTAACGTGGAACCATAAATCAGCCTGGACTGCAGTTACTTCAGAGATGAACCAGAGTCTTTGGTTTGGAGTGACAGAGAAGTGGAGTTACTTTTAAGTGTGACGTTAGAATATAAAACAGGTAAAATACAAGAAAATATTGACGGTTACAAACTAATTGTAAACAAAGGTCACACAAATGACGCTGGTGACGTTTCTGTGGCGTTCTGAGCCTAAATCTCTGTTTTCCTCCGTTTAGACGCAAACGTGAAAACGGAGTTTTTAAAAATCTCCACTTTGGCCGGAGTTTTCAGAAATGATGGTTTTTGGGGGCTTTGAGCTTCGTTTTCGTGTAAACGAACGGACAAAACGCATGAAAACACCACCGTTTTTGCTCCGTGTAAACGGGGCCTAAGAATTAAGAATATTTGGTATGCTAACACTTAGTATATTTAACAATGACAAGCACATTAACTAACATGGCAGGATTAACTGTGTTTGTTGGTTTAAACAAGTCAGACTTGGGCATTATCACTGGCCCAACACAAACAGTGACAATGTTTCTCAGTGTAGTACGTGCTTCCTGTTGGTCCTTAACGTTTCCTAATCAGTAGAAAGCAGACTGAACTCTCAAACACTTTAACAGCCCTCGTGAATATTGAGTGATTATTGTTGCTCGTCAGTGAACAGTCGTTGTCTGACCGTCACCCCCAGGGCTTCTTGAGAAAGCTTTAAAACATTCAGGAGTGGGTACACATAGAGAGCTCTGTACATTCAAGCAGTCACGATGTCAGGGAAAGTTTGATGATGGTTTCTTCAATATCATGTTAGGATTTCATGAAATTGTTAAAAGCTCAAAGCATTTCCAACTCTGGTGGGCTTTCTCTTTATATTCAAAGTAACCTTGTATGTAGCAAGACACGGAGCCCCCCCCCTGGTGTTACGGGTAGACTAGAGGTTAAATACAATACACATACCATTGTTGAGAGGAGACATTGGGGGGAAATAGGTGGTTTAGCATTGTGGGTCTTATCTGCGTCCTGGGGTGGCACCCCAGGTGAGAGAAATAATCAAAGGAGATAGAAGTGACACGTTTGGGGGTCTTTTCCGTTCCCTCCACCGATGAAATTCATTTGCAGAGAACACCCCCCTTTAGAGTATAAATTAAACTAGGCTGATGACCACCGTGTGTATTTCTCTCCTACCCACGTGGTCTGAGACAAATGAACCTCCGGCCGGAAAACCTTGTGCTTGACATGATTAAAAGTTTGTATTAACTTGTGATTTTATTCCACTAGTCTTTCTTGGTTCATCAGACAAACGAACACCAATCTTTCAATCACAAGCTACTTACCTGCATTTGTCCCTTAGCTGATACATCAACTTCTTGTTGTATAAGCTGCATGTTTGCAGGTATATTGAGGCCCCGTTTCCACATAGCCGGGTTTTTACAAAAACGGATATTTTCCCCTCTACGTTTTCAAAATCTCTTTTTTTACACAAATCCGCATAAATAGCTGGTAACGTCATGCCAGCCAATCAGAATCCTGGAAAAAACATCAACAAATGACACGTGTAACTTCCAGTTAAGGCTGATTTATGGTTCCGCGTTACACCAACGCAGAGCTACGGCGTAGGGTACGCGGCGACGCCACCGTACGGCGCATCGCCGCGTACCCTACGCCGTAGCTCTGCGTCGATTTAACGCGGGACCATAATTCAGGCTTTACTTCCAAGACGGAACGAGAGTCTTTGGTTTGGAGTGACAGAGAAGTGGAGTTACTTTTAAGTGTGACGTTAGAATATAAAACAGGTAAAATACAAGAAAATATTGACGGTTACAAACTAATTGTAACAACAGGTGTCACTCATGACGCTGGTGACGTTTCTGTCTCATAATGTGACGTTCTGAAGAATAAATGTCCGTTTCTCTCTGTTTACAAGCAAACGTGAAGACGGAGGTTTTAGAAATCTCCACTTTGGACGGAGTTTTCAGAAATGATGGTTTTTGGAGACTTTGAGCTTCGTTTTCGTGTAAACGAACGACCAAAACGCATGAAAACACCAGCGTTTTTGCTCCGTGTAAACGGGGCCTCAGTTAGACATGTGTTGTCATCCATTGCATTACAACATTCTCTTAGAAAGAGACCGTAGACTTGGAGAGGTTTGATAATGACAACTGTCATTGACATTTGAATGAACAGATCTCTCTTTGTACTCAGTCCTGACTGGATCAAAACGTTCTCAAGTAGCAGTGACGGTCGGCCAACGACTGTTCACTGACGACCAATAATCACCTCCATATCCATGAGGGCTGTTAGAATGTGATGACAGTTCAGTCTGCTTTCTGGTATTTGGTTTTTAAAGCTGATTCCTTACATATTTTCTTGAAGAACAGTTGGACATTCAACTGCTGAAATGATGTCCAGTTTGATGAAGACATGGGCAGTTGAATTGGTCATAATTACGAAGAGGTTAGGCAGCCAACGCAACAATCAGACAGAAGCACAAACATTTATACAATAGAAGAAGAAACTGATCATATTTCTACACTGAATGGAAATTGAACCTGGGCCATGGGAGTGAAAGCAGCTAATCCTGCCCACTAGACCTTCAGGAAAACACATTACGCTCTCTTAAAGGGGTTGTGTTGACTAATGTTTCTGATTCAATCAAACAAACATATTTATTTCAGATTTAAAGAAATAACTGATGTGGGGGGGAGAGGGAAAAGAAAAGGAGGGAAATGATGAAAATGACATGTTCATTGGGACGGAGCATGTTAATGAAAAAGACAAGCGTGTGAACAATCAGTATCGGGACATTCCTAGTTATTAATGTTTTAAATATATATTAAATCGTTTTATATATCGTTGCATTTAACGTCACTTCCGGCCGACGAAGTGAAGCTAACATGGTTTCCATGTTTGAGTTGTGAAATGTTCTATCTGTTCATGTTCATTAAGCTGCTGCTATTCATTCATTCATTCATTCATTCATTCATTCATTCATTCATCTAATTCATGCACTAAGGATAAGACAAAAAGTATTTTAATTTTCTTGTGTTTGTGAGTTTGACTGGATCTCATTCAACGACCTCTTTCAAAGTTAAATGTATTTATTTTTGTTATTGCACTATCCTGCACTTTTTGTTTTAGTTTACAATTTCATGTTTTTACATTTTGTGTCACCAGAGCTGATAAGATTTGTTGAAATAAATGTCCATGTTGTTTCCAATGGACAAGAAAAGAAACTTGGGATAATTTAGTTTTAGTCCTCTTTTTCTTTTTTTTAAATTCATTGCCAAAATGTATCTGTTCTGGAGAAAGTATCGGAAATGTATCGGGAGCCAAAAAAAGTGATCGGATCAGGAAAAATGGGGATGGGCAGAAACTGAAACTGAAGTGATCGGGACAAACGTGCTCTTAACCTTCCACATTAAAAAGAAGTGGTTTATCTCAAAGGTTTAGTTTCCACGAAGAAAATCTGCAGCAACAAAATCAAATGTTTAGTCAAAATCTTTATATTTCTGGTTAAATGATGCACCCAAATAACTTTTGATAATTCATACTTTATTTATTGAAACTTAAAAAAAAAGCAGGTAATGATGCAACTAAAGCGAAAACAGCAGTACAGATAAAAATAATAATCTGAAAAGGTCACTTTTATTATAAAACCCCAGCGATGGATTAGTGAAAGTCCTCGAGACTCCAGCACAAGCTGTTCAAGCTACGGCGCCGCCACTAGCGGCAGGTCGGGGGATCGAACCACCGCCGCTAGCGGCAGGTCGAGCCGCCGCTAGCGGCAGGTCGAGCCGCCGCTAGCGGCAGGTCGGGGGATCGAACCGCCGCCGCTAGCGGCAGGTCGAGCCGCCGCTAGCGGCAGGTCGAGCCGCCGCTAGCGGCAGGTCGGGGGATCGAACCGCCGCCGCTAGCGGCGGGTCGAGCCGCCGCTAGCGGCAGGTCGAGCCGCCGCTAGCGGCGGGTCGGGGGGGGGGGGGTCGAGCCGCCGCTAGCGGCAGGTGGAGGATCGAGCCGCCGCCGTCACCGAGCATCACACAGACTCAAAAAAAATAAAGATCCAGAAAAACGGCGACGGGAACAAATTCAGCTCCAGATCGTCTGGATTTCTGTCACGATTCTGATCAATGACCGTCGGCTGAAAACCAGTTTCCCTTGTGGTTCCTCCATGGAGATGAAGTCCTGGACCTGGTCCTGGACCTGGACCTGGACCTGGACCTGGTCCTGGACCTGGACCAGGACCTGTTCCCCCCCAGATCCTGGACCCCCCAGACTGATTTAGTGTAGAAAAACCAACATGTTCCCCAACTTTAAGAAAAACATGAGGCAGTCAGTTGATAAAGGAGGGAGGGATGGAGGGAGGGAGGGAGGAAGGAAGGAAGGAAGGAAGGAAGGAAGGAAGGAAGGAAGGAAGGAAGGAAGGAAGGAAGGAAGGAAGGAAGGAAGGAAGGAAGGAAGGAAGGAAGGAAGTAAGTCAAGGGTCAGGTTGGTAGGATCATCCAGAGTTGACCTTTTCTTCTTCTTCTTCTACTAGTCGAGCTACGATTTCAGTCTTTGGTGACTTGGTTGTTGAACTGCAGTTGGGGGGGAATGATGCATCATGGGAAGGATGTTTGGGTCATGGAATCGAGGAGGCGGGGCCTGGGAGGGAAATGGGCGGGGTCTTATAGGAGGGGCGGGGTTACCATCAGGCCCCGCCCCTACTGCCGGACCTCCACGTAGTTGGCGGGGAACAGGCCGTAGGCGCCGCGGCAGACGCCGCGCCACCAGCCCTCGTCAATCATCTCGATGTTGGTGATGATGTCATCGGGGTCGAAGGAGATCTCGTCATCGCCGGCTGGAAATAAGAGACGGAAGTTAAACCAGGAAGAGACGGAAGTTAAACCAGGAAGTTAAACCAGGAAGAGACAGAAGTTAAACCAGGAAGTTAAACCAGGAAGAGACAGAAGTTAAACCAGGAAGTTAAACCAGGAAGAGACAGAAGTTAAACCAGGAAGAGACAGAAGTTAAACCAGGAAGAGACGGAAGTTAAACCAGGAAGTTAAACCAGGAAGAGACGGAAGTTAAACCAGGAAGTTAAACCAGGAAGAGACGGAAGTTAAACCAGGAAGAGACGGAAGTTAAACCAGGGAGTTAAACCAGGAAGAGACAGAAGTTAAACCAGGAAGAGACGGAAGTTAAACCAGGAAGAGACGGAAGTTAAACCAGGAAGAGACGGAAGTTAAACCAGGAAGAGACGGAAGTTAAACCAGGAAGAGACGGAAGTTAAACCAGGAAGAGACGGAAGTTAAACCAGGAAGAGACGGAAGTTAAACCAGGAAGAGACGGAAGTTAAACCAGGAAGAGACGGAAGTTAAACCAGGAAGAGACGGAAGTTAAACCAGGAAGTTAAACCAGGAAGAGACGGAAGTTAAACCAGGAAGTTAAACCAGGAAGAGACGGAAGTTAAACCAGGAAGAGACGGAAGTTAAACCAGGAAGTTAAACCAGGAAGAGACGGAAGTTAAACCAGATCCGGTCCTGCTGGAAGCGGCCGGGTCTGGTGTCGGTCTCGGGTCTCACCTGCTTGGTAGTCGTACAGCGCCACCGCCGTCACCCCCAGGTCCTCTCCGTACTCGTACTGCTGCACTTCTGGAAGAGAAAAGACGGAGGTCTGGGTCAGACGGACACTAGCATCTAAAACACCCATTATTGACATTTTCTTTCCAGAAAAACATCTTCTATCATAAAATAAATAATTCCTCTCTTTTGTAAACTCTTAAACCGGCCAGAAAACGAGACGCTGTGCCCGACGAGGACCAACAAACATCTTCCTCCTGGATGCTAACGACCAGTCCAATCAGAGGATTGGCCTTTAGTGTGTGTGTGTGTGTGTGTGTGTGTGTGTGTGTGTGTGTGTGTGTGTGTGTGTGTGTGTGTGTGTGTGAGATCCAGATCCAACACATAACATAGGACACACATTAGATCGTCGTCAGCATACTCCATGACATCATAGCACGTTCACACGCAGAAATGTCTTTTGTCTCGTGTTTCCCAACGTAAATGGCAGTAATGAACCGTCCTGGAGGAGTTAGTGAGGTCTCAGCCCCGTTAGTAAAGGTCTTACCGGTTGCTTCGGGCTCCTCGGGGTTCTGGTACAGATCCTGGTCCGGAGGATTCTCCACCTCGTACACGGACCCTCCGTTCTCAGGGGCGTCGTAGGTGACGTCCTCCACCTCCTGGACAGAAAACGGGACTTATAGAAGACACTCCTGCACACAGACCAGACTTAGGAAAGACCCTTTACCTTCTTATCATTTTACTTCATTTGTTCTTTTTGCATATTCTATTCTGTTAAAAGGTGGTAAGATAAGTTTTATTCTTCAAGCCCAGACCTTTTCGGTCAAAATAATCACAATGTTGACCAGGGAAAAACCTGTAAAAATGTTTATTATCTTGCTTATTGATTTTCTTGCTTATAATTGACCGAAATAAATAGTGATGCACTGATTGGTCGGTAACCGAAATTGTTCGGCCGAAAATGGCAAAAAAAACACTTTGGGTGTTCGGTGGAATAAGTGGGAAAAAACCGAACAATTAATAACGGCGTTGTAAAATAAGGAAATAGACTGGCCGCTCCCGTACCGGTTGAACCACAAACATAAATCGTTGGCCAACCAAAAAGTAACCACATAAGAATTTTACCAACATTCACCAGGAGGTGGAACCAAAACAACAGAATGCTGGAAATTAAAACATGTTCAGTTTTTTATGTTCAATAAATATTTTCTACCTTGTAATTTTGTAAAAGATTTTTTTCTTTGAAAAGCCTAAATCAAATGTATTTGATTTATGCAATGGTGAAAAAATTGGCAAAATAAATGAAAAACTGCTGAAGAACCATGTTCAGTATTGTTCTGTATTCGGACAAGTGTTTATTATTATTTTCAGTTTCGGCCACAAATTTTCATTTCGGTGCATCACTAGAAATAAAGTTTAACTAACTTTTATTTGTTATTTACGGTTTAATTGTGTCTT